>NC_091121.1:192899347-193225181 GCF_040183065.1 Periplaneta americana
GTCACTTTTAACGCAAGATTTTAGTGGTTTAGAGGGCGTTCTGAAGCCAAATTCTGACAGTCCTGTGTAGAGTTATATTTGAAAAATGCATTGACACAGGAAGCTCATTTTCGTTATCAGGTGGACAAGAGACGTTTTGAAAATGAACTCAATTGATCTTCCTCTGACACATATCGTCAAGTGAAATGTACTGTCTGATAATAGATGTACATATCAGTCATAACCTCAAACACCTCAAGGTGTTTCTCTACTTTCTCAACTGTTTTCTGAATTTGTTCGTTTCATTGTTCTATAGTTTTTATTTTATTTTAGTATTCTCGTTTGCTTTCATATAATAGACTTCACTTGAACTTTACATAATTTCAATATACTATAGTGCTTTTTCTTTCTTTTCAGACAGTACAGAAAGATGCGTGGACAGAACTAGATGTAGTTGAAAAACGCATACGTCGACAAGAGACAGACGTGGGAAGAATGAAGGACGAATATCATAAAGAAGTTTTACGCTTGCGTAACCTTGTCAAACAGAAGGAGATTATCATAGGTCGTTTGCAGCGAGAGAAAACGTAAGTAGAGATGTTAATTTGTAACATAACTTGTATATGATTAATGCAATATTATAACACCTATTCAACGAAAGAAATAGTGAAATTTGATAAATTATACATTGTTTATTTGGTTGTACAAGTTCTGGATGCAGTGCCATTTATAGGTTTGTTGTGCTTCCAAAGGAATAGGGATATTCTGAACTAGCACCAACAGATAGCGCGCGTGTACTTTGAGGGTTGTGCTTTGCGTGTGCATTTATTTTCCAATATATAAACATTGAGGATTTACGTAGTACATTAGTATATTAAATACTCTTAAAAACAACTCAAAATGCCAAATTTTTGTTGTGTTCCTATATGTAAAAACCAGGGAAAGCTTTTTGCCTTCAATCAGGTCCCGAAAGATTCTAAACATATGCTTTCAATCTTAAAAAAATATAACTAATTAAATTGCGCCTGTTAAACAAAAATAACTACTTCAAATAAGGAATTGCTGGCTACAGTTTCATTTTGGAAGAGTGCAAAGAAGAAAATGTTAATAAAAACATGTACAACCTCGACAGCAAGCTGTGTTAGCTTAGATTGTATGCAGTACTTGTAGAAGTTCCTGAAGTTTACGACTGCATTTTACAAAGAAACGATACTTGGCCTACAGTAAACTCTCGATGAACTAGAATGTTTATTATCTAGGACGATCCGTAGTGAAAAAAATATAGGTATAAGCCTATAAATAATATAGTCTATGTAACTATTGAAACCATGTTTTAACTTCAAATTTTCAAAAATATTTTCATCTATATAGTATTCTAAACTGTACGTCCTTAACCTACAAAATGCACGAATAATCATGATACTACTGCGGTCATATTGTATCATCCTATTAAAAATTGCATTTGATCTTTATGCAACTAGAGAAAAAAGTAAGAGAATTGAAGCCTGATAGTCCTTTCCCTATAAAAAAAACACATTGGTGGCTGCATATCCTGTTTATTGCGTACGGTACCTAGTTACAATACTTATGGTTAAAGAGGCAATATTCACCTTCGACAAAAATCCTTCTTTTTTTTATTCGTACACCTCGTTCTCAAAGTTCTCGTTAGGTTCATGAACATTCAATTTACTCGTATCTATATTCTGCATACTGCAGATTTCTCCATCCATTTCTTAAGGGGAATCGCTCAGTATTATGTAAATTTACGCTGTTATTTATTGTAAATTAAATTAGATTATAAGGTAAGAAAATATTGAATTATATTAAATTATACTAGGTTATACAAAATAATAGGCTATAAAAATAATTCTGACACGCACAGAAAACCAACACGCGGGAGAACGTAATGAACTGTAGCATATGACATAATACAGTATAGCCCTGTGCCGCATGGAACGCTCCTGCCATCTAACAGTAAAACTTCGCATAAGATATCACTATTATCTGGTGATCAAACCTAGTAAGTCATTTTAGCCATCTCTGTGAAGCATTTCCAATGCATATACTGTAACTTAATTGTGTGTGCGATTACATGATCAGCAAAGGCATTTACTATTCACTTAAAGTTGTTTGATTCATTCGTGTTTATAGGAAAACTCAAGAAGATCTGGAAGTGGTGTGGCGAGCAGCCACATCGGAGGATATTCGTATAAAAGAGAGATTGAAACAAGCCAGCTTGTTGCCTGGAAAGGAATCAGACATACTTCGAAGCCATAACAGGACTTACAATTAAAAGCTGTATCCTCGATAACGAAAATAAATATTACTCCAAGCCACTAGACTGAATGTTATCCATTCTTCAAATTCACATGAGCATTAAAGGAAGTGTTCACTAACTGAAAAGGATTTGTTGGGTGCAGTCTGATTACAGTATCGCTCGCTTGTACACATTTCCAAATTGATCATCAAATAGTGTTATTTACTGCTAGAGTGCATTATTTCATTTTAGTGTTCTGTAACTTAAGGGAGGTGATGGGTGAAATTTCTGTGTTCTACATTTTTCAAGTTATGTCCTTGATTTTTCTGTACACATAATCACGGTGTGATAGATAATGATGTGGTGAAGTTTCATTTCTGTTAGTTAATTAGTTTGTGAGTTATTAACAAAAATATTTTGAAAAATTTGCATATGTGACCCATTGCGCGAAAAGGGACCTAAAGTCGTAAAAGGAAATTTTACAGGAGAACAAAATAACGAATTTGCGGTGTAAAAACTGCAGTTCTATGTTTCGACATCTTGCGCTACCTGTAGGCTTTTTTTACATACTAAACTAGGACGTAGTTTTACACAGTGCTTCTTAAATACCTAAATCTTTCTTATAGTTGCTAAGAAAACAAGTGAAAGTTTTAATTGCATTTTCCTCGAAAAGTACATAATGTAATATTAACATTCAATAAGTAATATATTAAAAACTATAGCACCTATAACCTTTTTGCTGTAAAAAAAATCCTAATATAAACAATAGCACGTGACTGAAGCTTCATTGGCCGCTGTTTGGCGCTATAGATTCTCAGTACGTGTTCCCGCCTACTGTTGTACATTCTGTTTCATGTTAAACATTTCCCGTTACTTGTCAAGTAGACCTAACCTCACTACTATGCATTTGTTTGCTTAGGAAACATTTACTTTATAATTACTCTAATTAAAATCCACATAACTTATTACATACATTTAAGACTATTTGTTTTCCTCCGCTTTTGAGAGGGTTTCTACTCTTATGTTTAAAAACCAAACACACCGAGGATGCAGAAGCGATACTTCAGTACCACGTGCTTACGTGAACAACTACGAGCTCAAGTGACGCCAGCTTGTTACAAGAACAGACTACCTCGGTATTACTTTTGGTATTCATCCGCATTCATAGTACATAACAAAATATAAAAGTAGCTTTTCTTTTACATAGCGTTTTACATATGAGAGAAGTTATATGTTTCATTGTATTTAATAACTAGAATTCAATTTTTTATTTTCAAATAATACAAGATGATAGTTTCCAAATACGAACTATATTTTCCTACGTCTTGTGAATATTTCGACTGTGAGCCAATCACGGGTATGACAGCCAGTTGCTTGTGTTTACAGTAGGATTTTTCTTACAGCGAAAACAGTATAGAACCATGATTTTTTTTAATGCTCAGTATACCATCCTCTTTTTGAAACCACAAAAAAAAAAAAAAAAAATGAAAAATCTGACTTTAGGTCCCATTTTCTATAACTAGTCACATATTTAAAAATGAAATGTGACGCTCAATTTTTCAGTAAAATATTTGAAATTTTTTTGCAAGACCAGTGGCATATTTAGAAAAACATCACACATTAGTTTTCCTATATCTTTACTACAAAAAAAGGGGGGGGGAATTTTTATAACCACTGCATACCTAATAATAAAAATGTTCCTTCACCTCTATAAATATTTCATTTTTTTATTTCAAAAAGTATTTACTTAATCATAAAACCCATGCGCTGTTTTGTTAACCACAGTGTGTAGAACATGCAGTAAAAATCTCATGTTCCTAGCATCAAAATTATAATAGCCTTTACACTTCGAACCTGATGAAATGTGCTGAAAAAAAAAAGTGTGAGATAACAGCTTGTAAAATTTGCGTGGAACTGAAGTTCAAGGGTGCAGCCATTTATATATTGTATAATTTTTTATGCTTTCGGGTTTGAAACTTGCTCAACATATAAATAACATATTGCTGATTCATTTTTTACAAGAAAACGAAATTGAGAATTTTGACTGAAAATTACCAAAATTTCACTTGTCACCTGCCTTCAATAAACTATTAAGAACATACCTGTTTATTCATTATTTTCTCAATCTCATTCCATATGTTCTTGTTGCGTATTAATTTGCTATTATTCGTATTTGATAAATTGTTCTTCATACTTTGTTATCTGTCTGTGCTTCATACTGTTGGTTTAACAAAATAAACTTCGCAGATCATCCATTTCATTTATGCCTTGCAGTCATGACCTCCTTTATTTTGATCATGGCCCTTAGAGTATGGAAGTCCGTCTAGAATTCTCTGGCTAGAATTCTGGACGGAATCTAGTCATGCAGGCAGAGGTGATATGGCCAAATGTGCAATGCAATACTTAATTTAAAATACTGCAAAGAATAAAAATACAAACGAATCTTTTCCAGTTAGTGAGTGCTTATCTGGAGAGTCACACATGTTCATATGTGTACAAAGATGTATTATTTATATAATAATGTATTATTTAAAATACGTGTAATATTGTAATTGCCAGTTATTTTTATTTCTTTACTCTAGTCCGTCCATAATACATAGATACCCCCAAGTACAAATGTTTTCTCATTCTTAGGTGCTAAAAGTTATTGGAAGCAGAGTGTGTAATTATATTTATTCTCCCTTAAAATAATTTTAATAATTGTGTGTGTACTTGTGCATGCACGTGTGGTGGGAAATTAAATAAGAATTTCCCGGTTTTATAAGGACTGAAATTGGTTGGATAGTTGGAAGCCAATGCTGAGCACTTTATAAATAAATATTTTGCTCTTGTTGACCTGTTTCAGATTAAGTGGTACTCATCTTCAGTTTGTGCACTCGCACTAGTACTTTTAAGGTAGACGTCATTGTCTTCTTATTCTCCTCATCCTCTCCCCTCCCCTTCTTTTCCCTCCTCCCCTCTCCCCTCCCTCTCCTCTCCCCACCACTCCCCTCCCCTCCCTCTCCTCTCCCCACCACTCCCCTCCCCTCTCCTCTCCTCTCCTAGCAGGACGTATCTGTTGCTAAGATGTGGTCCTGTAGAGAATTTTCTCTGCATCAATAAAATTCAAAGCAATTATGTAATTCAGACTATTCTGAAACTTTTTTTAATATAATGTACATACTCCTACTCTTGCTGAAATAGAGATTAATGTTACACAGGTGAACGTCTTTAAATAAAGTTATACAGTGCACCTATCACTGAAATTTGTTAATAGGGTAAGACTGCCTAAGAGTACACAGTTGCCATCAGATTTGTGAACCAAAACATATATTTTAGCAGTGAAATCAGCTTAACCTGTTCCTTGTCTTGTGGGCCCAAGAGTAAGGTTAGGATTATGATCAATGTTTGAATGAAAGAACGAAAGACAGCATTGATTCAACACTGTCCAGATCTAGCGTCCACAAACACAAAGAAACGTAAGTTGAACGTCATCCCATCATGAATCAGAAGTGTGGCAGTGCGCTTCTTTTGTTTTTACCTCTTCTTTTGATGTAAATGGAGCCATGTTACTACTGAAATCTTAAATAAAGTAATATTTGAAATTACGTAAATGTGGGACGATCTTTTGATTGAATATATTTCCTCTTTATGTAATAAAATATATTTTTGTTCAATATTTAAGAATTCAAAATTAAACATAATAGACAGCAACTGTGAAAGTATTCATAACACCTAATTCAATCAATATACTACATAGATCTTTGTAGCATGGTGGTAATGTAAAAATCCGTGGTGTAATTGAACCGAGGTTCTAATCTGAGTTCAATTAATTTTTTTTTTATCTCTTTGATAATTTATTCACATTATTTTAGATAAGCTATTTTATTTTAACCAGTAATAAAGGGAATTTTACTACATAAATAATACATCTGTAATTCAGACTAGTCCAGCTTTTGATCTATATTATTCTGTCATACCATATTTTTCTAATACCGATATTTTATTTATGCTATCTCAACTTACCATAAAATTCAATGTTTATCATAAACAGCTGACTGTCTGGCGTGTGCATTTCAGTACTCATTATGGCCGGCAGAGCGTTAGTTGTCATGAATGTCGATCATAATACACAACATATGGACGAAAGCAATGTAACGTAATGCAGATGAACGATCGTAATTCCAACCTACTGAATCAGTTTTTCAGTAACAACACTCCTCTTGATTCTAGGTTAGTTTGACTAAAATTTTGAAAATACATACTCTTAGGCAAATAGTGCCCTAAGTGTATGCAATTAATTTGCACTAGAGTATGCATTGTCAAAAAGAGTTGTTGTTTAGTCAGCTGTCTGAAGACAGGTCTGAACCTCACAAGTGTCACTAACAAGGTACCATCTATGAGGCAACTAAGCCAGGAGATAATAGGGTACAGCCCATTCCTTTTCCCCTCCATTGCATACATCGCCAACTAACTACATATTACACTAGTCAGACTTCAGATGTATACAAACAATTGTTCTTCCTCTGACACATCGTCAAGCGAGATGTACTGCCTGATAATAGATGTACATATCATCCAGAGATACAAGTCTCCATACAAATGATTTACTTACACAGTTCATATACATAAATTTTTGTTCAACAGTTGATCCTGGTGCAATTGGCATGGACCCATCGACAGCTCTGATACTGAATTCAGTTTTCTCTATATTTTAATAATAAATTTAATTGCACTGGAATGAGCTTCAATATGTGTCTATGCACTTGCTTTTATAAGTTCATTTAATGTCAATGTCCTTTTTTTTTTTTTTTTTTTTTGCACAGGTTAAAGTGATATAGTTCACACTTTTTCGGTCACATATTTTGCATACGCATTGTTCACTTGGGTGGTGGAATCTTGTATTTATGCACATTTTGTGATGGAACCCATGGACCACGAGTCCTACAATTTCATATCTCTGCAGTTAATTACTGTTGGTACAATTCCTATCCACTATGGCATCTGTTCCATAGAAGTTGTTATCTATCTCTCTTTTCTTCTGCTTCCTTCGTGCTATCACTGCTTTGTATGATTCTGTAGCTGGTAGCAACATCTTGAGTCTAATATCCTCCAGGAAGAAGGTTTCTCTAGCGAGCGTATAGACCATTGTGTTTGGTGCATACTTGCCTACTCCTATGGCCGTCTTTAGAAATCTTGCTTTTACATTTTCAAGCTTTTCCATGTCACTGATCATCAGTTTGTCCCATGTAGCGACGATGGTCTGATATACAAACTACATCAATTAAACTTCCCTGATATTTACATTCATCTGCTAGCTGACTACCTTCAAAATCGTAAATTTCAAATTCGAATAGGAGCAGCCCTCCTTACCTCCAGAAACATCGAAGCAGGCGTTCCTCAAGGATCTGTTCTTGCACCTGTTCTTTACTCCATTTATGTCCAGGATATGCCTACAATGCCAGACTGCCTACATAGTCTCTATGCTGGTGACACTGTCATATTTACCAGACATTTTAATATTCATGCAGCTTGTGTCAACATGCAAAATGCCCTAAATATATTAACACAATGGTCAACCAAATGGAGGTTAAAAGTAAACGGCGAAAAATCTCAATTGATGGTCTTTACTAAACGTTTTCCCAGGATTATAGACCAACTGAGTATTCAAAACCAAATAATACCTTTTACCACACCAGTTAAATATCTTGGAGTACTTCTAGACAAACGTTTATCTTACAGGCATCACATTCAAAACATAAGAGACAAAGCATTTCAAAGATACATGGCACTCTATCCACTTTTCAAAAGTCTGGCTTAAGGAAAGCAAAAGTCCTGCTGTATACATCAGTCATCAGATCATACATCAGCTACTGCTGTGAGATATGGGGCCGAGCTCATCCTCGCCACCTGAAGAGTCTGGAAGGAATTCAGAGAGCTGTCTGCAGAACAATCACTGGTGCACACTACCTCACGAACAATGTCAAACTCTACAGTGAACTTCATATACCCTTCCTGGTTGCTCATATTCAAGATGTACAGACTACATACAGGAACAAGCTACTTCATCATGCCAACCCTTTACTAAGAGACATAACATTAATTCAAACAAATACTTCCGTCTTTGACGGTCTTAGTAATCAATTTTCTTTAACAAAACCTATTTACATTTCAATTTGTAAAATCATATTTTTGTAAAAGGCAAGAGTCCAAGAGACCTGGTACTTTTAATAAAAACATCTTAAAAAAAAAATATATATATATATATATATATATATGTAGCAACTGGTGTGATTACTGTGTCAAACAATCTCATGGCTATTTCCAGTTTTAGTGCTGTAATGTTCCTAATGGAGCACATTGCTCTTATAGCTGCTGATGTTCTTTCCTGTATGTGTGTATTGTGAGACCCAGGTACTTAAATTTGTTGACTGTTTTCAGTGGTTCTTCTATCATTATGCTGTCATTTTTTTTTTAGATTCTTCCTCTTCTCCTGAATACCATTTGTATGGTTTTGTCTTGGTTTATGTTGAAATCGTGTTCTGCCACCCATTCAGTGGCGGCCGAAGGCCATTCTGTCAAGTGGGGCACAACCTTAATGATGAACCCTGAAAATTAAAAACATATAAAACCAATGTATGTGCACTAACCTTTCTAATTCTTGTAGATGAGCTCCATGTTTCGGTTCTTTCTGCGAGAAAAACCTCTATAACTCTGTTGTTGAAGTTCGGAATAGAATGTACCATCTTTCTCTGCTACGCCCAGAGGAAAGTTAAATGGAATTCTAAGTGTAATTCACAGAAATGAGCTGATTCTCACTCGTTCGTACTCACAGATCACGGAACTGCCTGCCTTCTTACTACCGCAGCACTGGACTTGGGGAAACTCAGTTGAAAACTGTAGTGTGCACTGAAGGCGGCAAAACGCCCGCCAAGATTCTCTATTGTCAGTGACAAAGCTTTTTGAGAACTGCCAACTTCATGTATTGTAATGTAAACTTTTTTTTTTTGGATACGATGGAAGCATAAAAGTTTACAGGGAGCATTAACAACATAACTGTGACAAATGAATATCTATATATACATACACACGTGATTTATACAATGAGTCGAGCTTCTAAATTAGTAAACTTACATTTAACGTTTTTCATGTCAAGTTTAGCTGTAAAATTTCGTCTGCTATTCAGCAAGTATCAACACCCCTAAAAATGGCACGCAGCTAATTGGACTGTTCCTAAACTAAAGAGGCTTGGTGGGCACGGCAAATACAGTACCCAAAGCACACGGTCTGAGGCAAAGAGCTCCGCCTTCCTACAACTCACACCCCCATCCCTTCCTCGTCCATCGCTGGGCACGAGAAGAGAGAGCCCATTTTATTACCTGTTCAGAAAACTTGGGTTTCGTAGACTACTACACATTCTGAAAACATTAGTAGCAATGAAAATGTGAAACTCTTTAAGTTATTATTTCATAATGCAATTAAATTGTATTATAATATAATCATAATACAATAATAAAAATCACTGGGAGGGCACGTGCCCATGTACCCCTTAATAAAAGCTGCCCCTGCACCCATTGTTGTCTCTAATTTCCGGCAGCCAATCACATTACAGGTCGGCTACATTTAAACGTGTGCATCTTGTGATTCGCTGATGAAGAAGTTATGCATTTCCTAAGGCTCAATAAATACTTAATATAATCACCCGCCATTTTGGCTCTTTCGCTTGCGTTTGCAGAAAGCACACGAGGACTTTATTTGCTGAATTACAGTGCATTTGATTTATTATCATAGAAGCTACGACATGATAATGTTTAACAGTGTGGCAAATAGATCCCTCGTCTGGTATCTCTGCAATGAAAGAACAAAAATGGCGAATGATACTACCTACTAGACTTTATAGAGCCTTGACTTCCTAACACATAAGCAAAGAGGAGGAGTCATGCCGGGAATAATGCGTCGCGACTATAATTCTTCTTTGTTTTCTAATCTAGGGCCATGTCCACATACATTATTAGCATGGCTCCGTTCAATTTCTTCCCAATGACTGCTGTCATTATATTGAATAGCAGAGGGCTTATTGGGTCACCCTGCATGACTCCATTTGTTTGCTGTATGTCCTCTGAAGTCGTAACTTCATCTGTTATCTGCACCCAATTGTGTCTCATGATGTCCTGAATTATTCCTGTTATAGGGTACTCATTACCTTTAAGTTTTTGATTTAGCTTTTCTCTGTTTATGCAGTCGAACGCTTTTTCGTAGTCTATGAATACCATGTAGTACTTTCCTTTTGACTTGTTAAGGGCTTCTTCGATTTCTCGTAGTAGTGCTGTTGCTGCTTGCAGTGTGGATTTTTCCAAACTGATACTGTGGTATGTATTGCTGTGTGAGTTCAGTTTGTTAGTGATTATCTTCCTGAATATCTTGAAAGCTGTGTTTTCTAATGCCACCCCCTCCTATATGAGTTCATGTCGACTGTGCTGCCTTTCCCTTTGTACAGTATCTTCAGTGTTGCCCTTTTCCATTGCTAGGGTGTGGGTCTTGTGTTCAAGCACTTATTAAAGAGTTCTGTCCTTATTTTTTCCAACGTTTCTGTTATTGCCTTTAGGTGTTTGTAAGGTATTTGGTCCGGGCCGGTTGCTTTTTTGATTTTTGCTTCTCCAGTGCCTTTGACTAGGCTACTTCTTCCTCTGTTATTTCCATTTTCTCTTCCATTAACTCTTTGAGTTCTTGTTTGTGCCTATTTCATAAGCTTCTATATATTTTGATGTAGAATATAGATTTCACAGTAAATGCAAGCTGGGCCATCGTCGTCAGAGTCCTCCATTTCATCTTCTTCTGCTGGGAAACAGCTTTTTCACTACTGTCCTCTTCGGTCTTTTGCTTCCAGTAGCATCATCCTCAAAGAGTCGTGAACGGGGTGAAAGTCATTATAGCTCAAGATTTTGATCTATTTTCCCTCTTCTTCTCTTTGCATCCGTTTAGGCTGGGAAGGAGATCTTTTGACGACACATAATAATAATAATAATAATAATAATAATAATAATAATGGTTTATTTTAACTGGCAGAGTTAAGGCCATACGGCCTTCTCTTCCACTTAACCAGTATGATAGAAAATTACTACAATGCTGTGAATATAACATAATTAATACAAAACAATACAATTCAAAGCAATACAAGACAATATAATACATAATTAATATAATACAGTGACAATTCTTTTCATCTTCACAACACCAATAAAATAATTATGTAATAATAATAATAATAATAATAATAATAATAATAATAATAATGGTTTATTTTAACTGGCAGAGTTAAGACCATTCGGCCTTCTCTTCCACTCAACCAGTATGATAGAAAATTACTACATTGCTATGAATATAACATAATTAGTACAATACAATTCAAAGCAATACAATACTACAATACAATACAATATAATACATAATTAATACAATACAATTCAAAGCAATACAATACTACAATACAAGACAATATAATACATAATTAATACAATACAATGACAATTCTTTTCATCTTCACAACACCAATAAAATAATTATGTAATAATAATAATAATAATAATAATAATAATGGTTTATTTTAACTGGCAGAGTTAAGGCCATTCGGCCTTCTCTTCCACTCAACCAGTATGATAGAAAATTACTACATTGCTATGAATATAACATAATTAATACAATACAATTCAAAGCAATACAATACTACAATACAAAACAATATAATACATAATTAATACAATACAATTCAAAGCAATACAATACTACAATACAAGACAATATAATACATAATTAATACAATACAATGACAATTCTTTTCATCTTTACAACACCAATAAAATAATTATGTAATAATAATAATAATAATAGTAATGATAATCATACCTAAATTAAATTAAATTATTAAACTCGATCACAATTATAACTTCAATTTGACTGTGCCCATAAGAAATTGTTTAGCCTTTTCTTGAAAGTGGTTATTGTCTGGCAGCCCCTAATCTTCTGAGCTAGAGAATTAGATCCACTTAGAGGATTTTCTTCTCCTCCCAGATTATTTGTAGTTTGAAATGGAGAATCCTCATTGTTCTGCCCACCACCTGATGGCCCCATCTCATTTTCTAAGTTGATTTCTTCAGAGGTCTTCTGCACCTCTTTCTCAGTCACTGATGAAGACATGAATTCGTCATCTTTAAAAATTGAGGGAACTTGGGGGGGGGGAACCCCATAACCTTGAATTACTCAACTGTTATCTGAATTCAAGCAGTGTTAAAGTGGTAGGATGCGTATTTTCCGGGCTAGAGGGCCGTGGCCTGTTGGTGTTACAACCAAACGTTTCGTCCACTGCTCCGGTGGACATCTTCAGTGGCGTGGTACACGTGTGTGGAGAGATCTGCTGTATGTATCAGGAACTGGCATTGAGACTGGTAGCACGTCGATATTTAAGGTGTGGGACAGTTGTGGGTTGTCGTCGTCGCCACAGTCCGCACCAGTGGCTTCAGTGTTCTGATTGTTTGTCATAGTATCTAATTGTCAGAGAAAGGGTTTGATCTGTGTGCTTCTGAGGGCCGGATACCAAGCTTTGTTGACCTTGAGTCCTTCCTCCTTACAGTTAAAGTTGTTTTTGTGTTTATGAATTTCAATAGCTTCTGATGTAACCTGGCATAGAACTGTGGCGTACTGCTTAGGATGTCGGTGTCCTGGAACCTGATGTTGTGATTCCCATTTTTAAAAAAATCTCATCCACCTGGTACATTGTTATGGGCCAACCTGAGTGATTCGTGACTTACTGATCACATTTCTCAGATAGTGACTTCTTCAATGGCCCAAAGAAAGACACATCGAGTGATTGCAATTTATGGCTAGCATGCAGTGGCAAAGATAACAAAATGATTCCTTTCTCTTGACAATATTCAATTGCTGCCAAACTGCAGTGGGATATATGGTTGTCCAGTATCAGCAACTTCTTCTTCTGCTGGGATGGAACCACATGTTCGCTGAAATGCTCTAGCCAAGATCAGAATTTATGGAGCTTGAGTTAGATACCATTCCCAAAATATGTGATGTGTTCGAGCACAAAATTCTGTCTTGTATCTCTTTCTTGGAAAGATGCGCCTAGGTGGATCATAATAGGCTATTACACTGATATACCATACTGGAGTTAGAGTCGCCCCACATTTTGAGAGACAACTTTAGACAATATACACAAGACATACTTGGAGAAATGATTTTTGGAAGTGTATTGGGAACAGTTGGTACACTTGTCTCATCCATATTGAAGATATCAATGGCTGAAAGTCGATGATTTCGTCAAACTCTTTTTTTTTTTTCTTCGTGAAATCTATCAAACTGAAATCAATTGAACTCTATGACTTTTCCCAATCAGCACTTTTCTGGTTGTCGTAAAATTAATGATGATGCGTCTTACAGAAGTTTCTGTTCCATTTCTCACCTTCCATTCTCTTATCACCCTAGAAAGCTAAGGTCCTACATCAGGAGCATTAAAGCTAATGTGTAGTCATTTTGACGACCATTCTTTCTTGCATTGAAGGAAGAGGTTTATTTGTATTTTATAATTGCTAATGCAATACATTTGTTCCTTACAGTATTATAAACATACAAAATATTCCTGATCTCTCTTAACGTCTATCTTTACATTCAAAACTGCATATTATTTGGTGTTCACCACATACTGCTCTGGAACACTTGTAGCAAAATGCTTTCGTCATCCTTCTCTTGCTTGGACAGAAGGCGCAGATCTTGCATTTTCTTGTTTCCTGGGCTTCTGCTTCATCCACAGGCATGTTCACATGAAGTATTTCCGCTATGGACAAACGTAGCCAGTGCGGTAAGTTGCGCATTCCAAGATGATGTCACCCATGAATTCATAAGTGCAGAGTGAAGTTCCTTTCCAAACTGACGCCTAGTCAATGATTTTTCTTTATTGCTGATCTTGTATGTGTAAATCACATAACTTTTCTCTAGAGCGATATTGATCGTACCAAAAAAAAAAAAACACAGAGCAGCCATCTTCTTGTCTTTCTGCTGCACAATTGGTCCAATGTATCCATTGCGCCTTTTGTTGAATTGTAAAATTCGATGATGTCCGGTTTTTTGGAAGTTGGGTTAATGGATGCTGTGTCGTGAGTTGTCGAAAGAAGCAACACTACGTTGTTTGGTTTTGTTTTGTAGGGCACAAGAGTTTTTTCTTGATCGAAACAGAACATTGAAGTTCCTACTTTCCTAGTCTTATAGTTGAGTAACTCGGGCAGAATTTCCCGCTTATTTTTGCGTAGAATGCCCACTATTTTCAAATTATAAGGAGTTTTCAGGAGCTCAGATGCTAGTGGGGTCGATGTGAACCAGTTGTCCATTGTTATGTTGCGGTTGATTCCAATTAATTAATTTTCAAACTTTCCCTAAAATAGGGGTTGCCCTGAAGGACAAAGTATACCGAATATACAAGTATTAGTAAATACGTACAATTTTATGAAAATGTTTTCGTGAGAAATATAATTATTATTATTGTGTTATTAATTTACTTTATATATGTGATTTCTCAGACAATAGATTGAATATTTTAGAGCTATCAAAGAAACAGTCTTGGCCAAAGAGGATTCAGGTTTGAACTCTTTGCAGAAATTAATAAATTTTTTTGTACTCGTGCCTTTAGCACCCACTAATAACTCAATAATTTCAATGGTTTGTAACTTATACATATTTAAATAATAAGGAACAGTTGGACCATAAATTTGATTCTTCTCATTGTTGACATCTTCCGGTTGAGTTGTATTCAATTGGAAGCAGATAGTAGGATCTATTATATAGCCTGTTGTGTTGTTGAAGGCTAATATATCAACCCGCCGACAGCTTCCTGTTTCCGATAGACCATGGATTTCTTCATAGGTGGTATATCCCTTGTCGCAAAAGCTTGAGTGATTGCAGACCTGATTTTGTGATGCCTGGCATTGCGTAATCTCTCACCATGCGGGCAAGATCCAAGAACGTGGGCAAGGGTTTCTATCTCTTTGAAGCAGTGACAACAATGGTTACTGGGCTAGATAAGGCATTGCCTCGAACATGTACTTAGTACCATTGTCACATACCATAATTTTAATGCCATACTTTGATGGTTTGTTAGGGATGTACATTTTAAATGGACATCTCCCCCTGAAGGCTAGAAGTTGTTCATCAATTGTAAGGAAAGAACCAGGCTTGTACGATTCCCTACAGGCAGCTATAAACTGTTTCCAGATCTCCCTTATTGGAGCAAATTTGTCTGTTTGCCTTCTTTCAAGTCTGGTTGTGTGGTCATCGAAACGCAAACATTCACAAATGAAGTTGAACCTATCACAACTCTTTGTCGCTTCATATCTCAACCCCGCAATATTCTAAATCAAACAATTCCATTGATGGTAAGTGGTTATTCTTCTGAACTGCAGACAATATTAGAATACTTTGAAATGCATTAAATTCTTCTACATTGAGCTCAGATACTGTTTCCTTTTGAACACTATAATTCGTATGTTTAGTTGCAATTTTTTCATTTGTGTGATGAATTATTTTCTGACGCATTGTCTGAGTAAAAAATAAGGAAAATGCATCCTTCTGTGAGTCCACATTTCTAACGTCAGCTTTTGGTCCTTGTTGAACATGTACAATATTATATTATATATAAGCTACTGAACGAGTATTTGGTGGTTTCGAAGAAACTGCAGAACAACAATGCCCATTTTTTCCCTCGATAATTTTATTGCTATCCAGCAATTAATTTTGAATTGTTTTTGTAGTTCCTTGAAATTGTGACGAGCCCTATAAATGATCTATAATGTGGAGTAAAATCAGTCAAATCCCGAAATATAGTGCGGTTTGTTGAATCTTCTGATTCGGCAAGTCCTCACATCACTAATTGAAATGCGGCACAGAATTTCACACAGTTAATTATTTTAAATAGACCATATCTATTTTTAGAAAAATTTTCATCTTGTTTCTGAATGTTAATCCAATACGCAGAATCAAGCTGTGTTGGAATATTTTAATATCTCTAGCAGTGACAAATCTGTTTGACTTGAAATGAGTTTACGAATTTTCATGCTTTTCTATTCTTTTAAATCAAATTAACTAAATTCTTCACTCCGGTGTTTGTCCATGTATTTCCTCCTCTAAACAGAATACAGAAAGCGTTTTCATGAGCGCAGCAAAAAACGAATCGTTTCCATTACACGTTTCGGTATTAAAATGACTAGTAGGCTACATGATTTCCTCGACTTTTTCCAGAAATTTCAGTATTTAAATTTAGTGTAGGGCTCCTAATTTCTTAAGTTAACGTGCAATTTCTCTTTTAATTTCAAAAAGAGTCGGTCGATTAGTTTTTCATTTCATTCATTTTTAATATAAAATATTTCCTTAGACACACTGACTAATCACGTCACACCACCCACAGTACTATAACACACTGGAACTGTAATGATATACAGTAGTCCAGAAGCCTATGTGTTCTAACGCAGGTCATAAATAGAGGAGGGTGTTCAGTTCTTTTGTATATTCGGAGAGAGCTGCTTCGGTTGCAGCTCTACTGCAGTCTTATGGGACGGTGAAGAAAACCAGTTTTCTGCTGCCAACTACCCTATGTTGAGCTCCAGGAACTGCCGATCACAAATCCAAAAAAGTACACTACAGCTAAAATTCTCGAGCAGTTCAAGGCTCCTACAGACAGTAAAATTTGGAATCGAAGGAGAATGGATTGGAAATATAAATGAAACAATGAACTAGATTACGTAAAAGCACGTTTTACATTTTAAATTTTACAGCTCCATGTAAGTGGCAGCTCTGCAGTTCTTATTGTAGAGTTGCCCCTAATCGTCTGATATCTTCTACCCCAAACTCTTCTCCCGGTCACCATTCCTTTCGGTGCATCCTTTAGAAGGCAGTTTCTTCTCAACCAGTGACCCAGCCAATTCCTTTTTCTCTTCCTGATCAGTATCGGAATCATTCTTTCTTCACGCACTCTTTCCAACACAGCTTCATTTCTTATTCTGTCTGTCCATTTCACAGTCTCCATTGTTCTCCAACTTGCTTCTACTATACCTAAATTACATACCACTACGTTATTTAGATATTGTAGAAGCAAGTTGTAGCTGATGATGCCGTATATTTAACAAGTATTAACAGTTAATATTAAATTGAATGAAGTAGCCACCAAAACGTTAAAATATGGTGTTCACTTAAATCAGCTACAACTTGCCATTTATATCAGTCCTCTAACTGCCCATTGTGCAACTCAAACCAAGAAATGGATTCGGAACACCTCAAAATCTGTGTTTCAGTGGCTGGCGATGATAAAAAATATTGGAATGCAAGAGGTCAAATGACTTTATTGTCAAATGCCTGGCATTAGAAAACAACAACAATAACATTTTAACATTATTTATTGTATTTAACTTCACGTTACCTTTCATTTCAAATCCTTTTGCATCTAAGCAATTATAATAATTAAATATATGCATTACGAATAAATAGTGCAGACTCATAAATAGTATTTAAAAATTATAGTTTCAAAAGCCAACAATTGCAAATATTGATCTGTCTCTTTAAGTGAAATATAACAATGAAATATTTGTCACACAAAAAACATAACATCAGCGGTTTTCCCTCTAGATATGGCGTTTTTAGTGTTGGTTCAGAGGGTAAAATTTGTGAAGTTTGTATTGTTCATATAGGAATTTAGCAGGGTTTTTAACAACCACAGCAGTAAACTAATCTTATTTTACATTGACAATGTAGCAAGTTAGCACTTTTTGCAATGTTTCTTAGTGGGTTTTTAAGAATTGAGTTGTCAAAACTGCATAACATAGTACCTCCTCTGACAGCGACACAAACTCAATGATGCTTGCTAGTGCATTGGTCGGCCTACAAATCGCATTCCCTGTGCTTGGTAGATCCTGCAATCTACTAGATAAATAATATTAACCCAGTGTGTACTCTGAGGTAATCTTACTGTACTATATTTGAAATAAAAAATCGTTGAATTTATTTGATGTAATATTCAGATTTGTTATATACAGTTAACAGTTGATAGGTTATGTGAAATTAAATATTGTATATGAACATTAAAGAATTGATTCAATCAATTTTCTTCTGCAGTGTTTCACCTCTCTTACCTCTCCTCTCCCTCTCTCCTTCCTCCAACAGTTTGGAGGTTGCATGTAGGTGATATAGCTGCCATAACCTAAAAATATGGTGCCTACATTAAAACAGTTACACTTTTTGCTCCATCACTCCACTATATTGGAGAACAAGAAGGTTAATGCCTTTATTGCCAAGAACTCTGCATTAGTTAACAACAGCATATTATATCTCGTGCAATAAAAACTATAATAACTGCTTTTAATGGTTATACTTAAAAACTGAAGCTACAGTAGTAAGTACTCTCACTCTAAGTATGATGAGGTAAGTACAAATTTTATAATTTACATTGAAAGTTTGCTTAGCTACTACGAGGCGTGTTCTTAAAGTAAGTTGCAAAAGGGTGTAGTAAGTAAACGGGAAGATATTTACAAACCATTTTTGTTGCATTGTATTCCCCACACTTCAATTACTTCTCAACATAATCTCCACCATTATTGAGGCATTTATCGAGTCGTGGCACAAGTCTTTCTATCCCCTCATTGTAGAATTCACCCGCCTGCGATACGAACCACTCCCGCACTGCTGTTTTCACTTCATCGTCGCCATCAAAACGTCGACCACCGAGAAACTTCTTGAGGTGCAGGAAGAGATGAAAGTCACTCGGAACCAAATCCGGGCTGTAGGGGGGATGGTCAATTTGTTCCCAGCCAAATTTCGAGATGAGATTTTGGGTGTCACAAGCTGTGTGTGGCCGAGCGTTGTCATGAAGCAACACAAATCCATTGCTCAGCATCCCACGTCTTTTGTTCTGAATTGCGCGATGGAGCTTCTTCAAGGTCTGACAATAGGTTTCTCTATTAATGGTTTCACCCCGAGGCAAGAATTCGATGAGTAGGACTCCTTTTCTGTTCCAAAAAACAGTGCACATGATCTTGCGTGTTGACATGGTTTGTTTGAATTTCTTTTTCCTTGGCGATGCAGTGTGCCTCCATTCCATGGACTGCTGCTTCGATTCAGGTGTCATGTGAGACATCCAAGTCTCGACACCTGTCACGATATGGTCAAGAAACTCATCGCCTTGTTCACTGTAACGTGTGAGAAAGCTCAATGCACTGGAAGCTCGTTTGGTTTTGTGTTCCTCGGTGAGCATCTTTGGGTACCCATCGTGAGCACAATTTTCGATATCGTAATCGATCTGTCACAATTTTGTAGAGAAAACTCTGCGACATTTGTGCAAAATTCAAGGAAAGCGAAGAAATTGTGAACCTCCTGTCCTCATGAATTTTTTCATTGACAGCACGCACCAAATTGTCATTGATCAAAGATGACCGACCGGTACGCTGCTGGTCATGCACAGAGACGCGGCCCTCGTTGAACTTCCCAACCCATCTCCTGACCATTCCATCATTAATGGCATCATCACTATACACCTCACAAAGTTGACGATGAATGTCAGCTGGTTTGATGTTCCTCACATTCAAGAAACGGATAACAGACAGCATCTCACAGTTGGTGGGGTGCTCGATCACTTTAAACATTTCAACTGATCACAACTAACCACACACACGGACTGAAGCTCTGAAACTGCATGCACAGCTTGCCTGAGGACTGAAGAAGAAACACGTATGCGCAAAATAACGATTGCAGCGATGCGACGGCTATAATTGAAAACAGAACTTGCTTTAAGAACACGCCTCGTACGAGCACGGTAATGGTTAGCATGTGTAACTGTGAAACAAGTGAGCTGGGTTCAAATTCTGTTTGGGACAAGTTACAAGTTAATTGCATAGGCGGTTATGCCCCCCCCCCCAAACTCGTCTGAACTCGATTCTTTTTTATTAACGTTACAAAATATTGAATTCTAAAGATCTTTTTTGCTTTTGTTTATGATTAAGTTTCTGTGCTTAAATTGACGAATTAATGTCTTCAGACCGTGTGTCTGGACTATAATATTTATTTTAAATATCTGAATGTATAAGAATTTCTATACCTCATTTGAGGAATAGTCTGGAAGCACTGTAATACTTCTTTTGTAACACCCTGTACTCATGTGTTAGGAGTTTGCATGTGTTCAGACCGCCACTTGGAGAAATATGAATAACGTACAGATGCCTCAAACTAGCAAGCTGTCTCGTTCGCGCAGGCGCATAGAGCACTTCTCCCCTACCACTGTCCGCCTACTACTGTGCACTGTGGACTAGAACGGTACAGCTCAGTTCTAATAACAGTTGAGAAGGCTGCATAGGGAGGGTACATCTTGAATACATTGTCAAGAGGTCAACTTTTCAGATAATATGACTATACCTGGGTATCGGAGCCTAGGTGGGCCCCCTCCGTTAGCTCTACTACTTCCCCTCTCCAGGCAGCTTCCTAATTTGAGGCATCTGTACTGCACAACAATGCAGAAAAATAAAAGTGATCCCAGTATAATGTGTAAACTTAAAGGCGAGATTAAATAAAATAATTAGAGTTTACATTTCATATGATATCTTCAGGAAAGCTTAATGTAAAAAAGTTTCTGTTAGCACTGTTACGTAGTTCTATTGATGTATACAATGTGTTTCTGTACGAGAGAGATTGTTTTAAATTTTTCCCTATTATGTAATTTGTAGTAGTCTCACTTTGAGAGAGGAACATAGGTTAAGGGTGTTTGAGAATAAGGTGCGTAGGAAAATATTTGGGGCTAAGAGGGATGAAGTTACAGGAGAATGGAGAAAGTTACACAATACAGAACTGCACACATTGTATTCTTTACCTGACATAATTAGGAATATTAAATCCATACGTACGCGCTGGTTCAAATCTCGTGTGGAAGAATTTTCTCATAAAATTTCGGTAGATATATGGGATTGGTGCCCACCCAGCATCGTGATGAATATAGGGAGCTACAGTAGGTACTGGTGATGCCACTTCTGCTGAGGTATGTGGATGTGAGACCAGTATTCGACTTCGGCCCTTCATGGGCTGTTGCACCACGGATTGATTGATTGATTAGATTACTGGAATTGTTAAGATTTCTTATTCTTAATATATACGAAGAAACTGTCACATAGGGCTAAATATGAAGTTTTTGCACAAATAGGAATATATAATATACATTATAAAACCTTTCTCAATGACGTATATTTTTTATGCTCGACCATGCCGAAATGTAATTATACACCTGGTAGCAGCCCTTTAATGAATCTCATTAAAGTACACCTATTCATTAAAGTTCAGGTGTTCCACCAATCAGAAAACACCATTGTAGCAATATGAAAGCGCAAGTATCGATTATTCTCGGATATGCAATCGAAAGACAACTAGCGAAACGTCACGGAGGCTGGAAATCCAATACTGTCGCAGAAGGTTATGTTCTGTTACTATAATAATTAGCGTTAATTGTAAATAATATTGAAATAAATTCAATTTGTCATCTCGTTTTTCAAATCAATTTCAAGGTTATATCAAGATTAATGTTTATTTTACTCTCTAGATTATATCAAGGTCAATGACATTTGTTTCTCGGAAAAAATCAATACTTTCGCGTCTGCGCACATCTCACAATTTACGAAATATTGCACAAGGTCAGTTCCGCTCCCCACTCAGATAAGAATAACATGAATACTTATGAATAACTTCAAGTTAGAAATATGGTCGAGCATAAAAAGTAGTATGAAACTCGCTTGCGCTCGTTTCATAAACATACTCGCGTCTTAATTACTACCATTATAGGCTCGTTGCATATTTTACTAATATGTGCAATAAAATTAGTATAAAATCGTCTAGCACGACATAATTCTGAATGGAATTGCTTTCGTACGTTTCAAAATATTACACGCAACATGAATATTGCATAGGTAAATCCAGTCTCTAATAATAGATTGTGATGGAGAATTAGCAGTGTGACATTAAAAGAAGCGGAAGGACATCGAGTAAACCTAACTGAATATCGTTGTGTGTTATAGATTTCACTTGCGCTCGTCGGAATTTGAACTGAGGTCTTAGGCGTGGAAAGTTGATTATCTAGTCATTTGTCAAAATGCAGCGTAAAATGTATTGTTTACAATGTGGTTTCATATAACGCAGTGTCTTCCAGAAATAGCCCCAGGCGATAAGGAAATTGCAACTCGAGTTCAATGACTTTGTAAATCTAAAAATGTGTGACATTGGAAACGCAGTGGTGGATAACGCTTCATGCATGGGCGTGTCTGTGAGAACGCCTGATTGGATTTGTGTGATTTATTGCAGAAAACAATGGGAGGAAGGTGCTGTGGATTGAAGCTGCAGTAAGCCTGAGGGTTTAACGGATTATTTAGGCCTTAGGGCGTAAAAACTGGCTCGAACGTCTGAGCTACCCCTAAACGTAGCATGCTGACTTCGTGTGCAGGAGATCTGGACTTCGATTCGAGACGAAAATGCTTATCTACGTCTCTCCAAAAATGGGCATATAGAGTAATGTCATTAATTTCAGGAGGTTTTTCTTTGAGATATTTCAAACGAAAAAGTTTAATACATTTTTGCTCGTTTTTGCTTCCTTTTCGAGATAAAAATTGTTTTATATGAAACATTTCATAGCGTGCTTTGGGCAGTGCTTTTTTTCTGGCGGAACGCGCTGGAACGGCGTTCCGGCATTTTTTTGTTGCAGTCTTCATCATGAAACTGAAATATGTGTGAATAACTGTTTTAATACAATTTTTCTTTGAATTCCGCTTAGACCTTGAAAGTCTTAGTTGAACGAAAAGGAGGTTAAAAACGACAAAATTCCCGTGCAGTGAACAGAATCGCCTCTTCGTCCGCTATAAAATATTCTGCACAGAGTTTCACAACCTTTTTCTACAGAAGAAAAGCAATAGGAAAGCCTTTGATTTAATTCCCAATGTGTTCAGTCAATTTAAGAGAGCAGTGTATTATGATAATACATGATTGAAATAATTTTAGTTTTGTCCTCCAAATGTGCAGAAATTTCATCTGAACAAATGTAACTTTTCATTCTTAAAAGGAATTTTAAAATATTACATTAGTTGGGATCAAATTTCTGCATATTTAAAGGACAAAACTAAATTGTTTAATCACTTATTATCATAATACACTGCTCTCTTAAACTGACTGAGCATATTGGGAATTAAATCAATGGCTTTCCCAAAACACGCTATGAAATGTTTCTTATGAAACAATTTTTATCTCGGAAAGGAAGCACCAACGAGAAAAATTATATTAAACCTTTTCGTTTGAAATAACTCAAAGAATAACCCCCTGAAATGAATGACATTACTTACGGTTCG
Source organism: Periplaneta americana (assembly GCF_040183065.1). NCBI lineage: Eukaryota > Metazoa > Arthropoda > Insecta > Blattodea > Blattidae > Periplaneta > Periplaneta americana. Next base: position 192,922,970 of record NC_091121.1, read on the forward strand.
CTCTGTATATTTTCTTTCAAACCCGTGTCCACACCTGTGGAGTAACGGTTAGCGCGTCTGGCTGCGAAACCAGGTGGCCCGGGTTCGAATCCCGGTCGGGGCAAATTACCTGGTTGAGATTTTTTCCGGGGGTTTCCCTCAACCCAATACGAGCAAATGCTGGGTAACTTTCGGTGCTGGATCCCGGACTCATTTCACTGGCATTATCACCTTCATATCATTCAGACGCTAAATAACCTAGATGTTGATATAGCGTCGTAAAATAACCCAATAAAATAAAAAATAAATAAATTCAAACCCGTCACAATTCACGAATATTATTATTATAAATCTTTAATATTTTTAATTGACTGTGGCTTATATGACATTGTTTTTGGTTAGAAATTCATGAAACTGGATTTGGTTGCCATTAGAAAAGCTAGTTTCTAAAAACAGAGTGTACCGAGTGTATCTCATTTTATTTTTGTCCTGTTTTGTCTAAAATGGTGTTTTTGCGTAGTGTTGACAATAGAATTAAGGAATCTCATTATTTTTGTGTCTCGTGTCTATCCAGAGTTAGTGTGTGAAAGAGGAGAGGCCTTATGGCCTTAACTCTAACAGAATAAATAAAACATTATTATTATTATTATTATTATTATTATTATTATTATTATTATTATTGCTGATGCGTGACAAACTTAATATTCGGCTCTAGTACATGAAGTACAGAAAGCGGAATAAGAAAATAGAGGAATAAAAAAAGAACAAGAGGAAGTGGAAATGGGTTGGAAAGTAGGAGAGACAAAAGGGGAAAATGAAGAAGGAAGAAGAAATGAAGAAAAAAGGAATATCAGAAAAAAAAGAGGATGAGGGAAAACGTACAATGAGAATAGAAATGAGGGAAAGAAGTATAAAAGAAGGTGGGGAGAAGTATTTATTTTATTTATTTATTTATTTATTCTGGTGTAGTTAAGCCCATCAGGCCTTCTCTTCCACATCACCAGAAATACAAATACAATAATAGAAATAAAAGGAAAAAATCACACTGTAAACAAATAAAGCCACACAAAAATATACACAGGTTGCAGTCACACAAACTTTAGATGAGTGATTAAATATCGTAACTAATTGTATCCTAATTAACTAACATAAACAAGAAACTTGCAGTTTCAATCTAGAGTAAAAAAGCATAAATCAACACTTCTAGCAATACCTAAAAGCCATTAAATAACACAAAATTTTCCAATTTAATTTTCAATTGTGATAAAGTCCGGTAGTCCCTGACGTCATTAGGCGAAGTATTTCTACAGTGTAGGAAGATGAGTATAAGAGGAAGTAGAGAAGAATTCGGTGGAAGGAGAGAAGAGGATGAATGAAAAGGAGTATAAAACCGGAAGAACAACAAATAGGAAAGAGCAGGAGAACAATAAATGAGAGAAAGTGGAAGTGAATTTGTAGGAGTGGTAAAGGAAGATAACGTGGAAATGAAGACGAAAAAAGAAGTAAGAAAAGGCCAATGAAATGGGAATAAAATACGATGAGGGTGGATAAGCAATGGAAGAAGAAGAAAGGAAAACAGAAGCTGATAAGTAGGAAGGAAAGGGAAGATAATAAAGGAGAAAAATCGAAAATGAGAAGAACAATCAGAAAAAGAAAGAAAAGTAGTCTATAGTTAAAGGGGAATACGGACTAAAAGGAAAAGGAAAATAAATCTAAGAAGAAGCAACAAAGTAAAAGAGGTCAAGAAGGGACGGAAGTCAGTAACATTATTGAAGAAGAAAATAATTAATATAACAATACTTAAGAGGAAAGGAAGGATTTTGTTTACGTAAGGCGCTACAAAATCCTCTCTAGATGTTTTGATCTTTCTGTGAACCAACACTAGACTCTCTCTCCCACATGGAGGGTCTCCCTGATCTAGATTAAGTACCATATAAATTATTCTCATAATTGACAGTATCAGTGGTTTCGTATTAAATCTAGTATTTTTTTTACAATCATTAGAAGAGGATGAAATTTTGAATTTATAATTCGGGTATATTTATGTCAGTGACTATTATCTTCGCCATCTATTCATAGAAGAAATAAAGAAGCCACACTTACATGAACAAATTATTATCGATTACTATCGGTCAGGTATCTTTGAACGCTAGTGTACATGAGAAAGATGAAGAGCAGAAGGGTAAGAAAAAAAGAAGAGAGGTTTGTTTATGTCATTCTCGTGTTAAGGTAAGCGTTCACTACATCGTATCGCACTCATCGGACGAATCGCACGGATCGGAAAATGACAATCTTTGCTGTAATTGTTATGTAAACGCGTTCACTACATCGTATCGCACTCATCGGACGAATCGCACGGATCGGAAATTGACCATCTTTACTGTAATTATTATGTAATCGCGTTCACTACATCGTATCGCACGCATCGACTCTCGGCAAATCCGTCCACGTTTCTCGGATGAGCAACTTTTCCGATGCGTGCGATCATGGCCTTCTTTAATAAATCAATTTTAATTGGTTAACTGTTACTATTATGTTGTGCCATGTTCAGTGTCGCGCCAAAATGGCAGACGGGAAACTTATTTCGCGTGTAGAAAATTGCGAAGAATTATATAATTTGAGGCGTTCCCATTACAGTAATCAAGTCGTTTCTTACATATATATTATGTAACCAGTATCTCTTTCGTTTCTTCCTCTTCAATTAAGAAGCGTGAAACAATTACAAATTCTTATTCGCTAACACTCATGTTTATTAGACCTAACCTCAACACTTCTCTGTTTTCAGCATGTCAATATCGTACGTCATATGTTTTAAACAGCTGATAGGGAATCCGATGAGGTGGAGCCGTTACAGTGAACGCACTGCACTTAAAATATCCGTTGCGTGCGATTAGTACGAGGAGTGCGATACGATGCAGTGAACGCTTACCTTTAATATACGAAATGGAGAGCACGATAATGTCTTCGTTTGCTGTTAATGCGTTCTTTTCCTTGTCAGATAGGAAACGCACGTAGAAAGCAGCACGCAATTTCTATCTGAATTTCGCTCACAGTAGTCATAATGGTCGCTAATGAATTCATACCCTTGATGGGGCTTTCGTGTTACTTGCCCATTCTTCAAACAGCAAGCATCGCGATGTGGGTGCGGTGTACATGTAAATTGAAGACATGGGCACTATCAGAACCAGTTTTCAACCAAGGTCAATAAAAACAAATTCATGAGTTAACCATGGTTGCGCCCGCGCCTATGGATTCGCATTGCCTCGGGTAGTGACAGCTCGACACCCGTTACTTTAACGAGCTAGTTTGGTCTAGCGGAGGGATTTTACCATAGGCGCCGAGGTTTAATTCTCGTACGTACATAATCTGAAATTTGTGTGGACAAGGCGCCCGCAGAACTTCGCTTCTCCTAGCCAATTCCTTTACAAACCATCATTAGTAAAAACAATTTATTTGTTTATTTAGTCAATGATAGGATAGAACACATACAGGGTGTTAAAAAAAGTATCCAATATTTTAGGAGGTGATAGTATGCATCAAAACAATAAAAATATCTAATAAACATGGATCCTACAACGCATACTTTCTGAGGTATGAACACTTGTTCATAGGAGGTGCTCAATGTGACGTACATTCATGGCAATGCATTTTTCTGCCCTACAATATAGCAGGCTACCAGATAATCATACCATAGTTGACACCCTGGCATGGAATGCTGATACGTCGCAAGGAATACTGAAAACAAAAGTCTGGTTGGGATATGAGCGGGGTTCAACAGAGATGGTGTTGTGAATTTTCGTAATCAGCATGTGTGGGCTGCTGATGAAAATTCTAATGCACTTGAAGAAACAAGGCATCAGCACCGATTCTCAATCAACGTATGGGCAGGCGTTCTTGGCGATAGATTAAGGGCCATATGTGCTACATAGAGATTAACTGGGGATCGTTATAAGGACTTCCTAATTAATGTATTGCATACCTTGCTGGAGTGTGTGCCATGTCAGCAAAGACTGCAGATCTGGTTCATGCATGATGGCACACCAGCACATTTTTTTCCGCAATGAGCATGAACACCTGACGATGACATTTCAGGACCGCTGGATTGGTTGAGGAGGCTCCATACCTTGGCCTGCTCGTTCCTCAAATCTAAATCCCCTAGACGTTTGGTTATCAAGAACAACCAGGTCAATTTCAAAGAGTGCGTGATTCCTTACGCCGAAGAGCAGAGGAATGAATTACCATGAATGGACGTCACATTGAGCACCTCCTATGAACAAGTGTTCAGATCTCAGAAAATATGTGCTGTAACACTGTTTATTAGACTTTTTTTTCTTGTTTTGATGCATACTAGCACCTCCTAAAATATCGGATACATTTTAACACCCTGTATACGTATATATACAGTGCGTCCAACTCAAGCCTGGGCCGCGATGTCTTGCATGCGTGATACGCGCACGTGGTGTAGTAGGTCACGGTGTTTATTCAGCTCTGGCCCGGGGGGGGGGGGAGACACGCGGAATCACAACGGGTGGAGAGCAGATGACTCACCCGAAGGCCATGCAGCTGCTAAATGCGTCAGTTGCTTGCTTCTTTGTGCTGACGGTGGCAGAGGCGGCACGACGTCATTATTCTCTTCTCTATCGTCGCTGTGTTTGTCCTTGACAGTGTGATTAACGATGATATCCGAGGTTGTCGTCGAAAAGTCAACCACTCTTTACTGTGTTTCCCACCAGGACATTTCTCGATCTCGTGGACGAGCGATTTGTCAGGCATAAGCCGAAAGGAGAGACCGAACTAGTCACTATTATAGATCTGGTTAGGTTTATATTTATATCCTCCTATCTATCTATTAGTTTCCCTTGAGAGAGGGGCACGGCCTGGGGACTACCTTCGCACGTAGGCCGCTTGGGTGGACCCATTGTACTATCCAGAAAGTAATGACGCATCACGATTGCTGTGGCTTGTGTCGATGCAGGTATGTTACACCCGGTTTGGGATGAACTAGACTATCTCCTCGATGTGTGCCATGTGGCACGAGGAGCACATATTGAACATTTGTGAGTTCCCAAAGTAAACTTTAAGAATTGAGGGGTTAGCTGGAAGAAGAGCGTTAACTCATAAGTTTTGAGATAATCAACAAAAACTAAATGTACCCTGCATCTCTTGCTGGAATATGACAGCATCCATATAATATATTGTATGTAGTAGTGGCGGCTCCTGCATATTTCTTAAGAGGAGGAAAGAAGTTTACAGCGCAAAATGACACCTTCTTGAGATAAACATGCTACAAATTAGCCTACATGCATACGTGTAAGACCAGATAGTGTTAGGATTGGCCTTCCCTTTTGTATAGCAGTAATCTGTTCTTGTAAACTGAGTTTCCTAAGTTGTCCAAAATATGTTTTCACTTCCATTCATTGTTGAATAATTTCACAAATTAACAATTACAAGAAAATTCAAAATTCGCAGCATTTTTCGCGCACACTTCAGCATCACACCTGTTGGAAGAGACTAGCTACTAACACGTAACCAGAACCGTTGTACGGAAGTGGGAATGGGAAATAATCTGTTAGGAAAGCGAGAACACTGCACCCACTCACGTGGTCTGTGTTGCCATAGGTAGGTACATTTTACAAGTTCAGTATCACATGCTTTTGAAGAATGTCAGTTCTTGTAAAGTCATACTACCATTATTGTTCAAAGCTGCAGGTGACCGATTAATTTTTTTATGTTGAAAATAATGTAGTTTGGAGTACTTTCAATTTCAAATATATTTGTATAAAACTGACAACTTTGCTGCTGTTGTCCTGTCTCGTACACAATGAATGGAAGTGAATTTCAGGGGCCAGAAAGATCTGCGATACTAACGTAGAACTACTTCCTCTTTGTTTTATATAAATCTAACTTCATCTTTCAGATATTCTGAAAGTGTGTTAAAGTGTTATGTTTTATTTAATGACGCTCGCAACTGCAGAGGTTATATCAGCGTCGCCGGATGTGCCGGAATTTTGTCCCGCAGGAGTTCTTTTACATGCCAGTAAATCTACTGACATGAGCCTGTCGCATTTAAGCACACTTAAATACCATCGACCTGGCCCGGGATCGAACCCGCAACCTTGGGCATAGAAGGCCAGCGCTATACCAACTTGCGAACCAGGTCGACTATTCTGAAAGTTTCAAACCACAAATAGTAGCTTATATAACGTGCAATGAATAATATATTTCGTTTTATAATTTAAAAAAAATGTTTATATGGTGTCTGTCATAGCGTTGCGTTAAAACTGTTTTTATTGTCTCCTCCTAGATGACTTGTTATAGTCTGGTTGAATGCAGCATCGTTAGATGGCAGCGGTAGCGAGCTTGATGCACGACCAGTCGGTTTCTGTATTTCCCGCCCATGCGCTGATTCAGAGGAGGATCTCCTCCCTCTCCGTTCATTTACTCGCTTTAAAACTCTGCTTCTTTCTCTGGCCTCTAGTGCGCTGTTGTCTATGTGTGTTACCTGCAGTAAAGGAGGAATGGATTGACTTTCCTCCACACAGACAATCTCGCATCTTTCTCACAGTTTTCTAGCAGCACATGATTGCGCTTCGTTTAAAACTCGATCAACTGAGGTTTTCTTATAGCTGTGAACTTAAAAATTATCGAATCTTCCTCGAATTTCAAGGCATATATTTCATTTGGTATTTACTTTCAAAAGAAGAAAAATGTGAGGAGGACGTTCCTCCCTTCCCTCCCCCGAGAAACCGCCACTGGACTATGTAGTGTAATATATTATAGTGTAATACGTTCTCTTGTGATTACAATGAGTTCCATGGTTAATGTTTAATTATTGTACGAGAACGAAGCATTCAATTGTTTTAAATTACGTCCTTCTTCCATAAAAGAGGGTTGAAAATACTGCAATACTGTTAACTTTTCTATATTTATAATATTTCTATAGGGAAGGCTAGATTTAATGACGGTCTATACTACAATAATGAAGATAATTACAATGTATGTTCTAAAAAATATATAGCCTATATATATGTACGCTTACTAAATTGTTATCACAACATCTATACTAATAATAAATCTGTAGCCGAAATTTTTCTGGTAATTTTCGATTTTCCAAAAATAATTGGTCCTAACATATATAATTAACCACCCTGAAACCGAAAATCGCTTTTTTTGAAATTTTTGTTTGTCTGTCTGTCTGTCTGTCTGTCTGTCTGTCTCTCTGTCTCTCTGTCTGTATGTTTGTTACCTTTTCACGCGATAATGGCTGAACGGATTTCGATGAAAATTGGAATATAAATTAAGTTCGTCGTAACTTAGATTATAGGCTATATGGCATTCAAAATACATTATTTAAAAGGGGGGTTATAAGGGGGCCTGAATTAAATAAATCGAAATATCTCACTTATTATTGATTTTTATGAAAAATATTACATAATAAAAATTTCTTTAAAAATCATTTCCGATAAGTTTTATTCTTTGAAAAATTTTGATAGGACTGATATTTAATGAGATAAATGAGTTTTAAAATTAAAATAACTGCCATCTAAGGCCGTGTAATGAATTAAAAAACAAATGACTTCGTCTATAAGGCGCCTTGGACAGCAACAATCGAAAGCTATGAAAGATAGCCTACAGATAATGTTTCTGCGTTTCTATGAAGTAATATCAGAAGCTTAATTAACCGATTTGTATAATTAATTATTAATTCACCATTGGAAAGTGTAGTTTCTCTAGATGGACATAATGCTATAATGTTATCACAGTAACTCCTGAGTGAATCGAGGACAGGTAAGATTAAAATAGCTTCTTATGCACAGAAAACTTGATAGGCTATTCTGTACATTCGTTTCCTGTATTTCCTAAACTAATTTTTATGACCAAATGAGTGGTCTCTGGATCAAAATGATCGCATTTTAATTTTTTAATTAAATTTAAATTAAGTAACATAATAAACGATTTATCCTTATATCAAACACGAATGTTCCCTGGATCAAATGTCCTATTTTAATTATATAATTACTTTATATTTATTTCTAACGGGTGCAGCGGAGCGCACGGGTACGGCTAGTTAAAAATAAATAATTAATCCCACTTATTTCACGTTATCATTTTAACTGAAAATAATCTACCTCGAATATAGGCTTACAAACACTATACCACTTTAATTGATCTAATAACCTAACATAAACAACATCTAGAATCTTGTGAGGCTTATTGGAGTGTTTGCCTCTCATAAAAATATGTCATTACAGTATCACCTAGTTTCACTATATTTTTTACAGTAATCACTCGTTTCTTAGATATTTTAAACAATGACAGAATTAAGGACTTGCATAAAAATTCTTCTCAGTCATGATACTGTATACCCAAGAACATTCTCGTTGCCATGCTTTTACAGTCAGTTGTTTGACGTTGCTTAATGGTTCTCCTCTCCAAATATCCCATAAGAAATGTATCCTGTTGGGTTTATATTCCAGTTTCCCAAAATCCTCAATGGAAAATAGGTTGTTTCTCTGTAGACATCTCATATTTCTTCTGGCAGCAACTGGCTTAAATGTTTTGCTGCTAACTTGTCAGAAATATGGTCGTTCCTAAATGACTGACTGCTAGCCTGGATCTAACATTTTATAGCACTGCATACGCCTATATTATTAGTACCTTATATGCATACCCCATTGACAGAATGAATAGTAATAAAGGCTAATTGGGATTTCCCGGTCTCTGATCGGGCCAAAAACCCTGATAGAACTTATAATTAACCCTGAGGTGAATTTCAGTGAAGTCCGGAGAGCCTAATTAGTCTAACCCACTCTCCTCACCTCCACGCTGAGACCCCCTGGGATCTTTTAAGATGCGAAAGAGAGAGTGGTGTGCGGAAAGCAACGGGAAGCTACCGAATTTATCTTTCCCAAGAAAAACTGCAAACATGCCATAATGAGTCTTTCTACGGCAAAAGATTCCGGACGTAATTTTTGGACAGGCAGAATAAGAAACGAAGCTGTGCTGGAAAGAGTGAGTGAAGGAAGATTGATGCTGAAACTGATCAGGAAGAGGAAAAGGAATTGGTTGGGTCACTGGCTGAGAAGAAACTGCCTGCTGAAGGATACACTAGAAGGAATGGTGAACGGGAGAAGAGTTCGGGGCAGAAGAAGATATCAGATGATATTCATTCATTCATTTATTTTATTCCATAGATCTTACATGAGCAATGAAGCTTTAAGATGTGGAACATGTCAACATTTTACAATATTACAATTACAGTTTTTACAAATTTTTATAGTTTTACAATTTAGTAATTTTCTACAATTTTTACAATTTTCTTACATTTTGGCGAGATGTAGTGAGATGAGATGAGGTCCGAGGATTCGCCAAAATATTACCCGGCATTTGCCTTTTCGGTGGGGGAAACCTCGGAAAAACCCAACCAGGTAATCAAATCAAAGGGGGTAATCAAATCAAAGGGGTTGATGCCAAGGACTCGCCATAGACCATCCGGCTTCAGTCCCACGGCTGGGAAAAACCTCCGAAGAAACCAAAGTCCAAAGGGGGATCCAACCCAAGCCCGAACGCAGCTCCGGATCAGCGGCCCGGCGAGTCTGCCGACTGAGCTACATCGATGGCTCTACTTAAAGTATACAATACATAGCCAATCAGATTATTAAATTTACAAACGCAAACGATCATTCATAAGTTGAGCTATATTATAATACAAAACAATTTAATTAAATTTAAGGCATAAACAATTCAACCAGTTGTGATATACAGAAATTGATAATACATATCATGCAAACTACTTCAAATTACAAACACAAACAATATCAGTAGAGCTATATAGATTACTATTCAATTTAAAGCATATAAAATTCATCGGCCAAAACTATACAAATATATACAATACAAAGTAGCATACTTTCATTAAGCTATACAAATTTGTGCAATTAATATCAAGTAGATTAATTCAATTTATAATCATAAACAATTCATCAGTTGAGCTATACATATTACCATTCAATTTACAGTATAGGTCTATATACAATTCATCAGTAGAGCTATACAGACTAGTAATCATTTTAAGAACATATACAATTCATCAGCCAAACTATACAAACATATACAATCAAATTAGTTCAATTTACAAACTTATTTTCGTTAAGCTATACAATTCATATGAAGTAGATTAATTCAATTTACAAGCTTAAACAATTCATCAGTTGACCTATACAGTATACTATTCAATTTACAGTACATACAATTCATCAGTTATGCTAAACAAAAAATACAATACATAGTAAACAGATGAAGTCAATATAAAAACATATTTTAGTTGAGCTATATAAAATTGTACATGTCATTTAAGTAGAATAATTCAATTCACAAGCATAAACAATTCATAGACGACATTAAGATTATATGAATCATGTGCGGAGACAAAGAGGAAGGCAGAAAATAGGAAAGATTGGAGAAAGCTGGGTTTGCAGTGAAAGACCTGTTCCTGGGCAAAACACTATAAAGGAATGAACTAATTCAGTAGATGGACGCTACAATACGCTCACTATATGCCTAATATCTCAAATTTATATTTTTTAAGCTATGGTTCTTTTTTTTTTTTTAACCCTTCAATTGGAATTATGGGACAGTTTTGTGACACGATAATTCTAAGATGTACTAGAAGACTTGCACCAAGTATAAAACAATCCAAATTTGGATTTCAGTAAATCCCATTAGAGATCATGAATACTCGGATAGATGAAATAACAAGAAATCGAAGTGGTGATAACGCACAAAGAGGTGTTTTTATGCTAAGTAATAGTAGTGTCCCATATGATAAAAGAAAATATGGATGCAGCAAATAGCTGGGCGAGGCAGCCAACAGCTAGCGAGGGTCCGAAGTTTTTCTAACGTTCTTATATTGCATTGTATTGATCGCCAGGCCCTTCGCTGCAGCTGTACGCAGAAAGTGTGGTCTTCAATTAAAATAGTGATTACAGACTAGCAATCCACGCTAGTTACACCTGGATCGAATTCTACGCAGCAGCGGCGAGTACTTCAACTGACCTAAGTTATCGGTTATTTAACGACGCTGTATCAATTACGTGGTTAACTAGTGTTGATGGTTTTTGTGATAAGATGGCATTTTGGCGAAATGAGACGACGATTCACCATGAATAACTAACATTCTCCTTACAGTTTGAGAGAAACTTCAGAAAAAAAAAAACAACCAGGTAATCAGTAGAAACAGGGCTCGAACCCGTGCCCGAATACAGTCTCGGACAAGGAGATCAACTGCTTACCTGAACCGCAGTCTAGTATATACAGTCACGAAGCTCAATACGTAGTAAATATGCATCCATAGATAGTTGCTAACCACTAGGATCGCTAATATCGCCTCATTACAGACAATGCGAAATAGTACCGGGACAGTCTATTGTTCCTAGCACCCTCACAACTGAAGCTTCGTGACTGTATATACTAGACTGTGCCTGAACTACATTCTCAATCAGAGAAAATATTGCTATTAAACAGGTTCATGCTTGTATTTGTCCTTATTATCTCAAAAGAAAAATTTACAACCCTTTACAACAGCTCAATTGATAGCATTTTCCGCTACAAATTCAGCTAACTCGGGTTTGATTCTGAATTGGGGGGAGGGGGGGTGAATTTTCTATCTAAATAATGCCATTATTTTCGGAGAGTTATTCCTTGATATATTTCAAACAAAAAGTTTTGCTCGTTTTTGCTCCCTTTTCGAGATAAAAAGAATTTTATCTGAAACATTTCATAGCGTTCAAATCTCACATATAAGGTCACTTAAACAGTGTTCATGGGTTAGATGAGAAACATGCAATATACAGTATATGAACACTTTTAAAAGTGTTCACACAACTGTGTTATATATATTGTATGTTTCTCATTTCATAGCGTGTTTTATGAAGGCTATTGATTTAATTCCCAATGTGCTCAGTGAATTTAACAGAGCAGTGTATTATGATAATACAGTAAATGATTGAAAGAATTTTAGTTTTGTCATTTAAAATGTGCAGACATTTGATTCGAACAAATTGCACACCCAGTAAAATACTGTCGTAAGTTGAAAATCGTATATTACTTTCGTAAATTATTTACAACGCTGTTTTACTAGATGGAGGTATGAAATTCTAATAATAAAATAGTAAGCTAAATTATCGAAGGGTTTGGTACCTATTTATTAAAATATTTGTATAGCAGTATTTTACTAAGAAATAGCACATCTTTATAAATCACAAATTTCGAGTTATGACACTATTTTACTGGGAGTGCGAAATGTAACTTTTCTTTCTGCGAAGAAATTTTAAAATGTAATGTTTGTTCGGATCAAATTTCTGCATATTTAAAGGACAAAACTAAAATTCTTTCAATCATTTATTATCTTCTAAATGAGCATATTGGGAATTCAATAAATGACTTTCCCAAAACACGCTATGAAATGTTATAAAACAATTTTTATCTCGAAAAGGAAACAAAAAATGAGCAAATTTGTATTAATCGTTTTTATTTGAAATATCTCAAAGAATAACCCCCTGAAATTAATGACATTACTTACAGTTCACCTGGGTGTTTCTAATCTTGTCCTTCGACTGAGGGTCGTAGTCAAAGGCATCGCACCCAGGACTCGCGTTACGGAATGCGCGCAAGTCCGAGTACTCATACGAAACGAATTTTCTCGTGAAACTTCGGCCAGTGTATGGGACCGGTGCTCACCCAGCATTGAGATGAATTTGGGGAGCTACTATACGTAGTGAAATCCGGTTTCGAAAACCAGCTATAACGGCTGGGGGGATCATCTTGCTAACCACGATACTCCGTTCTGGTTAGATGATCGTTCACTTCTGCTGAGGCATGTGGGCGTGAGGACAGTAGCCAGTTAGTCATCCTTGGTCCTTCAGGGGCTTTGCAATAAAGACTTAATTTTTTTTCTTATCTTGTTTTAGTCGAGGGATGAAAGAACATTCTAGTGGCACTTCATCGAACCCTAGACTACATAGCTAAATTGACATAGCTAAATCACAATATCTACAAAGAAAGCGGCGGCTCGGACTTCATAACATTTAATAAAAATAGTGGTAATGCACTATAAGCAAGATCGAGTCTGCGATTTCATTCTCTTCCGGATCAGTTTCAGCATTATTCTTCCTTCATCCACTCTTTCTACAACAGCTACATTTATTATTCTGTCTGTCCATTTCACATACTCCATTCTTCTACATATTCACATTTCAAATGCTTTCAGTCGTTTCGCTTCACTTCTTCGTAATGTCCATCTTTCTGCCCCGTACAATGCCATATTCCACACAAAGCACTTCGCTAGTCTCTTCCTTAGTTCTTTTTCCAGAGATCCGCAGAAGATGCTCCTTTTTCTGTTGAAAGCTTCCTTTGCCATTGCTATCCTCATTTTTACTTCCTGGCAACAGCTCATGTTATTTATTACTAGACGGCGGACTTAGGATACCTTAAAGGCTCATTCACAATGAAAATTAAACATAACCGTAACTTAAACACAGAAGTTTGCGCCCAGGCTACCAAATGGGATCATTCACAAAGATTCACATAAGCATTGACATAAACATTGCCGTAAGACGTTAACATGAAAGTTTGCAAACTCCAAACTTTCATGCTTATGCTTACGTGATTTGCAAACAGAACACAATCGTGGAGCGCTGAAGTATACGACAGAATATGAGGAAATGGCGTCGATGTTATGTTTCCATGGTTACCAGGTATGTTTGCTGTTATGTTTATGTCCCCATCGTGAATGATGGTATGACTTCTTGATTTTACCGTAACGTTTATGTTCTTAAGTTAACGCTTGCGTTATGTTTAATTTTTATTGTGAATGAGCCTTCGGCAACAAGTTGATGTACAACGGAGCTTAGACATGTGACGTTATTCTCGTAGGTACATTTTGTTAAGAACGCAAAATGACCTGTCAGCCGTCCCGTTGAGCGCTGTAGGAACCGAACCTAAGCCAGCAGAGTGCTGTGCGCAGTCATAGTGAACAGTTGTCTGACGTTAGTGTCGTGGTTGTTTGTCACAGTGTTGACGTGTACAGTAGAGCGTCTCGTTTAGGCACAGTGAAAACGTAAACAAAGTGCAGGTAACGTGTGGGGGAGGTCGAGCCGTACGATAAACACGAGGGATGCACAAGGTTTTAGTTACAATTAATTATATTAATTAACATTAATTGACATTATATTTTCCAAAAACACACAAAATAAAAGAACACAAATTGCATAACATTATCATATACACAGTTTAACAAACAAGGAATTGTAATGTTGAAATAATTCAATATAACAAATCAAATTTTGCTACTTAGTCAATATGATGTTGCTTTCAAGCAGCATTTTTAAGGTCATGAATTTCATTCTCTGTATGACTAACATAATATCACCGTCTTCTGTACTGCAAATGAATAAATTGAACTTTGAGAAGGGATAACTTTTATGTTTAGGAAATAATGTTGTCACTTCAGACCAAGATACTGTAGTTTTGTTAATTCGGCCACAGAAGATGGTGCATATAGCCTATAAGGTATGTATTCATGTACTTTATTTTCAATCATAACCTACTGCACTACCTTCGTTTATGTCCACAGTGTGTGCCCAGTAACGAGTGTGTAAAAGCTATCCTAGTCAATGCTTGCGTATCCCGGTTCATCCTCTATTTATTACTTATACAGGGACATCATTTTATTTTTACTTCAATTTTTATTGTACCTGAGTTTTTTAATGTACTTCACTCCCATCCCTTCTACTAATGAAGTTCAACCGTCCTCCACACAGATCCAAGACCGCATATACAGTCATAGTAACCTTACGGTTATAGTAAACAGTACGTTCCAAAAATATGTTCACGTTTTCCAGTGACGAAAGAGCTTTCAATATTGCACCATTTTCCATTTGCCTACGTCGCATTCCGGTTTCCCCCACCTGCTTCTATTCGCCTCTCGGTAAATGCTAGTGGCTGGGCTGTCTTAGCTCTTTTCTGGGAACATTAATTTCTGTTAGGAATTGGACGTCTACGTAATATTATACCCATACAATTGTTTAAAATAACTTAAATGAAAGGACCTCGTTAAGTAATTAACTGTCAAGTGATTTCCTCCCTTCCTACGACGCTGCGACGTAACCACTTGGACGGACAGTTCATAGAATGTCTGAGTAATTTTATCTTTTCGGATTGGGCAGAAGTGAAGATTGAATTTACAGTACGTAAGGTCTTTTTTATAGCGTAGATACAGAATTATTTAAACATGAGTTACTGATACGAAGTACGAACCTGGTAATTGGAATTACGTAGAATAGTCTATAGTGCGATAATATGCACATTAGAACTGACGCCTGTATCGAAATGAACGGCCACCATTTTAAAAAATGTGTTTAAATATCCATATTATTTTTCAATTTAACTTCATTCTCCATAGTGTACGATAATGTGCTGTAGACAGTATAATATACACTGCATAATGAATACGTTCGCATGGACAGCTCAATTCGTGAGTAAAAACACTTAGCGTTAATACTGTACTTTATTTTGATTAAACAAAAACCTAATGAAAATTATCAAACTCAAAATCGCGATATTTCCTAGTTTACGTAAATGGATGAACTACTTTTCTTCCCTCCTATACCTAGTAAAGTGATTTGTTTGTATATTACGCCAGTATCATCGAACTCCAGTCGTGGAAGGGGGTAGCAAACGTGTTTTCGGTTCTTAATCGTTGATCCAAAGGTATAGCCAGGTTAATATTAGAAATGTTAGTAAAAATAAAATGATGTCCCTGTAGTACACCTCAAAATAATAGGTTATTTGAAGCTGTCCACTTGTTCCAATGTCGCATTTCGCTTCGTCTTGTTGGCATTTATCTTCATCCCATACAGTTCACAGCTGTCATTTAGCTCCAGTAACTTATCCCTTAGTATCATCTCTAGTTCTGCTAACAACGCCATATCATCAACAAATCTTATGCACTTTATTCTTCTTCCTCCTACTATCACTCCTCATATGTTCTGAAAACAGTTCTTCACTAAATCCTCCAAGTGCAGCGGTGACCAAAGCGGGTGTCGTGATTACATCGTGTAATCACATACATTCAAACGGGTACGAGGAGTTTCCTGTATATTGCTGTGTGTTTCATTCACTTACTGAAGGCAAGCAGTGGCGGTATCATGTCGCTCTACAAACTCTGTCTCTACAAGCAGTAAGAGGTGGTTTCGTAAAGAATGAGGAGAACTTTTTTGTTGTTCTGTCGGACAAAATGTAATATGTTTACTTTGCTCAACGGTTCAATTAGGAATATATATAGAAACATTAATTGCCACACTGAAAAATGTATCATTGTTATTATTATTATTATTATTATTATTATTATTATTATTATTATAATTATTACTACTACTACTACTACTACTACTACTACTACTACTACTATTACTACTACTACTATTACTACTACTACTATTGCTACTACTACTACTACTACTACTACTACTACTACTACTGATCATTAATTAGGGCTATGTGTTTCTCCTATAATTTTCTCTGTACGTGCATGAATATTGATATTTTTAGATCTTCTCCCTTGAAGAATAAAATTATTAGGTTTTATCTCAATTTTAATCTTCCTAATCTTTAGATGAGGGTAATTATTTATTAGTTATTCATTTAATAATAATATTGTAGAAAAACTGATTCAATATTATGTGCCAATGAACTGTTAAACGCCAGGAATTGACATGTCTTAAATCATGGCAAAGAAGAGAAAGATGAGCTAAATAAATGTAAGGAAGTCAGCTACCTAATGGGGTTTGAAATATCTCGTGCTCTAAAGCCTTTTAATAGAAAAGAATTTCTCAAAAGAGTAATGATTAAAATAGCTTAAATAACTTGTCCATAAGAAGTTTTTAATTTTTAAGAACTACGAATTTCTCAACCAAGTATCGAGAGAAGAATTTATAAAGTTCCTGATTATATTCAAGAGGAAGGTTAAAAAAAGAAGCAAGAAAAATCGTATATTATTCACCGGCTCTTGATGACAGCAGTGACATTACTGATAAGCAAAGCTTGAAATTTTTATCCGCGGGATTGATCAAGATGTTAGTACAGGAACCACCACTGGTTGTAGTTTTTAAGCCAAGTACCTTTCCTCCGTCTCCTTACTTCATAAGCTGTCTGTCGCATGTAAACACTGGAGCTCGAGTTTTGGTCACCTCTGAAGTAGATGCTTAACAGGGTAAGTGATAAAGGGCATCCTTTTCATATTCCTCTCCCTATTCGACTCCCTTTAACATTTCTTCTCCTATCCTGACTCATTATTTTCTTGCTTTATATTCACGGAATTCCGCATACCTCAGCCATTGCCCTTCTATTTACAGCTGGAGTGTGCTGGCAGAAATTCTAGGTTTGATTGCGTTATCGTTAGATCCTCTAGTCTAGCCAATATTGAAGGTACAGTCAGACATTTAAACGGTGCCAACGAACGCTTGTGCTCGTCTGCTTGGAAGCCGGAGGCCGAAATTTAATACCATCCCAAGTTCTGTGCTCTTAGTAATTTCCGTCCCATACCACGCTGTTATTTACCCCATGTACGACATGAGTCATAACGTAGCGGAATGCGAGAACTATCTAAACGCAATCGCTTTTTATGTAGGCCCAACCATGCTGCAGCGTTGTCAGTAGAGTTGAGCTTAAACGATATTTTCAAGTATCTGTGACAAGTGTGACTGTGACAATTAAATATCTGTGACTTTTATCGGTTATTTTGTCACACCGATATTTTATATCGATAAGTAAGCACAATATGCATGAATTACACCGATATTTTGTCACACCGATAAAAATTAACAGGAAATATTGAAGAGCAGTGCAATGTGAATACGATTTCTCTATACACGCCACACATCAGTGGTTTATATGGGAAAATCCAACAAATAAATTATGTACATGTAGGCCTACCATTAACAAATAAATACTAACCTAACTGAACAGTAACATGTAAAAAGTTAACCTCATATACCAAGAGGTTATATCTTAGTTGATTGTATATATGGAATCAGTTTATAATTTTTTAATGTAGTTGGGTATGGAGAAATTGAGGTTATGTGATTATCCCAATCGTTTTAAAAATTAATCCCCTTTATTGTATATAATATAATGGATAAATTATTTTAAGTCGTGCATTAACATTATAATATTGAGTCAGAATAAAAATTAACGAAACATAAGTATTCGGAAAAACAATGGAAAATATTACAAAACAAAAACAGTTGTTCAGACAGGATTTTACAGAAGAAGTATTGGTAACCAATGGTATTATTATTTAAATCGTGTAATCACTGTATCATTTATAATAAGATGGTAAACTAGCGCTGAAGTAGTTTCGGCGATTTCGGATGTGAAAATCGTTGAATTTGATTTTTTGTGGAGATGCAGTTGATCGTATATCCAAGGCATAACAAAGCCTAAGCTAACGAAACCTAACCTGTCACAGATTCGTATATGCGGAGTACGAAGGGAACTACCTCAACGCTAGTTTAGTCGTTGATCGTATATGCCTAGGCATAATAAAAGCTTAAACCAACCAAACTTGACCTGTCCCAGATTCGTATATGCAAGGTGTATAAGGGGAATACGAAGGAAACTACCTCAAGGTTAGTTTAGCCAAATAAGTTGCCCGTCATATTAGCCAGTTTTGTCTCGTTCGGTTTTAATATTCTATAGGTACTGTTGTCGGCTTGTGAGAAATGCTTCGAAAGTTCGGAAGGGCATAACGTTCAGTGACACGGAGTGAATTAACATGATTTACGTTTGATACACCTTATTTTCAAATGTAATTAATTATCCCATTTATGTGTAAGTGTAGACCTATTTTAAAAGTGTGCAAGGGCAATGAGAACGATTTGATGGAACAGTGTCTGCTAGATGTCAATTTTTTTTGGAATTTATAAAATTGACGATTTTTGCTAACTACCCCATATTATATTTAAAATTTGAAAGTTACTTGCAAGTTGATGATTTTTAACAATATCTAGATAAATATCACTAAATATCAAGTTTAGAACATTGATTAGGCCTATTAATTGAGGTAAAATAACACCCCACACGAGCACCAATGTTAGGAAGCACTGTGCGATTTCCTAAGAGTTAATAACCATAAACAACATACCGGTAATTAACTTATTACAAATAATTTTATCTTAAGTTTAATTATTTTAATTAATACTACCCTGCACTGTTCGTGTTAGAGCTTTACATTAAAATTGGATCATACATAAATGAGAGAAGTACAGGTAAAGTTATTAAAATAATGTTGTAGGCTCCTGTAACTATTCTGTTTGTAATTAATAGTATAACTAAATAAAAATATTGTTACTGCGTAAAAATTGAGTGGAAAATACTTATACATTAATATAAATTCACAGTAATATGAAAATGTGAAGAACTCGGGGAATAAAAGGTAAAAAAAAAAAAGGTAAAGGTATCCCCGTAACATGCCATTAAGGCACTTGGGGGGCATGGAGGTAGAGCCCCATGCTTTCCATGACCTCGGCACTACAATGAGGTGGTGTGGTCGGCACCACGCTCTGACCGCCTTTTACCCCCGGGAAGGACCCGGTACTCAATTTTATAGGAGGCTAAGTGAACCTCGGGGCCGTTCTGAAAGTTTGGCAACGAGAAAAAATCCATACATAAAGTATTTATAAAACATATATACAGACTAAATATGAAAACAAAATGTCAGATTCATGATTATATTATTATAATGCCGCTAATAACTTTGCAACACATCATCACTTTAAAAAAATAATATTGAACAAAATATCACGAAAAATAATCAAATACCACCGCCCGATTCCTGTTATTGTATCATGCGCATGCGCAAACCCACGACGTAGAAGAGAAAATATCAGTCACAGACGTTGCAACGGTCACAGAGTACGGTTGCAACGGAGCAGATTTCGATAGCGATATTTTGTCACAGATATTTCGCGTCATCAGTCACAGGTTTACCTGTGACAAAATATCGGTTCGTGAAATATCGGCCATCTCTAGTTGTCAGTCTGACTGGAAGCACACCAGAAGGAACCGAGTACTATTGCAGTCAGATCCGTGGAGAATTTGAGAGGAAAGCGACCAGGAATATTTCAGTTTCAGTTCTGAGTCACGGTTGATCCCTTCTACTCTCCTCTGTATTTTATATCGCAATGATTTAGACTCCAGACGTAATACTATCAGGGGATACCTACGTCAGCAGACGATGGCACGTTGGCGCACAGTTTATCCATTTGAGCTGTAGTCCACAGACTGTAGTCGCCAGAACTTAACTGTGTAAACTCTTGCCTGGGAAGCGGACAGAAGTAACGAGCTGTTTAGAAGCTGCGTATTTTCCAGGGACTGCAGAAATGACATACGAAGTGGCATACGAATCCGCCTTCCTTAAGACTCAAGAGCACTGTTCACAACTCGAAGGGAATTATTTTGAATTAACCATGTGTTGCTCGAACCGATGAACTATGAATGCGAGGTTTTCGTAAGAGAAAATTGTGTTTAAAGTTTCTGTTATCCGTCAGTTTATTCTATTTTTTTACATATTCAACGTAGGCCTACTTTTTCAACAACAGATGTGATGAACTGATGATAATATGACAACGTGTAATGGAGAAAACAGCGTTCCACTTCAATAAGTTATGATTAAAGCCCGGATTTCTAAGCACAATCAAATAGTAAAATAAGCAAGCAAATAAGCACGACAGATGGTGAAAATAAGCACCAAAATAAGCAAAAACGAAATATGATGATAAATTATATATTTCATAGAACTCTTATCTTATTGAAGGCTGTTGCAGTATACAAGGAAGGGCATCCTGAGATTTTCCTTTATGAAGCTCCTGCGTCTGTCAGTGAAGAATGATTTGCACAGTGAAAATGTTCTTTCGACGTCGCATGACGTCACAGGCGCATGTGGAAAGCACCACAGTTCTTCGGTGAATTCCTCTTCAATATCTGTTTCTTCACCAGAAAGCTTTTTGTAGAAATTTGACACAGTGTATTGTAACAGGAAATTTTCTGTAATACCTGAGTCTGTCGAACGCAATTTTCGCAACCCCATGTGCTTCTGAAGATAATGTTACCGAAATTTCGTCTATCAGAGAAAGTGAATGTGCCAAGGAATTATTTCGAGCTTCCAACTGCTTTAAAATTTCAGGTATTTTGGAGAAACGGTTGTGGATGTACTGAATCTTTTCTTGGATGCCGTTTTTAGCAAAACATTCGTGGGCTGTGGCAATGCTGACTGCATCTTCTGCATTTATGGAATTCAAAACATTTTTCACTTGACTGAAATGTTCCGCGTAGTATGACATAGCCTGTAGCCACGTACCCCATTGAGTTAGACTGGCTGAGGAGGTAAAGGCAAATTTGGAAGGAGTTCACGAAATTTTTTAATGCTAATCGGTGACTTTATAAACACTTTCTTCACTCTGAAAACAAGAAGATCCACGTCTTATACTGCCTGGTCGCAGAAGCTTGGCGGGGAATCCCAAGGTTCTCTCCTAATTAGAACTACGCCGTATTGCACAACATCCTGGGTCATACTCTAGCATTGCTTTCTTACGCATTCGACTGAAGTTAATTTTTTATCAGCCAATAAAAAAAGGGAATCAGTGATAAATAGACTTCATGGAATTGCCACGAGAATCGTAAGGTTTACTGCACACTCGGTATAGACTGTATGAGAAAGGGACGTGCAAAGGATAGAGTATGCCTCTAATGTAAACACTGAGCAGTATATTGCGGTTACAATAAAACCTGTATCCTGCATTCAAGAAATATAATGAATGATCATTGAAGTAGGAAATGTCTAAACATGTAAATACACAATTATTTTGTAGTGAGATATATCAACTCTTAAAAATTTAATGTAAGATACTCACATCATCCTTGAATATGTACATTGCAGTGAACAGTTACGTACATTTTGAGCGAGTGCAAAGTAACCTCCTCCAATGGTCCAGTTTTTATTTTGGGAAAATGTACGTTCAACATCACACGATGTAATATGTACATATTTGAAGAACGGAAAGTCACTACTTCTTAGTACTCCAACTTCAGATGTCTTGTCGTGACCTGATAGTACATCATTTATAATACGAAGTTGTTTGTGAATAGGCAGAATTTTTAGAAATAATGTTTCCCAACTTACATTTCACTCTTTCTGAAATTAGTGAATTGTTAATTTTGGATAACGGTTTGTGATATTTTATCCATTATATTAAGGCCTTCTCAGAGTTGTAGTTTAGACGATTCTAACAGGATGATGCTTTTGGACACGACTTTAAAATTAGAATCAATGAACAGAATATCTTCCAATAGCTGTTCAGAAGGCAATGATTTTACAGCTCCAACAGCGGAACTGTCTGTGCTATCCAATGCATCAATTACCTCCATTCTTTTGGCGTAATGTTCTGCATAATAATTAACAGCATCCAACCACGTTCCCCAACGGGTCGAGATTGGCTGCGGGGGTAAGGGTATTCCAGGGGCAATTGTTTGGAACAGCAATACTCTTATTATAGTATGTTTGATTGAATTCTTGTCTGCACTGAACAAATGTTAAGCTTTGACTATTCCAACCACAGTAATGCAAAAACAAGTGCTTACATAGGTATACATTAGCTGTAGCTGCTCTATCTATTTGGACCGGTCACAACTCTTAACATGAACTGCTTATACTACCAGACCGGGCGGTCGCTCACCTCCTCTATACTACCGTACATCGGCAACCTGATTGCATGCTGCGTGTGGCAATTCAACGAAGTCTAGTGATAAATAACGGCTAGGAGTGGAATAAGCACTTTTAAAATTACAGTTTTGGGTAAAATATGCTGTTTTAATTAAAAATCGTAAAATAAGTAAGCAAAAACGTTTTCCTGCTAAATAAACATTTATAAGCATTAACAAACATAGTCAAAACTGCTTATCTAGGCGTGTCTTACGAAGTATAACCTTTCTGCTTACCTTTAAAAGTGTGGAAAATAATGTGCATTTTGCTTAGAAATCCGGGCTTTAATGATGATGATAGAGAATTGTTGGGATTCTACAGGGGAATCGGAGTACCCGGAGATAAACTCTGTGTTGCTTGGACCACGGACTTTCCCAACACATGCTATAAATTCAGAGTATACCAACTGGGATTTGAACTTGGACCCCTGGCTTATAAACGCAGAGCCCTAGCACTGAGAGACCATGATTGTTATAATAATAATAATAATAATAATAATAATAATAATAATAATAATAATAATAAGGCTTTACAATTTCATATAAGGTAAACAGGGGTAATCGGAACCCATAATCAATATAATAGTTCAGCTTTGACATGTAATAATTTGCTGAATTCAAATTAAAATTTATCTAAAATTTGGACAATACCTTACCTAATTATGGTGAAAAGGAAGAAAAATTACATTATTACGTTGAGATCCACGAACACAAAACATATTTGTCGGCTCATAGGTTACATTTGCCCCCAGTGTTGGGGCTAATGTAACCTAGTACCTTTCTGCAGCAAAGCTCAGAATATATCTTGGGGCAATTAAATAATATGAAAAAAATATTACACTCTGTATACGAGTTAAATGAGAATTTTGTATTTTGGGCATTTACTACACTGCAAATATTTAAATGACAAAAAAGCATTCTTTATGTTCCTAAGAACTTTTGCTTAAGGGGTTAGGTACAGCTTACTGCAGTAACATTTTTTGGAAATATTCAACATTTTTTCTCCAGTACTGTATCTTGTACAATAATGAAAATTGGTATGTGTAAAACACTGTCCTTCTGCTATATAAAAAAAAATTACGATTTCAAAAAAAGAAATATTTATAAACTTTTTTAAATTCAAAATGATGCCAGTTCACTGTGCAGTGATGAAGCGTTTCCCTCATAACTCATAAACTTGTTTACTTTTTCATGTTCTCTCTCTTTTATTTTATTGCTGAAACTCGTGTTTACAAAATCATGCTCTTTCAACTACATTCCATAATAAATAATATATATATTTTTTTAATTTGTGTTAGAAGAAAATACTGATATTTGACCATTTTTAAATTAATTTATTTTTTTATCAGACAATCTATCAAAGATAGAGAAGTGATCTTGCATCATGTTGTAGATATGCATTAATGCACATAAAAAATTTCATCACAGAATGTTAGATATTTTTTTAGTTACGTGGGAAACGCTTCATCACTGCACAGTGAACTGAATTTTGAAAAAAAAATGTAAATATTTTTTTAATCGTAAAAATATTTGTTTCATATAGCAGAAGGACAGTGTTTTAATATACTAATTCTCATTATTGTACAAGATACAGTAATGGAGGAAAAAATGTTGAATATTTCCAAACTTTTACTGCTGTAAGCTGTACCTAACCTCTTAAGACAAATTGAAAGAATCAAAATACACATAGAATCATAATTGTATAATTGGGCGCGAAAATGTTTCCATACAAGAATAAAATATGTGAAGTAGCTTCTAGTAGCATAAACATTCGATATTGTTGGCTCAACTTCAGAAACTCGCCTTTTTGCGTTTAATGGCATGCGTTGAACTTGCCCCAAATTTACATTTACCCCGGCTCACCTTATTCGAAATGTTGCCTTCTCAACAATTTTGCTCCATATTATTCTACCTCTATCCAATTTGTAATATCAATAGTTTTCAATTCTTTTATTGCATTATCTTCCCTCCGTTTCTTCTCTGCCTGTGTTCCTTTTTCAATTGTTTTCAGTTTATACATTTATTTAACCAACTAGCCGTACCCGTGCACTCCGCTGCACCCGTTAGAAATAAATATAAAGTAATTACATAATTAAAATAGGACATTTGATCCAGGGAACATTCGTGTTTGATAGAAGGATAAATCGTTTATTATGTTACTTAATTTAAATTGAATTAAAAAGTTAAAATGCGATCATTTTGATCCAGAGACCACTCATTTGGTCATAAAAATTAGTTTAGGAAATACAGGAAACGAATATACAGAATAGCCTATCAAGTTTTCTGTGCATAAGAAGCTATTTTAATCTTACCTGTCCTCGATTCAGTCAGAAGTTACTGTGATAACATTATAGCATTATGTCCATCTAGAGAAACTACACTTTCCAATGATGAAATAATAATTAATTATACAAATCGGTTAATTTAGCTTCCGATATTACTTCATACAAACACAGAAACATTCTCTGCAGGCTATCTTTCATAGCTTTCGATTGTTGCTGTCCAAGGCCCCTTATAGACGAAGTCATTTGTTTTTTAATTCATTACAGGGCCTTAGATGGCAGTTATTTTAATTTTAAAACTCATTTATCTCATTAAATATCAGTCCTACCAAAATTTTTTAAGGAATAAAACTTATCGCAAATTATTTTTAAAGAAACTTTTGTTATATAACATTTTTCACAAAAATCAATAAAAAGCGAGATATTTCGATTTATTTAATTCAGGCCCCCTTATAACCCCCCCTTTTAAATAATGTATTTTGAATGCCATATAGCCTAAAATCTAAGTTACAACGAACTTAATTTATATTCCAATTTTCATCGAAATCCGTTCAGCCATTATCACGTGAAAAGGTAAACATACAGACAGACAGATATACAAACAAAAATTTCAAAAAGACGATTTTCGGTTTCAGGGTGGTTAATTATATATGTTAGGACCAATTATTTTTGGAAAATCGAAAATTACCAGAAAAATTTCGGCTACAGATTTATTATTAATATAGATAATAATTCGTTTGTCATTTTGTGCACATCTCTGAACCATATAAATCAGAGTCGTGATGAAATTTTGTAGCGATAAAAAGGAGAAATGGATGGATTATGAAATAAGATAAATAAATGAGAATATATTTATGGGTTTATTAAATTTTTATAAGCCTTATACGATTCTTACAATTAGTTTGAGATAAAGGATAAACAACACGCAACAATTGATATTGTGCATATAGGTACGAGAATGAACGAGTTGAACAACGTAGTTGAAACAGATATGCAGGTAAAGAAGTCGGAACGCCACTATTGCGAAGAGCTGGTGTCATAATTCAAAAGAAGGCGCTGCTGCTACCGAATCTGATAGCGATCTCTCAGGAGTGAGAGAATCGACTTGCTTATATTTCCTTATTGAAGATTAGAATCTGGACCGGTTCGTTCGAATCTGTAACGGTTTTGGAAGCCAGATGTTCATTTATTCTTATTTCTTATTTTCAACTGTTCCTTTAGTCAGAGCATGAAGTCAGATATCAGAATTTCAGTACAAATCTCAACAGCGTCCATTATTCATGACCGTTTCTTCTTCTTCTTCTTCTTCGTTCTCATCCTCATTCTTGTCCTCCCCTTTTCCTCCGTCTGGAGAGTATTCAAAGTCACATTTTCATTCCGTAGTACAGTTAATCAGTTTGCCAGATTGTGGGAAATTTCCCACAGACGAGGAAAAATAAGCAAAAATTTTAACTTGTGGGGGAAAAAAAGGAAAGGTAGGCATTAGACACACACATATTTTCCTATTTTTTCTCTTAATGTGAGTGCCAATTTTAATTGTTGTTTCCTGATATATATACAGGGTGTTTCCGAGGTGGTGTTACAAACTTTCAGGGATGATGGCGAAGGGCACATGTATCAATTTGAGATAAGGAACCCTGGTCCGGAAATGACTGAGTCGAAAGTTATAAGCAAAAATAGTTGTGTGGAAATGGAATTGTAATTTGGCACCACGTGCCCTCCTTCCCTTAACTTTTGGAACAGTCGTGGAAAAATGGTATGGGCCGCATGTCTCCTACGTGGGTACTCGGCCCGATGCAATCTGTGAGCTTGTCTACTGTTCCCATTGGCTCATCCGTATTCTAAAATCAGGTCTGCTTATTCCGCTCTCGTGTACTCCTCCATTTCACTAGGACTGATCGACTGGACACTGCAACTTGTACACATACACTGCTGTCTACAGACGTGCATATCAGGACCGACCATGTCTGTTACACATTATGCTATCTGCATTGCTTTAGTGTAGTTTCCTGTCCCCACCCCTCAGACAGCGCACTGAATGGAATACTGTAAGTAGACAACGTAAACAACGTCAGATGAATACAGTATGTATAAGAAGTACAGATAAATACACATAAATAAGGCGTACAGAGGAATAAAATTATTTCATTTCCACATAACTATTTTTGTGCGAGATCGTGCGTATTTGCTTGCTTTCCGCACAAAACCAACACGCGGTAAGTATGAAATACCACATTCAGTATTCCCAACGTAACACACATAACAATTTCCCTCTTCTTACCGCTTAAGCGCCATATTCATTAACGTATTATTTTTAGAGACGTTTAACATAGTAATAATTATAAATTGGAAACTTACCACTGCAATTTCACCTAAATTGCACTGTTAGTTATTGTTTTTAAATATTTGCAAAAATTAAGTAAACTCTACAACACAACAAAAGTTACTGCATTTGTAATGCAAGTAACATTAAGGAAAAAATCAACAAGATTCCAGATGCCGATGTTATTACTGCAATATGTTATATAAATATTATTGTTAAAATATTAAAATGAAAAATAAATCATTACATAACCTTACCGTTTGTTTTAAGTTCGCATTTATAGACTGGGGGGAAAAAAAAGACAGACGTAGCCTATATCACGGCCTGCTGGAGTATAGTAAACACAGAAAACATTTTATAGCAACAATTTAAAGATAGATATTTTAGTTTTTAAAACTTGCCGTCATTGAACAGAAACCAAGATGGAGATTACAACTAATTAGAAATTCCTCTTTCAGGTATGTAATAAACGATCTTCGCACAAAATAATGTACGATACACGAGCGGTATGTTTGTTTTCATGTTCTCGGAAATTAAAAAGGCTCAACTACGTTTCGCTTTTTCAAACTTTTCCTCGAACATGAAAACATCAACATACCGCTCTTGTAATGCATATTACTATTGTTTGTAACTTTCGACTCGGTCATTTCCGGGCCAGGGTTTCTTATCTCAAATTGATACATATCCCCTTCGCCATCATCCCTGAAAGTTTGTAACACCACCTCGGAAACACCCTGTATATATATATATATATATATATATATAACACGGATATGTCCGCTTTTGGACGCGATCTCCACAATTAAGGACGCTTCTTGACAGTGCAAAACCGCTTTCATGTTACTCTTTCTTTCCATCATTTTTGCAATTATATATTTAGCTAATTATATGACACGTATTAATTATACATTAGCGATAGATACGCAGCGTTTAGAAGTCAATTTTTCACAGTAAAGGGCAGCTGACTGTGGTTACAAGGCCGAAGGAACAGCGTGTTCAGTTTCTCAAGCAGTTAACAATGGTAGCGAAAAAGTGAGGGTCAGATATCTTGACAGCACTCTCAGGGGGGCGTGGCAGCATCTAGATTTATGTTCTCAGGCAAAGGGCAGTAGTTTTTCTCGGAAAGAGTTCGCCTTTGTTATTACCGAAAATATTTTTAGAGTTATTTATTTCTTCGACTAGCTCTCTTGTATGTGAATAAGTGTGTTGTAATAGTAATATGCGTTACAAGAGCGGTATGTTGAAGTTTTCATGTTCGAGGAAAAGTTTGAAAAAGCGAAACGTAGTTGAGCTTTTTTTTTTCCGAGAATTGAAAGAAAACATACCGCTCGTGTATCGTACATTATTTTGTGCGAAGATCGTTTATTACATACCTGAAAGAGGACTTTCTAATTAGTTGCAATGAAATCTCCATCTTGGTTTCTGTTCAATGACGGCAAATTTGCAAAACAAAAATATCTATCTTCAACATTGTTGCTTTAAAATGTTTTCTGTGTTTACTATACTCCAGCAGGCCGTGATATACGTCTGTCTTTTTTTTCCCCAGTCTATGATGAGTCTGGAATCTTGTTGATTTTTTCACGGCTTCCTTAATGTTACTTGCATCACGAATGCAGCAACTTTAGTGGAGTTGTAGAGTTTACTTAATTTTTGCAAATATTTAAAAACAATAATTAACAGTGCAATTTAGGTAAAATTGCAGTGGTAAGTTTCCAATTTATAATTATTACTATATTGAACGTCTCTAAAAATAATATGTTAAAAGCCTAAAGCAGTAAAATCAATATGTCACTTAAGCGGTAAGAAGAGGGAAATTGTTATGTGTGTTAGGTTGGGAATACTGAATGTGGAATTTTAGACTTTTCGCGTATTGGTTTTGTGCGGAAAGCAAGCAAATACGCACGATCTCGCACAAAATATTTTTGGACGATGTGAGTAGTAATTGCTCTTACTATTGTTGCCATGCATCGTAATTAACGAATACCACACCTTATCTGGTTGCTATGCAAACAAAAGAAATCACAATGTTGTTATAATTATGTATCTACTGCACTAGTGCGGTATAGAAGCAAACATAGATTTATTTAGAAAATAGTATATTGTGATATTAGGTTGGTAAGTGCTCTATAGCAGAGACGAAGAAAAGTTTCAAAAAACGAGGCGCTTGCGCTGAGATTTTTTTAATTCTCGAGACTGTGTTATGCACTTATTGCATATTATTATATTTTTTTTTGCACAATCATAAGTTATATCTATTTTCTTTATTATATATTTCAGTTATCTATTAATTTTGAACTGAACGTTTGTCATTTTGTTAATGGCAGTGCGAAATTTTCTAGGTGACCGTGTTTGTACATTCTTTTGTTTTATTTGTTGGATACGACTGTCTTTTATGTGTATGCATTGTTCAAATAAATAAAAAGCTGTTGCAACACTGCCTGCTGGATCACATCCTGTGGCTCCTTACACTGCCTACCCAATCAACGATTATGCTCGAGTAGCCGCTAGGTAGCAGGTAGTGACTTTGCATATACTGATAATGTTAATAGCGGTGGGCACTGCCTGCCACCTAGCGGCAAAATAACTTTGATTGAGCAGGCAGTTTACGCAGCTATAGGATGCGATCCAGCAGGCAGTGTACGAAATTGAAATGTCTGAATATTTTTCTATAAGCAAAGAGAATGACAGTCTTTATCCCGCAACATTTAATAATCGTTCAAATTTCACGTTCAATTTTAATGTTAATAAATAAAGTCTTAGCTTGTTTTGTCAGAGTTTTTGTTCTTTTTTAATTTACAAGTGACTCTATGTCAAGTTTGTAGAAAATTCACTTACAACACAGCTGTATTGTAAGTAATTTAACCACTGAACGTGTTGTATCTCCAAGTTACATGGCATGCAACAATGACGGTAAGTATGCAAAAAGAGCATGATTGTGCAAAAAAATATTAATAGGATGTTACAAATCGTAGGTACAATAATTATTAAATATTACCGGAGGATAGTTTTTAACATCGAGAACTCTGACCACAAGGTACCTGGAGACGTCAGGGCCTACTTCTTAATATAAAATAAGCCAGTATATTTTTCTTACTTATCTCCACACTTTTCTTATCCAACCATTTAACAAATACCTCATAAACATTTTCATATCTTCTTTAGACTTTTCCGGTATTAACTTAGCGCAATCGATCCTCCATACTTCTTCAATCTATTCATTCACTAAATCCGCAACTAATTCTTCTGTCGTAATCATTAAATGATTACAAAACTTCTAATTAAACTCATGTACCTTCTATTAGACTTCTCCGGTACTAAATTTCACATTCGGATATAAACGCCTCTTCTACTTCTGCATCTTCTGGCACGTTATCTAATAGCTACTTCTTCCATCGGAATATGGCGTCAAAATAAACAAAAGTTATTTATGTGAAAACAAAAGTAGCTACCTACATACTCCCATAGCAACGACATCTGTTTTCATCGCAATACTCTTCTAATATTCCAATTAATACATCTTGATTACACAACTTTTAACACTATATTACTTCGGAACATGCATTATATGTCTTTCTCGTACTAAATTCTATTGTACCTGGTTAACATGTTTCTGTCTGTTATTGACCTTCCTCAGAACTCCAATTAATATTGATAATGTCCATCGTCCAAAAAGTACTCGTACTATGCAATACACGCGCAAGCGTCTCGTTT
Source organism: Periplaneta americana (assembly GCF_040183065.1). Lineage (NCBI taxonomy): Eukaryota > Metazoa > Arthropoda > Insecta > Blattodea > Blattidae > Periplaneta > Periplaneta americana. Next base: position 192,954,080 of record NC_091121.1, read on the forward strand.
TACAAACTGTATTCGATTGTTATAGTGCACTTATCAGTTTTGTATTGCAATATATACGGTCGGCAAAAAGATCTGACGTTTTTAGGTTGGCAGTAACTGTGGCTAAAACGGTCACGCAACGATGGAAGGATAGGAAATGAACCCCATTATTGATGTCATTTCAGTCGCAATGGATCCGTGGAACGCATCGCATCGGGAATTTGCAGTGGAGATGTTTCTCAAAGCAAATGATTCAGTAGTTCTTACGCAGCGTAGGTTCCTACAACATTTCATTGTGGATCGACATTGGCGAATTTCCCAAGGCTTTTATACTTCCCCTTCAATATCTAAATTTACGTGTTTTTTTTTTGTTTAAATTTAATTCAATTTAAATAATTAGTTATTTAGACTGGGAAGTTTTGAAATGAAAGCCCTGTATAAAACTACCATATATTAGGAAAATTTACTGGAAAAATTACCGAACATTAGTCACCCACGTTAAAATTCAACTCCATCATCCCCGCCTATCACCTTATCATCGGAAATAATGAATTCCGCTTGCAATTAACCACACTCCTTCACACTGTCAAATTATCGGAGTCCAGAAGGGTCTAAATACTCGTATCAAGAGATATTAGAAAATTACCAATATCTTATACATTAGTCTACGATTTCATTAATTTCAGACTGCACGCTAAAAAATCTTGTTCCGACTTACTATTGTAGGCCTATATTGTGAAATCTTTATGTACAGCATACATACACGCAAAACAGCCACGGAGTATTCACAATGAAAATTAAAAATAACGTAGGCGTTAATTAAAAAATGTAAACGTTACGGTAAAATCAAAAAGTCATACCAGCGTATAGGTAATTAAGTATGGACACTTCGCGTCGGTACCTTTGATGTAGCCGGACTGATTTCAATGACCTTCAAGCCAGCTAGAGCGTGAGATTCTGCTTTCTCCCTAGAGTTGGCGCTGACATCACACCAGCTAGCAGTCGACACAGCGGAAATATAACACATATAATTAATTAATAAATCTAAGTACATTATGTACTCAAAAAAAAATTGGATCCATAAAATAATAAATCTGTCATTAACTGTAATGTCTAGACTCTAGAGTTCCTTTGTAATGAGAGCTGAGACGTTGAACCCAACAACAATTAAAATATGTAATGATTTGATAGCACTGAAAATGGAAAAACAAAACTCTTATGAGAAGCAAAACCATATACCTATATTATATTATATACAAATATTAAAAGAATTTGATACTTAATTTTATAATGTATTATATTATTTTATAATATAATTTATTTTATCTGAAATATAAAAAAAAAAATATTATTACAACTAGTTCGTCACTGAGAAATAAGGTAAAGCTGTTAACTTGAATTTATTTGAAGCAAAGCGTTACTGGCTTATGCAATAAGGTAGGCGATGTTTGGATCCCGTGTCTCAACTCTATACTCAATTATTATCTTAGCGTATGCTCGATTACACTAACCTCTAGCGCTTGAAAGTGGAACTAAACGCCAGCGCACAGAGAAATAAAAGACAGGAAAATTCGCTCAGTGTCCATTTTTATAGTCATACCATCATTCACAATGGGAACATACTAATAAACATGTTGTTTTCTAATGCCAGGCGTTTGACAATAAAGTCATTTGACCTCTTGCACTCCAATATTTTTCAAAGTTATTATCATGACCAGCCACTGAAGCACAGATTTTGAGGTGTTCCGAATCCATTTCTTGGTTTGAGTTGCACAATGGGCAGTTAGGGGACTGATATATTCCAATTCTATGCAGGTGTTTGGCCAAACAATCATGGCCTGTTGCCAATCTAAATGCAGCTACAGACGATTTTCGTATTAAATCGGGAATTAACTGTGGATTATGATGCAGAGAGTTCCATTTTTTCCCTTGGGATTGTGTTATCAAATTTTGTTTGTTGAAGTCTAAGTATGTAGATTTAATAAATCTCTTCACAGAGTAATACATAGATTTAGTAACAGGTCTGTAAGTAGCAGTGCTGCCCTTCTTTACTAAAGCATCCGCATTCTCGTTTCCCAGGATTCCACAATGGGATGGTATCCATTGGAATACAATTCTTTTATTGAGTGATATTAATTGAGAGAGCATTTTAGTTATTTCTGCTGTTTGAGATGAAGGTGTGATAAACATAACCGCAAAGATGCTTGGTAACCATGGAAACATAACAACGACGCCATTTCCTCATATTCTGTCGTATACTTCAGCGCTTTAGGATTGTGTGTTTCCAAATCACGTAAGCATAAACATGAAAGTTTGGAGTTTGCAAACTTTCATGTTAACGTCTAACGGTAATGTTAATGTCAGTATTTATGTGAGTCATTGTGAATGATTCCCTTTGGTAACCTGGCCGCAAACTTCTGTGTTTGTGTTACGTTAATGTTTAATTTTCATTGTGAATAGGCTTGCTGACATTGTTCATAGTGGTGTATTTAATTTGCTTATATAGGAAATAAATTTGAGCGCTGAATATTCATAGGATTGCTTGAAATGCTGGTTCGGATGACGACATGTCTATTTCGGTGAATACGTGGGCGGCCAACTCACACAGGTGTGTCTGACGGTCATCAGGTCAGCGGAAGTTTTTGAATCCAGATTGTTAACTGCTGTCCGCTGTAATTTTTACGTCGGGAACTCCTCACGCACCTCCCACCAGGCTGTCGTATTGCAGAGACTGATGCAGAATCCGCAAGTCCGCTCGTTTCATGCTCTGAAAACTGTTCAAGGCGTGTCCCATAAGGATGACATTCTGAACTGGTTCGTTTGCAAGAACTGGGAGAAAGGAAATTTCGTTATCGAGTGGATTAACCGTCGTTCAGCCAAGGTGCACCCAAGACACCCAAGCGAAAATATTCATCCTGATATTTCGATATTTTTAATATTCACGAGGGAGGAGGACAATGCCATGATCTACTTGGAATTCCTCAAGGATCAATATTAGGTCCCCTACTTTTTCTAGTGTTTATAAATGTTCTTGCCCCCTAATAAAAGATGTAGGTCATCCCATATTATTTGCAGATGACACAAGTATAGTAATTACAGCCAGTAACTCCAACACATTCCAATCTTCAACAAAGGAAATTCTCTTCAAAATATGTGACTGGTTCTCAGTCAATAAATTGGTATTAAATTGTAACAAAACTAACATAATTCAATTTAAATCCTGTGCAAATTCAAGCTCGCAAATTTCTAGCGCAATTATTAGCTAACAATAGATCGCTATTAGAAACAACAACAACCAAATTTCTTGGCTTAAAAATCGATAATGTGTTAAATTGGAAAAATCATATTAAAGAAATTACCCCCAAGCTAAATTCAGCTTGTTTTGCTATTAGATCTATGCAAAAGATAGTAAATATCAATACCTTAAAAACAATATACTTTGCATACTTCCACTCGGTAATGAGTTTTGGAATAATATTGTGGGGAAATTCCACAGATAGTAACAGTATATTTCTATTACAAAAAAGAGTAATTATAATAATAGTAGGTGCCAAATCTAGGGAATCGTGTAGGGCGATTAAAAAAACTACAAATAATGCCCATGGCTTGTCAGTATATCTTTTCATTAATAATCTTCCTCGTATGTAATCGTGAAAACTTTGTAACTAACTCAACAGTTCATAGCATAAATACACGTCAAAAAATTACTTTCATACTCCATCGGCAAGTCTATCGTGCTATCAAAAAGGAGTGCGTTATATGACAGTAAAAATTTTTAATAGCCTCCCTATCGATATAAAAAACGAAACTCAAAACATAAGATTATTTAGGGCCAAATTAAAGAAGTACCTAATTTCTCACGCCTTCTATTCTGTAGTTGAATTCATGACATTCAGTAACACTTCATGAAATTGATACTAAAACTTTGTGTTGTACTAGTAGACTATATTGTAAATCTCGTCTGTATATATTTCATCTAGACTGTGACTATAAATTAAGATTTTATGATAGTATTAAGTTTTTTGACTTGTTTCATATTCTAGCTGTGAAGCAATGTATGAATACCATGGAATGTTAATAAATACAATACAATACAATACAATACAATACAATACAATACAAAACCACAGCTACGACATGACCAACGTGGTTCACTGATTCTGTAGTATGTGAACTCATAAGTACTTATTGCTTTTCTGCAAACAGCGGCAAAAATGTTGTCTACAGTCGGAAAGATTTCATACACGTTCCTTCGAATTAGGTCACGACTAAATTAATCGATTTTACGTAGGTCTGTTCTTTTGTTCTGAACGCACGTTTTTGACTTGGAATATTTTGCTTTATTTATCTATAGTAATCTCAGACCTCGAGTGACATTTATTAGGACTATTTCGTGAATAAAATAAAAATGTAAATAATATATCCCTAAAATTCGCTCACAAAATGTTAATAATTGTATATTTATGAAACCCATTCAGACATTGTGAAGTCGAAATAGATGAATAACGATTACAATAATAAAGAAATTGAATGTTATTCAGTAATGCCAATACTGCGCTTTTCTCTTGTTATAATAACTAGACATCGGATTTTTAGGCACTAAAAATTGCAGTTTTAGGCGCCTAAAATAAGCTCAAAATTTGTAAAATTAGGCTCTATTTTAATGAAAATAGGCATTTTAGGCACATCAAGGTATCATACTTATTTCTTTCAGTGAAATTTTTAGTTATACACTAAAATACGCACAAAAAAGTATGTTTAAACATTAAAAAGAATACTATATTATATTTATAAACAGAGCTGCACAAATTTAATATATTGAAACTAATGAAATAATGATTATTGATATCAAGATTACTCATTTTAAGTTATTGAAATTCAGTTCCATGCTCAGACTTTATTATAATTATCTGCACAGTACACCACCAGAATTTTTTCTAAATTCTCCACAGTTAACCTTTGCCTTTTGTCACTGAGAATCATTTTGAAAGCAGAAAAACTTCTTTCAACCGAAATTGATGTGAGAGGCGCAAATTTTAAAGTAGGTACAATAGAAACATCAATACTTACTGGAACATTTACACTTTCCCCCGATATCACTCTTGATACTTTTTCCAACAATGAAAATCCTACATTCTTATTTAATACGTTGTCCCACTTATTTTTAACTTTTTTCCCAGTTTCGCCCAAAGCAGAATGTATGTTCACTTCAGCTTCCTTTACTATTGCTATTTGGCTACAAAGAGATTGTTTTTCACGTTCTAATTGTTCAATGCTTGCAGGTATGAAAGAAAAGTTTGATGTTATGTAGGCAATATCGTTTTTCACTCGTGAGTCATTCAGACAATCTTTCACTGCTTTCACACACGCTGCACTATCAGTTTCAGGTAATTTATCAATAACTGTGACCACTTCTTTAAAATACTTAGAATAATACACCACTGACTTAATCCAGGTTCCCCATCGTGTAACAACCGGCTGAGGTGGGAGTGGGATATCTGGAAAGTTCTCTCTGAATATTGAAATCCTGGATGGGGCTTTACAAAAACATTTTTTTGTGTTAGAAATAAACGAATTGACAAGAGGAAATTCATTCTGGATTGTTTCAGAAACCCTGTGAAGGCATGTGTTAGACAGGTTACATGCTTGGGGTTAGGATAAAATGTTTTAAGAAGTGGAGCTGCAGCAACCATGTATGAGGCAGCATCAGTACAAAACAACAGAACTTTAGAATCGTCTATATTACCTGAGTATAAAGACTGTAGGCCTTTATTTACAAAATAAGCAATGGCTTGGCTATTCACTTTCGAAAGTTCCTTAACACATACGAGGTGTGGAATCGAAGGTCCATCAGGACTAAGTTTTCCTACTACCATATTTGCTATATACCTATTCATAGGATCTGAGGTTTCATCCACAGAGACCCATATGTAAGAATCACCTATATCCTCCCGAATGGAAGCTAAAGTTTCATTGTATATTCTGTCTAAGTAATTTTTTCTTAGGGTCGACTCAGATGGGATATTTTCTTTGCAGTATTTTTGTAAAAACTGTCTTAAAACCGGATTTTCAATTGCATTCCAGGGAATGTTAGCAGCAACAAACGCTCTGGTTAAATCAGCATAGAAATTGCTGCTGAGATTGGATGAAGTAGGCTGTGTTAGTAAAGTTTGTTGCAGTTGATTTTTCTGCTGAGCTTTAGCCTTATGAGCCGCTCCTTGCACATGCTGCTTTAGGTGGCACTTCTTTTCTTGCGAAATATAAAAATGTCAAGTAAACTGAATTAAAATAAAATCCTAATTGTTGTATTGCCGTATTTCTAGCACAAAGTTAGTGGGTTTGAACAATCAAAATTTTAATGACCTGCAAATATCGGAATTTAAAAGGTTAAAGTGTAGTGGTCTTAAAAAGAATTATACCTCAGGATAGCTCAGTCAATGTATAAATATTATAGGCCTACTCATTAAAATTAATAGAATTTATATATTTCAACTATTGTTACATACCTGTTTGCTACAAATCTTGCAGAATATTATTTTTCCATCATAAGTGAATTCTGAATATTCTGTTAGCCATTGCCGGAAAAATGTAGATTTTGCACTTATATTTTTCGGCATTATCGCGTTAAACTTCACAGGAAAACGTCCTATCGCTCAAAACTTCTCAACACAAATAAGGTGAGGGAAAGAGCAACTGTTAACGAGCATTCAAATGAACCGTTGTTATTGAGATTCAATTGGACAAAAATACAAAGTTCCACTTATTGTTGCATTTCCTGGTAGTGTTAACACTAGGAGGGCCATTCTTTTAAATATTTTGTAACGGTTTACCCTACTAATTCGCAGTTTTACGACTTTTCATAAATATTTCAAAAACACTCTTTCTCCAAAAATTGTGATTTTATGACACTCTGAAGGACAGTACAGCTAATCGGTTTCAGACCGAAAACAGTCATTTTTATAGTATAGTATATCTCTGAATCGGGAGCAGCACATGTTGTGATTGTTGTCTGCTTCAAAACTAAGGTTGGTTCTTTGTCGGCATTTATGCCTCCAAACATGTTAAATTCGGTGAAATCTATTGCGAGTGTCGTGAGATTCAAAACATTTTGTTTCCTTTATCAATGGTTTCATGGCCGGTGTGAAGCAAACTTTCCACTTTTTAAATGCCTTAAATTTCGCAGTGAATGCATGTATAAATTATAAAAAGTAAGAGTAAAATGCGAAACTTTACAGTGAGTTAGGCATTTTTAGGCGAATATTAACAAATTAGGCTCTAATAACCGTTTTAGGGCATTTTAGGGCACTATAAAACTCTTTGAATACCTTTCAATTTCCATGAAACACAAATATTAATAATTATTTTTACTTTTCTCCTAAAGAAACAAAATAGGCATTTGCCCTAGAATCCGATGTCTGATAATAACATAAATACGTTTTCATTAGGCCTATCTGCTGAAATCATAATTCAATTTAAACATTTTATAGTATAATTACAAGTAACCTGTTTAATACATTAATTAAATGAACAATTGTTATGAAGGAGTGTCATTTTCTTTAAATACAGTGGACATGGAATTAGAACAGTCATGTCAATTGATGCCCATAGGCGCAAGCGCGCGCTTTAGAGCTAAGGAGAGCCTGAGCGCTTTACAGCGGAAAGGAAAGAGACAGATGAAAGAGATAGTATATGCCGCTTGGTCGAGCTATATACAGGGATGGCCAGCACCGATTCAATAGATAAAGGGAAGAAAACTTATTAAAACATATCCACGTTAATTTTTTAGATTTGTCTGAAAAGTATAACTGCATTATAAGAATGTAAGTTTTAATTTTAATGCTCATTTTTCACAAGTTTGTTTTTTTTTTTAATTCAAAAGCAATATTTTGTCAACTTTTTTTTTATAGAAAAGTGAAATTTTCAGATATAGGCCTATTTATTTAGTAGCCTTACAGGTACTGAAACAATGTTTTCGTAAATCTAATATACCGTAAATACGTATTACTGAAGATAGTGTATTACAAATTTTGAAAATATTCGCATGGAAAATGTTTGTAAGAAAGTGAATTAACAAAGCAAAATATATGTGCCCATGTGTTGTAAAAATGTCAGCTCTATAGCTTCAGCAGGTTTCGAGAAAATAATTTAATATTTTGATGATAGGAAGTTGCTCACTAATATCACTTTAAAAGCATAATGCGATAAGAGTTTTGTTATGGAATATTAGTTACACTTAAAACGTATACCGTACCAAGGTGACTTTGCTTTGTACTATAATATTGTTTTGATTAGTTCATTGATTACTTTTATAAGGCTAAAGATACCATCAAGATCAATTCCAACTTACCATGTCATATTCAATCTCTTTTTTGGGATACCACTTTCTTTATGAATGATGTGTTTCATCCACTTAGTACAGTATAGTTGTACCACTATGGAATTTATGTGAATATTCTTTCTTAACTCTTTATTATGTTATTAACGTTTAAAACACAACTGCAATATTAAGAAATTTGTGTTAGTACTTTTGTTTTACAGATAATATTCTTCTTCTTCTTCTTTGGCACTACGGCCCTTGTAGTCTAGCCTTGGCCTCCCTTAGGATCTTGGTCCATTCCTGTCCAACCAGAGCTTACAGATAATATAGATAATATCAAACAGAAAGAAGCCATATAAAAATAACGACATAAAATTTCACGTTCCGTTTGACATTTGTGTACCACTGTTTTCTTAATCCAACAGGCTGCTTATTCCTCCGTCCATTCCTAGCGCTTGATGCCCGCGCACGACGTCAATGTCAGAAAAATGCGCTTGCTTTGACATCACTGAATTAGAAGATGAAGATGTGGATGTGGAAGTAGGATTTCGCACTTTATTTAGTACAATGGATTCATGCTCGTCGATTTACGTGGAAACAGTTGGCGACACTGACTAAACAAAAGAACGACCATGCGGTAAATTGATAGTGACAAATCGAGCTGCAGGAATTATCGTGATGTATGACTCTGATTGGTTGGAATTCAAAATTTGATTACACTTCATTGGCCGAAGTTGAAATGACGTCATACATTGTTGTAGCTATTTCCTTCAACGTTGTGCACATTGCTCCTGCCACAGCTATGTTATTTATTTACATAAGAATCTGCTCCCTACTCATGACAAGGAACAGACTAAAATGTCTATTGTAGAAAAATAAATTTCTGCTCTCCTGATAGAAATTAAACTTGAATCCGCAGAAACGTTGCCTCCTGAGCTACAGCAAGAGACATATGAATAACTTAAACCTATGATTACCATTGCATGACTGAAACAACACAATGCATGAGCCTGTGTATAGAGGGTCATAATCTCAAGATTTCAATGCATCTAATCTTGCCCCTACCAACACTTCCGTCTGGCCTGGCAGTCTGATTACATTTACCCCGCTCGATTGACATAATCAGGATACGCTGCTATCGCCGCCTCTGCATAACTGCATACGGAAGTGGTATCCCACAAAGGTGTGTCCGTGATTGCCACCGCGTTTTGTCATTTAATAACAATGGTTCTTAATATTCAAGGATTCTATTCTGTCCAGAACACTTAAAAGGCGCTGTAATACATCACCATCATCATAACCACCATCATTATCATCATCATTACAAACTATTATATTTCTTTAAAGAATAAATCGGCCTATAAGCAACTCGACAATTTTATTTTGTTTTGTTATCTATGTTTGTTTTCATAGAAATAGACCGTGGGCATATTTTCCATGGAGGGCTATTTTTAATCAAGCTTAGAGGTCCTAAATAAAACAACAGCCAAAATCTCCTCTATTGCTAAATCGAGATTTCTTCAGATGTTAGCTCTGGTGAAGCAGAGTGACCAGCGAATAGGGATTATAAAGAATGGAGACTGAGCGAATTTTCCTGTGTTTTGTTTCTCTGTGCGCCGGCGTTTACTTTCAATTTCAAGCGATAGAGGTTAGTGTAATCGAGCATACGCTAAGATAATAATTGAGAATAGAGTTCAGACACAGGATTCAAACATCGCCTACCTTATTGCATAATCCAGTAAAGCTTTGCTTCAAATAAATTCAAGTTAACAGCTTTTCCTTATTTCTCAGTGACGAACTAGTTGTAATAATAGTTTTTATATTTCAGATATAATAAATTATATTATAAAATAATATAATACATTATAAAATTAAGTATGAAATTCGTTTAATATTTGTATATAATATAATATAGGTACATGGTTTTACTTCTCATAAGAGTTTTGTTTTTCCATTTTCACTGCTATCAAATCATTACATATTTTAATTGTTGTTGGGGTCAACGTCTCAACTCTCATTATAAAGGAACTCTAGAGTCGAGACATTACAGTTACAGTTTTTTTATGGGTCCAATTTATTTTATTTGAGTACATAATGTACCTAGATATATTAATTATATGTGTTATATTTTCACTGTGTCGACTGCTAGCTGGTGTGATGTCAGCGCCAACTCTAGGGAAAAAGCAGAATCTCACGCTCTAGCTGGCTTGAAGGTCATTAAAATCAGTCCGGCTACATCCTAGGTACCGACGCGAAGAGTCCCTACTTAATTACCTATACGCTGGAGTGACCCTCCACCGACAAGAAATATCCCAAGTCCATGTCTTTATACACATTTGTGACGTCTTCAAATTTCGTTCCCATGTAACAACATCCCAATTTTATCACTTCGGTCACTGTTTCGTTGTCGGCAGTGCCAACTTGGGATCGTCACTGGATTGACAGTCTGGAAAATGGAGGACGCTCGCCATCTGAACGAAGTTTCGAGTGAATCTGATTGTGAAATTCGTCTGAAAGAAAGTGGTAAGCCTGCAAATGGAGACAAAAGAAGCGTAAAATAATGGAAAACTGTGAGGAGGAGCAAAAATATACTCAACAACGTCCACCAAGAAGCATGAAGAACAACATCTTGAGTAAAGAGCAGCATGCAGCTTTGAACATTTCAATATTTTCGTTTCTTTTTCTTTTTTATTTAAAATAATTTCACTTTCAATCATTTCAATTACACTTTCGTCCGTCCAAAATCTTTTGTCTGTGGAGAATGTGAAGAGTTGGACACCAAAATTTTGGTTGAAAAGAACACAGCTCTTGACATCTTGAAAAGGAGGAATATTCATCAACGAAGGGCAAACGACTAGAATTTACAAGAGTATGTTTTGTTACGGAATTTCCTTATATATAATCGATGTTCAGATGTAGGTTAATTTACTATTTTTGTCTGAAATAAGTTATATTTTGTTCAGACGTTTTGTTTCTTTATGTGAATTTAAGTTTATTTGGTATATTTATAATGAAGCAAAGTTTAATTCAGTACAGCAAAGAAGAGCTAAAATAAAACAACGTGCCAAGTCAAGCTTAAATAAGCCTTAATTATTGTTTGTATTGTATTGTATTTATTAACATTCCATGGTATTCACACATTGCTTCACAGCTAGAATATGGAACAAGTCAAAAATCTTAATAAAGTCTTAATTTATAGTCACAGTCTAGTTGAAATAAATACAGAAGAGGTATACAATATAGTCTACTATTACAATATAAGATTTTAGAATCAATTTCATGAAGCGTTGTTGAATGTCATGAGTTCAACTACAGAATAGAAGACGTGAGAAATTAGGTACTTCTTTAGTTTGGCCCTAAATAATCTTATGTTTTGAGTTTCATTTTTTATATCGATAGGGAGGCTATCAAAATGTATACTGTCATATAACGCACTCCATTTTGATAGCACGATAGACTTGCCGATGGAGTATGAAAATCATTTTTGACGCGTATCTATGCTATGAACTGTTGAATTAGTTACAAAATATTCACGATTACATACGAGGAAGATTATTAATGAAAAAATATACTGACAAGCCATGGGCATTATTTGTAGTGTTTTGAAAATGGTCCTACACGATTCCCTATATTTGGCACCTACTGTTATTCTAATTACTCTTTTTTGTAGTAGGAATATACTGTTACTATCTGTGGAATTTCCCCAGAATATTATTCCAAAACCCATTATTGAGTGGAAGTATGCAAAGTATATTGTTTTCAAGGTATTGATATTTACTATCTCTTGCATAGATCTAATAGCAAAACATGCTGAATTTAGTTTGGGCGTAATTTCTTTGTTATGATTTTTCCAATTTAACACATCGATTTTTAAACCAAGAAATTTGGTTGTTGTTGTTGTTGTTGTTGTTGTTTTTAATGGGGACCTATTATTAACTATTGCGCTTGAAATTTTCGACGTTGAATTAGACAGGATTTAAATTGAATTATGTTAGTTTTGTTATAATTTAATACTAATTTATTGACTGAGAACCACTCACATTTTCTGTACCCAACAAGCGCACAAACGTTACTGTAAAACTTGATGCTGTATGCAGTTTGATTATATAAAACTATAACCTGAAACTTTTTAATAATATGAAACCTAGAAATTAATAATTCAAATAAAACCTTCTCCTGTAAAATTTGGTTTTCTAGACTTGGACTGTTGTTTTATTTGGAACTTCAATTATTAAGCTTATTCTTCTTCTCTCCATTTGTCACCAAAAACAACAGTTTCCTTTGTAAAACAGAAGAGTGAGTAGTTTTTGATAGACAGTATTATTGCGACATGTAGTCCTTGTTTTTACTTCTATGTTAAACATTTCGTAATGCATTTTTCGTTTATTTTGAACTAATAATATTTTTGTCTTCATTTTTTGTAAAGCGAGTCCCTCTTTAGATAATTTTAGGCACAAGGTTCTGTCATTTGTGAGAAATTTGTTCTCACTTTGAATTCTTTCATGTCACCTCGCTGGGAAAAGAGATCTAAAAAGAGCGATAGAGATAGTGAAGTCTGAGTCCTTGCCACGGAGAAGAAGAAGATAAATGGTAGTATACATGAACTGGCACTGCTGAATGTAGCTTTGATTAGTGATAAATGAACTGTCCTACATGTGATCTAATTGCAATTCTTTATCTGAAGTCGTTTTCTTACTACAAAGATGAGATAATGATATGATCGTAATGGAATAATGATGAATTCAGAATGGCAGTGTGAACTGAGAGATGTCCATAAAATCTGTTGCAGTCATTTTACCCACCACAAATGTTACAACATTTTTCGAGGATCGAATCTTAAATCTTTGACGAAAAGTCATCAGCTGGTTGGGCTACAGTCGCGTCGGTCGTGTCTGGACGTATTGCATCACGCTGCAACAGTTTTAAAATAAGTTACTGAATGACAGTCGTAAATTTACCATCTAGAAAGAGAAATTGTGTAAAGTAATTTATTTGTGTGTAAAATTAGAACACAAAATTTTATAAGTAATTTTGACGCACACAAAATAATTTTAGCATGTTTGCATAATAAATTCATTGCACAATAATACAGGTTAACCGTAAATAATGTAATTCATTTCTGGGGGCTATTTTTCGAGATGTTTCAAACAAAAAAGTTTAATACATTTCACTCGATTTTGCTTCCTTTTCGAGATAAAAATAGTTGTATAGCGTGTTTTGGGAAAGCTATTGATTTAATTCCCAATATGCTCAGTCAATGTACAAGAACAGTTTACTATGACTATTACACTCTTACTACGTCATACTACTTTTGACCAATAAAACGGTACGAAAGGACGTATTTCAACCAATCATGGCTGCTTATCGCACAATTTTATCGCGTCCCTAGCATTTGTTTAATTTTATCGCGTCTCTAGCATTTGTTTAATTTTATCGCTTCCCTAGCATTTGTTTAATTTTATCGCGTCCCTAGCATTTGTTTAATTTTATCGCGTCTCTAGCATTTGTTTAATTTTATCGCGTCTCTAGCATTTGTTTAATTTTATCGTGTCTCTAGCATTTGTTTAATTTTATCGCGTCTCTAGCATTTGTTTAATTTTATCACGTCTCTAGCATTTGTTTAATTTTATCGCGTCTCTAGCATTTGTTTAATTTTATCGCATCTCTAGCATTTGTTTAATTTTATCGCGTCTCTAGCATTTGTTTAATTTTATCGCGTCTCTAGCATTTGTTTAATTTTATCGCGTCTCTAGCATTTGTTTAATTTTATCGCGGCTCTAGCATTTGTTTAATTTTATCGCGTCTCTAGCATTTGTTTAATTTTATCGCGTCCCTAGCATTTGTTTAATTTTATCGCGTCTCTGGCATTTGTTTAATTTTATCGCGTCCCTAGCATTTGTTTAATTTTATCGCGTCCCTAGCATTTGTTTCTTTGTTTGCCAACATTTGAAACTGCGCTGGTCTGGACATCAAAAATATATATAAAATTACAAACCACTCCAGTCGATTCACAGCAGTTTCAAATATGACTCGTATTGTCATTCAAGAACAAGAATTAATAAAAATCACTGATCATACCTATGCATCTTCTGAAATCCGATTTACAAATAAATGAAGAGCATTCGGAAATCCTGAATAAGTTGAATACACCATGTAGGCCTAAATCAACGATTTCCACTTCTATTACGCACACGTCCAATATAACATCAATTGAACCACCAACCACATTCAAATTTGAAAATTGTACATTCAATAATTATTCCTTTTAAAATTATTCATTCGGAAATTCTGAATAAGTTGAATACACCATGTAGGCCTAAATCAACGAGTTCCACTTCTATTACGCACACGTCCAAAATAACATCAATTGAACCACCAACCACATTCAAATTTGAAAATTGTACATTCAATAATTATTCCTTTTAAAATTATTCATGTTTATTTTTATGTCATCGTCGTTAATTAAAACTTTTCTAACACTTGTGTATATTAGTTAGGTTATGTTATAGCTTCTGCTCTGAGAGGATAAAAAGAACTTCTGCTATATGATATTATGGATAGTCACGTATCAGAGATTGTTTAATATTAAGATTTATTGAATAGTAATCATTACAGTGTCTGTATAAAGACACTACTGCCATCTAGCATGCATCTAGCGTAATATTTGTAATGTTGAGATAGTACAATAATACATTTGAAGACAGTTGTATTTTCGTAAGTCAATTAATATTTTATTGTATTGGAGTACTTCGTTACTTCTAATCATTATATACTTTCTTCTAATCGTGTAATAGTCAATTAAATCCCACTCGAGTTTTGATTTTCTCTAAATAAATCAAAACGTCTAGTGAGATTACTGTTGGTAATAAATGATTGAAATAATTTTACTTTTGTCCTTTAAATGTGCAGAAATTAGATCCGAACAAAGGTAACTTTTCGCTCAGCAAAGGAATTTTACGATGTTACATTTGTTCTGATCAAATTTCAACACATTTAAAGGACAAAACTGAAATTATTTGGATCATTACTTATTTATTTATTTGCTATTGAACATAACATAACTGTTCTCTTAACTAAGTATTAACTGTTATCTAAGTATTAATTTACTTACGAAATATTTATTTGTTTGTTTATTTAAATATTTGTTTACATATTTATTTGTTATTAAGTAAGAACTTAACACTGTCCTGCTGCAGACACTTAAAGAATTTTGACCTACTCGACAATATATATATATATATATATATATATATATATATATATATATATATATGAGGGCTAACGCAATATACTGTGGTAGTATGTATGATATATAATCCTGCTACTATTATAGTAATAATATAGTAATAATAATAATAATAATAATAATAATAATAATAATAATAATAACAACAACAATAATCAGTGCTTTTCTTCTCGAGAGACAATGATAGAATATTTTCAGTAATACTATGGCAATAATAAAATATTTTCAGTAATACTATGACAATAATAGAATATTTTCAGTAATACTATGACAATAATAGAATATTTTCAGTAATACTATGACAATAATAGAATATTTTCAGTAATACTATGACAATAATAGAATATTTTCAGTAATACTATGAAATATTTACAGTAATACTATGACAATGATAGAATATTTTCAGTAATACTATGACAATGATAGAATATTTTCAATAATACTATGACAATAATAGAATATTTTCGGTAATACTATGACAATAATAGAATATTTTCAGTAATACTATGACAATAATAGAATATTTTCAGTAATACTATGACAATGATAGAATATTTTCAGTAATACTATGACAATAATAGAATATTTTCAGTAATACTATGACAATAATAGAATATTTTCAGTAATACTATGACAATGATAGAAAACTTTCAGTAATATTATGACAATGATAGAATATTTTCAGTAATACTATGACAATAATAGAATATTTTCAGTAATATTATGACAATGATAGAATATTTTCAGTAATATTATGACAATAATAGAATATTTTCAGTAATATTATGACAATAGTAGAATATTTTCAGTAATATTATGACAATGATAGAATATTTTCAGTAATACTATGACAATAATAGAATATTTTCAGTAATATTATGACAATGATGGAATATTTTCAGTAATATTATGACAATGATAGAATATTTTCAGTAATATTATGACAATAGTAGAATATTTTCAGTAATACTATGACAATGATAGAATACTTTCAGTAATATTATGACAATGATAGAATATTTTCAGTAATATTATGACAATAATAGAATACTTTCAGTAATACTATGACAATGATAGAATACTTTCAGTGATATTATGACAATAATACAATATTTTCAGTAATACTATGACAATAATAGAATATTTTCAGTAATATTATGACAATGATAGAATATTTTCAGTAATACTATGACAATAATAGAATATTTTCAGTAATATTATGACAATGATAGAATATTTTCAGTAATACTATGACAATAATAGAATATTTTCAGTATTATTATGACAATGATAGAATATTTTCAGTAATACTATGACAATAATAGAATATTTTCAGTAATATTATGACAATGATAGAATATTTTCAGTAATACTATGACAATGATAGAATATTTTCAGTAATACTATGACAATAATATAATATTTTCAGTAATATTATGACAATGATAGAATATTTTCAGTAATACTATGACAATAACAGAATATTTTCAATAATACTATGACATAGTATAATATTTTCAGTAATACTATGACAATAATAGAACATTTTCAATAATACTACGACAATAATAGAATATTTTCAATAATACTACTACATAATATAATATTTTCAGTAATACCAGGACGAATTCCTTCTATTCGTCCTGGTAATACTGTAACAATAATAGAACATTTTCAATAATACTACGACAGTAATAGAATAATTTCAGTAATACTATGACAATGATAGAATATTTTCAGTAATATTATGACAATGATAGAATATTTTCAGTAATACTATGACAATGATAGAATATTTTCAGTAATACTATGACAATAATATAATATTTTCAGTAATATTATGACAATGATAGAATATTTTCAGTAATACTATGACAATAATAGAATATTTTCAATAATACTATGACATAGTATAATATTTTCAGTAATACTATGACAATAATAGAACATTTTCAATAATACTACGACAATAATAGAATATTTTCAATAATACTACGACATAATATAATATTTTCAGTAATACCAGGACGAATTCCTTCTATTCGTCCTGGTAATACTGTAACAATAATAGAACATTTTCAATAATACTACGACAGTAATAGAATATTTTCAGTAATACTATGACAATGATAGAATATTTTCAGTAATACTATGACAATAATAGAATATTTTCAATAATACTATGACATAGTATAATATTTTCAGTAATACTATGACAATAATAGAACATTTTCAATAATACTACGACAATAATAGAATATTTTCAATAATACTACGACATAATATAATATTTTCAGTAATACCAGGACGAATTCCTTCTATTCGTCCTGGTAATACTGTAACAATAATAGAACATTTTCAATAATACTACGACAGTAATAGAATATTTTCAGTAATACTATGACAATGATAGAATATTTTCAGTAATATTATGACAATGATAGAATATTTTCAGTAATACTATGACAATAATAGAATATTTTCAATAATACTATGACATAGTATAATATTTTCAGTAATACTATGACAATAATAGAACATTTTCAATAATACTACGACAATAATAGAATATTTTCAATAATACTACGACATAATATAATATTTTCAGTAATACCAGGACGAATTCCTTCTATTCGTCCTGGTAATACTGTAACAATAATAGAACATTTTCAATAATACTACGACAGTAATAGAATATTTTCAGTAATACTATGACAATGATAGAATATTTTCAGTAATATTATGACAATAATAAAATATTTTCAGTAATATTATGACAATAATAGAATATTTTCAGTAATACTATGACAATGATAGAATATTTTCAGTAATACTATGACAATAATAAAATATTTTCAGTAATATTATGACAATAATAGAATATTTTCAGTAATACTATGACAATGATAGAATATTTTCAGTAATACTATGACAATAATATAATATTTTCAGTAATATTATGACAATGATAGAATATTTTCAGTAATACTATGACAATAATAGAATATTTTCAATAATACTATGACATAGTATAATATTTTCAGTAATACTATGACAATAATAGAACATTTTCAATAATACTACGACAATAGTAGAATATTTTCAATAATACTACGACATAATATAATATTTTCAGTAATACCAGGACGAATTCCTTCTATTCGTCCTGGTAATACTGTAACAATAATAGAACATTTTCAATAATACTACGGCAGTAATATAATATTTTCAGTAATACTATGACAATGATAGAATATTTTCAGTAATACTATGACAATAATAGAATATTTTCAGTAATACTATGACAATAATAGAATATTTTCAGTAATACTATGACAATAATGGAACATTTTCAATAATACTACGGCAGTAATAGAATATTTTCAGTAATACTATGACAATAATAGAAAATTTTCAATCATATTATGACAATGGAACTGGTCACCCTAACCAATTATCTCCTGGCATATTTGCCTCATAAGTGGTGTCTCGTAGGTATCATTTGTGAGGTTCAGACCTGTCTTCGGACAATTGATTAAACAAACTATGACAATGCGAAGTAACTGCTGAACTTCCTGCGGCCTTTCCACGTCATCACTGAGTTTTAACCAAGGAATGAAACGCAGGATGGTCGCATACTCGGCTGCCTCTGCACCGGCCGGCCAACCACACTTCCTGAGTCCGTGAGAAATAACGTTCTCTCGTTTCTGGCATGTTCAAGTCTACCATACAGTGACCACCAGGCAAGATCCACCGCAGTTTCTCGGATCTACGTACGATTTCGTAGAAACCCCGCCTATTGACTAAAATTGCACGTGGGAAATACCCAATTGCGTCTACTGTTTCATTCATTCATTTTAGTAATATCATCTCAGTTCGACACTATATAGTACGTTATTTGTATTCCTTGAAAGGGGAAGCTTACGTAATGTCAGATAGCTACGAGAAAGAAGCGTAGATAACATTATCAAGATACGTTCTGCACTGTGACTCAGCACTTCTGACTACAAATTCAGCGGACTAGGGTTTGATTCCCGGCAGTGAAGAGAAAATTTATCGGGAGACACATGTTCCTTGTCTTGAGACTCTTCTGTGTTGTTTTCAGCGGTGGCCTAAGTTGCCATGCTGACCACATGCTCAGAAAGTTCCGTTAGTTGTTCATATTTAGTGTAGGTTCATAAATAGGGACCGGATTTTTATGTAATTACATATTATATTCCTTTAAACCTAACCGTATACAAATAACAAATCTTTGCGAATCTTGTAATTACCATTAATATATTAAAATTTGATACTACATATTTTTACATATTTACCACACATTACATATTATGGCTTGGTATTACATAAATCTACATATTTAGGAGTTTTATTCATTTTTATTTCTCTAAAAGGAAAAAAAAAAAAAAAAAAAAAAAAAAACTTCAAGCAGGGGAACTTTACAATTTGAAATACACAGATTTAAAAAGCCTTTTTACCTACCCAAGAAAGGATATAATAATTGTTCTGCACACGTCTTAACAAACCGTTCCCATGCAGTTTGCAACTTTACCTACCCTCTTCCTAATTCTTCCAGGGAAAACCCTTGTCAAGTCTGACATGAGCCGCAATAAAGTAGCCGACTTTTGAAAAGAAGCTGGAGTAAAGGAACAAACTGGAAAGATGTTGAAAGATTTAAATAAACAGCTTTTCAGGTTATTGCTTGACCATTTTACTTTAAATTTAGTAGACCTAAAGGCCTACGGAAATGGGATTTTCCGAGCAATTAGAAAGTATGGTTCTCTGCTGGAATAATCCTACCCTTCTGAATGAGACAGGAATGTCACTTTTCAAAGAACAGTTTTTAAATGCCTGTAGTTCGAGATTTTAGTAGGTACTTTGTTTCTTACAGGGAGCAGCTAAAATGCATGTGTCCCACATCTCCTCTTATTTTCTCCTAATCCAGTAAAGCGAAACAGTGCTTGCAGTACTGTTGTGTCATTCATTTCACTCAGTTCTCTAGTTTTAGTACTTACAGTATAAAGTGTAAGTGAGTTTATCTACTGCTTTTAACTAATATAGCCCCTGTATTTTCAACCCTAACGACAAAAATAAAATTATGGATTGCGATGGACAAAGCGCATACTACATATGGAAAAATAGTAATGTGTCAAGTGTGTGGTAAAAAAGTAGGGTGCTCTACGAAATCACAACTGGAGAGTCTTACCATCCTATACCTGCCAGATATTGATATTAAATATTTTCATGATTTTACATATTTTGGTACATATTCAGCTTATTTTTCTTACATAAATATGTACATATTTCACACCTTGATATTACATAAAGATCCGGTCCCTATTCATAACTTTAGAAGGGTAAAGACAGTACGTGTTAAACTAAGGTCAGTCTTTGAAGAGAAAATATTATAAACTCTTGTAAGATGTCCAGTTTTTATCCCCTTTAAGTGTTATATACTGTAATATTTTATATTATGTTTATTGTGAATGTTATAATTTGGTGGACTTCTAGTTGTTTTCTTTTAACTTATAGTATGTCGTACTTCTTCCACCAAATCCATATATGTAGCCGTCGACAAGCTTCTAGTATACAGGGTGATTCACGAGGATTTACCGTCCCTTACGGACTTATTTCCGAAGACAATCTGAGCAAAAAAGTCATATTTGTCCAATCTCAATATTTGCAGAATTGCACTAATTTGAAGTTGTTTCTAAAATGCCATTATTGTTTTGTTTTAAGGGTAAAATAATATTACAGATAAAGAATGAATTATTCAGGAGTATCATTTCCTTAATTAGCTAGTATTCTGAAGCTAAAAATGTGAATTCCATAGTTGCTATATACAGATTTCTTTTCTCGATTTTTAACTACAAAATTACATTTTCTTACGCACTTATGACAACAATTTGTTATAAATCACGCCACTCTTGTAAATTCTGTAAGACTGTACATTAGGATGGACAATTAAACTGTAAAGAATCAAGTTCCTAAAGTCGTATGATTTGTGACAATTTTTGTGATAACTGCGTAAGAATGATGTAATTTTTAGTTAAAAATTGAGAAATAAAATCTGTAAAAAGCAATTACAACCAAAAGACAGACGCATACTTACGTAATGATACTAATATTGTGATTTCTCTAAGTATGACAGGGAGTGAGCTAATGTTATACGTATACGTGTCTATTTTTTAGAGATATGTGTAAACCGTGAAATCATATTTTACTACGTATCATTTGAGGTCATGCCTTATTGGTGTTACTTACGATGTTCCAACCAATCTTCGACTGCTGACTTGAAATTGACTACTATTTATTTTAAGACTGTATTTTTGTAATACGTTTTCTCATATTGCATGAAAGACAACTTGAGTTAGCTTCCCCTGCTCAAAATTTCATGCTACGCCACTGATATATATTTTTTTTTTCAACATGAATCGCTTACATTCGTACTATTGCGGTTAGGCGATATTGCCATTGTAGCAATTAATTTAGCTGGTTGTCTTCAATACAATATTCTGTTATTGTTCCGTCATTTTAATTCAGCCTCAATGTACATTTCATATAATAATTTTCAGAACATTTATTTGCTGAGGTGTATTTAAAGTGTGGTATTTTGTCCAGAATAAAATCGTATAGGATTCTTATAGGCTATTGTTATTGTTATTACAATATGCTTTGAATCCTTAGCAGGGACGTTAAATGTACGAAACGAATATTTCATTACGTATGTCACACCACTATTATGGCGCGCTGCGATAAATAAAAAAAACAGTTATTGCAGTGGATTTCTAGGAACTATCTTGTAAATACATAAACACATTTTTATTTTTATTCTTTTTATAAGTAACCAATGGCGTGCAAGGTCGTTCCCAGCGTCATTGACACCTGGGGCATCTTGAAGCACAGGATATTTCTTAGCATCGTGCTGCTACTGCTATTTACGTAATGTGATTTATTTTCATAGCTCACAAATATCTTAAATGTTTGAATTGCTGTATAAGCCATCAAGTAAAGAGAACTTATGAATCACAAAATAATAGTAGCAATAGAAGCAGTATAATAATAATAATAATAATAATAATAATAATAATAATAATAATAATAATAATAATAATAATAATAATAATAATAATACTTACTTACTGGCTTTTAAGGAACCCGGAGGTTCATTGCCGCTCTCACACAAACCCGCCATTCGTCCCTATCCTGTGCAAGACCAATCCAGTCTCTACCATCATATCCCACCTCCCTCAAATCCATTTTAATATTATCCTCCCATCTACGTCTCGGCCTTCCCAAAGGTCTTTTTCCCTCCGGCCTCCCAACTAACACTATATATGCATTTCTGGATTCGCCCATACGTGCTACATGCCCTTCCCATCTCAAACGTCTGGATTTAATGTTCCTAATTATGGCAGGTGAAGAATACAATGCGTGCAGTTCTGTGTTGTGTAACTTTCTCCATTCTCCTGTAACTTCATCACTCTTAGCCCCAAATATTTTCCTAAGCACCTTATTCTCAAACACCCTTAACCTATGTTCCTCTCTCAAAGTAAGAGTCCAAGTTTCACAACCATAAAGAACAATCGGTAATATAATTGTTTTATAAAATCTAACTTTCAGATTTTTTGACAGCAGACTGGATGATAAAAGCTTCTCAACCGAATAATAACACGCATTTCCCATATTTATTCTGTGTTTAATTTCCTCCCTAGTGTCATTTATATTTGTTACTGTTGCTCCCAAGTACTTGAATTTTTAATAATAATAATAATAATAATAATAATAATAATAATAATAAATTTATTTATTTATTTATTTATTGATATTTATGGGCCGGACAACAGCCATTGGCCAATAAAAGTCCAGCACAGTGATACAATTAATACATTAAAATGAACAACTGTAGTACAAATTAACTGAATAACTGAGATAATAACAACAAAATGAAGAACATAGATTACAATGATTAATTTACAAAAATTAATACTATTGTATGTTATGGAAGAAAGTTAATTCTTATAGAAAGTGTTACCAATTTCTGTAGAAAGATTATTGAAGTAGGTAATATTGAGCAAAGACATTGCCATGTTCAATACTTCTATACATTGAATGGATCGAAATCGCCTACATGTAAATTAGCATTTTTAATAGATCTGGAGACCGGAGAGAAAGATTTAGAATTTCCAATATAGAAGAGTTTGTGATGTCTCATGTCCTTCATAGGAATGCGAAAGCTGACACTGTTTAAGAAAGATTGACAATTAATGTCACCTTTAAGGACCTTACATAAAAATAAGTAATCGAGATCATGACGTCTAGCATACGACATTTAAAGTACTCGCATTTTTTCTCATAAATTATACCCGAAGTTATTAGGGAGAAATCTGAAGAACATAATGATATAAATAATGGTAAAAGGTAAAAAGGTAAAGGTATCCCCGTAACATGCCATGAAGGCACTTGGGGGGCATGGAGGTAGAGCCCCATGCTTTCCATGACCTCGGAACTAGAATGAGGTGGTGTGGCCAGCACCACGCTCTGACCGCCTTTTACCCCCGGGAAAGACTCGGTACTCAATTTTATAGGAGGCTGAGTGAACCTCGGGGCCGTTCTGAAAGTTTGGCAACGAGAAAAAATCCTGTCACCACCTGGGATCGAACCCCGGACCTTCCAGTCCGTAGCCAGCTGCTCTACCAACTGAGCTGATATAAATAATAATAATAATAATAATAATAATAATAGGCCTAATAATAATAATAATGATAATAATAAACCTGTTTAAAGACAGATCTTTTTAGCTTCCCAGTCCCATGGAACTTCGAATTTATCTGCCCATCTTCTTGCCGGTCTTTTCAATTTTCTATTCTCCTCAGTCCTGAGAGTACAGTATACTATACTATACTTCATATAGATTATGATATAAGATGTATGTGCAGATACCCGAAGTATAGTCTAATATACCTGCATTTGTGTCCTAACTATAACCTGCAGAATTTTTTCAGCATTTTTCTTCATGTCAGTGACTTTTCTTTTTGAAGTGTACAATTATATTGAACTTCAAAAATATAACAACAAATGTCTCAGGACTCAGGACGCTATACAATATGCTTAAGTTTCAATCGCGTTAGTTTCGGCAGTTAAATAACATCGCAGCCAACTCAACTCCAGAAAGCTAACCGCATGCTTTAGCTGGTTTAACCAAAACTTGAAACAGTACAAATAAAACTGTCTATGAAACTTGGCGAGGAAGCGCCAATGAAAATTTCCTTATACAAGTAGTTACCAGAGATGAGGTGTGACAGCATTTTGCCGTCATAGCTCCGAACTGTGACAGCTCCGGAAAAATCGCTGTGACAGATAAAAGTGATTTTATCACAGTGTGATTTTTGGTGTTTGGACGATTCTTGGCGATTGTGAACGTTTCTCATCACGAACCGACAGATATTTATGTTTATTTCTCTTCTGCGAATTGATATACCGGTGTCATGGCTTATATCAACAATAGTGATTAACGCGGCGAATATAACAAAGACACTCTGAGCTGTGTTATCGCGATGTGTGGGAGCGAATGTTCGCCAAAGAACGTTTACGAATGGTTGGCTGAATCTTTCGCTAAGAATACAGCGAGTGCACTGTAGCTTCAGTATAAAAGAGTTGCTGACGTTAACCTTTTGTGTAGGACGATAATTAAATAGATCCCAGTTATGTTGTCCTTCAAGTTAATCTTTTGACTTGTAGTTGTCTGGTCTCTGGAGTTGTCGCCATGTACTACATGTAATCAATAGCCATCGCTATGAGTCACATATCGATCGGAGATGACGAGTTCTCGGAGCTATGATTTTGGAACTTTAGTGACAGTCGGAACCAGTGACTTTTTTTTTATTTTATTGGGTTATTTTACGACGCTGCATCAATATCTAGGTTATTTAGCGTCTGAATGATATGAAGGTGATAATGCCGGTGAAATGAGTCCGGGGTCCAGCACCGAAAGTTACCCAGCATTTGCTTGTATTGGGTTGAGGGAAAACCCCGGAAAAAACTTCAACCAGGTAACTTGTCCCGACAGGGATTCGAACCCGGGCCACCTGGTTTCGCGGCCAGACGCGCTGACCGTTACTCCACAGGTGTGGACGGAACCAGTGACAAAGTCACAGGTCTTTAAATCACTCCCCACAATTAGTAGTTATCAGTTACTCAATGAACGTGATACAATTCTTAAAGGTAAAAGCCCGGATTTGTCGGCTCGATGGCAAAGTAGTCCGAGGAGCTTTTGTTTACAGTAGGGCCTACATGAAAATCAACAAGACAACTTGTCTTAAACACAACCCATACAACAATGCAAGGAATACTGTGAACCTCTTTAAAATTTAAAGATACGAATATCGAAACAATGATGGTAGGTACAAACATGATTTTTTTCATGACTTAAACATCTTCGCGTGGTATTCTTGAGAGGATTCAAACTACTTCAACTACGCTACACTCCTTTTTCATAGAAATGTGTAAAATAATTGGGATATAGAAATATCTGCGGTCTACACATGGTGTAGTGCTTCTTGCATATTTCAAGTAATTTTATATTTTCATACTGCGCAAACGCTCCGATGGTGGTGAGTCTACATTGTTTTGTAGATTCTACAATTATTACGGCTTGTTCCTCCTACAGGTGGGTAGGGGGACGCTTGGGTGAACGACTGTCAAGAATCCTCCATTGAAAAAAAAAGTATGTATGTATGTATGTATGTATGTATGTATGTATGTATGTATGTATGTATGTATGTATGTATGTATGTATGTATGTATGTATGTATACAGTAGCTATACTGGGTGTTCATTTCAAAGTGTGTCATGATGTCACTATTGTGAGTCAGCGATTTGAAGCGAGTTTCAGCTTTTATGTCAGAGAAGTTGCCTGTTAATCAAGGAGTTCAATCTGAACTTGAGAACGTGTACGGTATAACTTGAATGTCGTAGCAACAGATGGCGGTCTGTGAAGTTTGTGTGCTACCATAACCTCTTTCGAACTGTGTTTTGTGCGGGCAAGTCGTACGCAGGGTATTTGTTATCATCGATTGCGTACGGCAACATTCCACAACACAAATCAAAATGCTCCGTGTCCATGTTGACCGTCCAAGTTAATGTCAACAAATACGTAAGTAATCGTCTTAACCCTCTCCCCATATCCCGACAGTAAGAAAAAAAAAACTCACTTCAGTACGTGTTTCCAAACAGTTCACATTCTTTCCACTACTGGCGTTACCGTACGTATCGGTAAGTAATCTTCAGAATGAACGCCGTACTTGCTAGGCAACTTCTCTCGCATTTAGGTAATACACCTCTGCGGAAGTGTAGGAAGATTGAATTCTCTAGGCTCATCGGCTAGCCACATGACGACATACAGCGAGCCATGACACTTTTTGAACTGAACACCCAGTATAATAGGCATAAGCCTACATAAATAAATCATACACACTTCACAGGTAATATAAAACACCCTTTGACTTGAGGGGAAGGGAAAAGGAAAGAAGATACCCCCGTCCATGTCCTTTCCGTTTCACCGCTTTAGAAACGAACACATACAGTAGTAAAGCACTGTGCATCAGTGGTGGATTTTAGGTGACCAGCGAGAGTCGAAAGCTATGATGTATGCCTTATACAATCCGTCACTCAGCAATGCTTACCTTCAGGTCTACTCGTATCGGTCCGATACATAACTGTCTTTGCCGGGGAATGTGGAGTGGGGAGTTAAAGGTTGGTCTGCAAGACCTCAATTGAGGTGTTTACGCCCATGACTGATATAGACAGTAGAAACTTTTAAGTGTAAACCCTTAATATAATGCTGTATTAGTCACACCACCACCACCACCACCACCACCACCATCATCATCATAATCATATTTCTTCTTCTTCTTCTTCTTCCAGACACAAACACAATTGCTTGCGATGATCCCATATCAACATTTTAATGATCTAAGTTTCAACAGTCATCTTCCTAACGGTAGGTAACGAGAAATTTCGAAATATTTCGAAAGGAATTCGTATTTGTGTAAAATGTATTAAGTTATGTTTGAAACATTAAGCAAAAATATAGTTTTCATTAATTATATAACGAGAAAAGTTGTCTCATTTCAAATTGAAGCTAATGTTCCTCTCCGGAAGAGTTTCTCTTAACAAAGAACGTCTGCAGAAACAATGTAATACGTAATATACCTACGATTTTCTTGCAGTAATTTTTCACTCCGGAATGACATCATCATCCTCGCCTAGCGGTTCCACTTTGTGCTTATGAGACTTGGTGATGTTCCAACACGAAGACAGGAAGGCGCTAGACCAGCCTCGGACTGATGGGAACTTCGTTATGTGGCTCGAATTAAAGAAATGTTGCTTCCAGCGTGCACCGGCTTGACAGAAAAAGAACTGTATACGCCTACCCTGTGCTCCAGCATTTTCTAACATGTAGAATAATTAATTACTCGTATTTTCAAATTGCGAAAAATTTGAAGAGACTGCTTTTAACGTCATATAGGCCTAAAGCTCTAGACAAATGAAAGTGCTTGCTTCTACAAATGCAACAGTTTCGAGTTCGATTCTTTTAGTGGTTTATTTTACGGCGCTTTATCAGCTGCTATGGTTATCTAGCGTCTGAATGAAATTTATTTTTATTTATTTATTTGTTTTGCTAATAATTGTAACATAAAATATAAATAAACAGAAAAACTTTAGCTCGCCCCTGAAAGAGTAGAACTCGTGCTCAGGGCGGATTCCTGAATTGAAATTAAGAAGTATATAATACAATTATACAATATTGGGTGAACGACTGTCAAGAATCCTCCATTGAAAAAAAAGTATGTATGTATGTATGTATGTATGTATGTATACAGTAGCTATATAATAGGCATAAGTCTATATAAATAAATCATACACACTTCACAGGTAATATAAAACACCCTTCTATAGAGAGTACAGAATAAAATCCTAAAACTGCTATATATGAAAAAACATTCATGTTACAACATACTCCAATCTTATGAATCCATGCTGGTTGAATTTAATGTACCATCTCTCAGCAGTCGCAGGATAAGAGCACAACAAATGTATTTGTTCAAAACCATAAATGGCTTAATAGACAACCCTGATCTTCTACAGCTAATTAGTTTCAATATTGGTAAATCAAAATTTGAGAAAGCGATCTCTCTTTTATTTACAGATAACAAAAACACTATCTCATAAAATGTCTCCACTTTTATTAATGCTTCGAACTTACAATCATCTATCAAATAAACAGGATTTAGATTTTTCGTTATCGTACAATATGTACAAGAAAAAGTTATGTAAAGCATTACTTGAAACACATGTTCTGTGTTGGTGAGTTTTTTGAATAAATGAATTGAGCCTATTGGGCCTGCTGTGTAGTGCTGTATATTGAATTTATTAACATGGTGTTGTATTTGCTCTGCAATTTGCCAATTATAGCTACGCCTACATTTTGCATTTTTGGCTGTGATGTCTGTACTTGGCTCTTTTTGATTTGTTTTTATTTGGTGTTTTTAATTTATATCTGTATCTGTGTCTTTTATTTAGGTGGTATCTATTTGTTTTTTTTTTCTTCTCTTTTCCATTTTTAATTTGTAATTACACTTGTATCTGTTCTACCTCTTTTTTCGTGTTGTTTGCAATTCTATGTTTTTTTTTTATCTGTACGTCTATTGTAATTGGGGCTTTGCCCTGTTATGGACATAAATAGATAAATTTTTCTTATGTCTACTGTGCAATAAGAACATATAAATTTTAATTTACAATTTTTCAATTTCTATAAAATCTATACATAACTTTTTAAATTTAATACTAGAACTATTAGAATTGACAAGATTAGGATATATAAATATAAATTTGTTATATATTCTTGGGCCTAAATTACTACTATGATTAAATACTGTAACAGTGTTCCATTTTGGTTCAAACAATCTTAAAGAATTCATACCTTTTGTTTCATAACTATGCGAATACAATTCAAAATTATTTCGATTTTTATGTATGAATTTTATTAATACAATATAATAAATTTGTCTTATTTTAAGAACATTAAAGTCTAAAAACAATTTTTGAGATGGAAAATCAATAGGTTTATGAAGACATATTTTAATTGTTTTCTTCTATAATAAATAAAGTGAATTAAAATTGAATTTAAATGAGCTACCCCATCCTATAATTCCATACATAATTACCGATTGAAATAAAGTTAAATATATTGTGCGTAATAAACTTACTGACATGTAATTCCTCAATAAAACAAAATAATATATTATTTTACGTAATTTATTACAGAGATAATTAATGTGTTCGTTCCATTTTAAATGATTGTCAAAAATTATGCCTAAATACTTAACTTCAGAGGACTCCTTAATAATCGGACATTTACACTGTATAAGGCTACAATTGTAATTTAATACTTAATATAGATGTAGGAGGTTTGTTACATTTTTCAGATAATAAGAATTGAATAATTATGATTTTATTTTCGTTGATAGAAAGATAATTTATGTCAAACCATTTTTTTATTAATGTAAGTCCATTATTTGAATTATTATATGCATCATACCAGGTTTTTCCACCAAAAAGTAAAACTGTGTCATCTGCATAAGAATAATGAATACCATTGTATTGTTGTAAGTCAATTTTTAATAATAAATGAAGGTAATAAAGCCAGCAAAACGAGTCCAGGGTCCAGGGCAGAAAGTTACTCAGCATTTGCTCTTAATGGGTTGAGGGAAAACCCCAGAAAAACCTCAATCAGGTAACTTGTACCAACCAGGATTTGAACCCGGACCCGCTCGTTTCAAGGTCAGGCATGCCAACCGTTAGTCCACAACGAATGACTCGAATTCGATTTTCGGCAAAGAAGGAAAGTTTTATTTTCTTTCAATAGGTGCCTGGTATTAGGTTCTTATATGGTTTTGTGTCGTCTTCGCAGGCACTATCCTAATCGCGTGGCTAAATAGTAGTTCTAAGTTACTTGCCAATGTCTATTGCTGTGAAAATGTTCACAAAAATGAGAACGGACCCAGTTCTTAAGAATTGAAGGGCTCCCTATTTTTCTTCTTTCATACGTTAAAAAATATTCGCGATAGGAATTTTACAATGTTACATTTGTTCTCACCAAAATTCTTCATATTTAAAGGACAAAACTAAAATTCTTTGTCATTTATTATCTTAATACACGCTCTCTTAAATTGACTGAGCATATTGAGAATTAAATCAATGGATTTCCCTAAACACGCTAAGTAATGTTTCATATAAAACAATTTTTATCTCAAAAAGGAAGCAAAAACGAGCAAAATTGAGTATTATGCAATACCGAAGAGGGATGAAGAAAGAAGTAGAAAATAATTAATATGTTGTTTAAATGTTTCTCTCTTCTGTTCTAAAAATAAATTTCTAGTTAATTTCCTAAGATGTTGATAAAGCGTCGTAAAATAACCTACTTAAAAAATCTAGTTAATTTCATTGTATATGACTGAAACAAATAGTATAATTCTGTAAATAATATATAAACCCTATAATGGATCATAAATATTATGGACTGAGAAATATGGAGTAAAAATATATAAAATGGGCAGAAATGTCTGAGGACATTTTTAGTATGGTGGGCGAAATCATACAGTGGACGATTTTTATAAGTTGACATAAATAGGTGGACAGAATTGTTATGGATATAAAATTACTCTGGACTAAAATCCTTAATTGGACGAAAATTTATGGTGCACGTAAATACTGTGGACGAAATGTCACTAGACAATCCGTCTGGTAATCGGTAATACCTAAGCATGAAGTTTAAGATGAATTATTACTAGGATAACCGCAAACAATTTTTTACTGTTAAGTAGGCTACATACTATAGCCTATATAATAATTTAGCAAACGATAATTAATAGGGTATTACTGTACTGATAATCATGGTATTTATTTGTTATATATAGACATTTTGTTTTAAGGAATTAATTACATATTGAAGTTTATAAAAGGCTAATAGATCTTCCCAACATCCCGTGAGTTTACATTGGCAATATCCTTTCCTCGGGTTTTCAACATTATTCGGTCTGGCACGTGGACTGGAGTATCCCGATATTGATTTTCAGACTGTTGCGTCATCGCACGCTGTAACACAGACCAATCAATATTACTTCATTGCCATAAAACAAAGAAAATCGTGTGCTTTAAATTTAATTAGCAAAGGTATTCCTTCTTCAGTGCGTTGACCTTAGGCCGGTCTCAGCTCGTCCTTGCATCCACGAAAAAGAAGGATCATTTCTAAATAACGGTCTTAACTTTACTTCTTTTCGTTGGTATGCTGTACCGTACAATGCTGGCGAATGCAGTTCGTCCTCTATGAACTGTCTACCAACAGCGTTTATGTGTTGGTAATTGGTGCTAGTATCATTGTGTTATTTCTATTATGGTACTTTGTATCTTATAATAGTTAAAGGTATACGTGTATTCATACTGAAATAAATGTTAAATGTAATATTTTGTTAAAAATATTACGTATCTATTGAATTCAAACATTAAGCAGTATGTTGGCTTAATATCTCTCTATTGGCAGCACTGCAGTGGCGCGCTCAGTTAGCGATCGATTCGGCCAATGGAGAGAATTGTTTTCCTGATACGTCACATCCTGCTGACTTGTCGACTGCTTTTATGTTGTCTGCTAGCGAGTAGCGTCCGACATTAGTTATGCTGCGTCGGAATGTATTTAATATTTACACAGTAGTAATTAGTGTTTACTCATATAATGTGCGACCAGAAGTGACGTAAGGATTTATTTTTGCAGTGTGTATATTATACAGGGAGCAAATATCGATTTGTAAGTGGTTATATAGAGCTTGTGCAACAAGAAGGCATTCACAGTCGTCGAGTGTAGTTACGAATGTTGTTGTGCAGAAGTGTTAATAATGTACTTGTGATAATAGTCAGTTATTGAACTAAAATACTTTGATATTTGAAATATGAGGACGTTATATTTTTTGATAGATTGTTTTTTGTATCGGTGACATTGCCACTCCTGCGACGCCTAGCGGATGTAGTGGGGACTACTTACCAGTGTAGCGGTGATGATGTGAGGAAACGCAAGTGAGGTGGGAAAGAGTGAGAAAAAAGACTAAAACATTAATTATGATTAACAGAATACGGAAATTGCACTAAGTGAAAAGTTCCTCTTCACAATGGAGTTTGATTTTGATGGAAGTCTGAAGGAATGGGCGAAAGATAAACCTCTTAGCATTTTACAACTAGATCCTGCTGATAGAGCTGTACTTCGAATTGCCGGTAAGCTAAAAAAACATACCAGCTTTAAATGCAATCTTATGTAAAGGAAGTGGGTTTTATGAACGTGTTTTGCTGCATATCAATTTGCAATTCTTATCTCTTATGACGAACGTATAATGCGTAACATGTAACACCGTTAATATTAAAAGAGAGTGATCATATGTTTTAATCAATAATCGTAACGAATATATAGAACAATATGAATTTTGTTCCATTGTTGTATTTCAGATGTGTCATTAATAGAATGACGTTTGTATACATAGTTGTTTAAAACATTAAAGTGACGGTAGCGTTATTGCTGACTTGTACATTATTAACAAATTGAAAAATTACCAAAATATCGATTACATTGCAGGAAAGTGTAGTTATCTAATGTTACACAGCAACTTTTGAGTAAAGTAATCAATAATATTATTGAAAACGAATAAAAATATTGGTGTCGTAAATATCTTCCAATGATAAGCATTTAGGCCTAATGATTTGACAGACGTTGAGCGTTAGTACGAGACAAAAAAGGGGTGGGTTATACTGTTTCGTAAGAGGGAAGAATATTATACATTTATAAGTAGCCTATAATAGGTTACTGTTGCAGGCTAGAGAAATGACTACAGTTTTGTAACTTGATTAATTTTATTTGAAAACCTTGAAAACTAGTGTATTTGTGGAATGTGTATTAAATAATTAAAGCGACATTTAATAGTATTATGGAAATGTTCTTAACGTTAGTTTTCGTTCTAGAGAAAAGTTTTCTTGTTTAGAATTACAGAAAAATTGTTTTTCGTGAGAAATTACATTTTGTAAAGATCTTTCGCTGTAATTAAGCAAAATAACATGTTTATTTTTACTTAAGTTATGTGTATTATTAAATAATGTAGTTAAATTTGTTTTAATATCAGTGTATGGTGTCGACTATTATGATGTTACTGTATTTATAGTTCAGAACCAGAACATTACATTGAGTTTATAGGTTTTTTCAGGGTAATGGATTAAACCCTCCTATAGAAAGTGATTTTTAACAATATACAGTAGGCCTAGATATTAAATTTTGCGTTCAGGTATATACGATTTTCTGATTATTTGTTTTTAAAGCGGTATTAATGAATATGAAAATATATCCAATAAATTAAGCTGTATATGACTTAATTTAATAGATAATAGGTTTTACAAAATTAACATCGATGTATCATCTATATATATAAATAATCGTGTGTCGAAGTGTTAACTTCAGTGAAGTATAAGTTCAAGGACGGGTATGCTACCGGAAGATAATGGCCCATTGCTCGTGAATGAGACGCAATAGCATGCATTAGATTCCTGTTCAATTAACAACGTAACGTGTTGTACCTCCCAGTGCATACAAAAGTACCACGAATGAAAGACAGTTTGCTTTGAATAAACTAGGGAAGAGAGTTTGTTTATGTGCGTTGCCCTAAAAAGTACAACATAATTATGTGCTCAAATATTTATAAGTAGGATATTTATACTTCATTCATAGTTTTCTGCCCAATGGGAGGGAGGTCTTTCACCGCACACCCAGCATTTTCCAATCTTTCACCTTCCTCCTAGTCTCCTCGTGCGATCCATATAATTCCATGTACCTTAACTGTTGTTCACAAAAATGACATTAATTGGATTAACCGTACGATCGCTCCAATAGACTATACCGCTTTCCATTTCAGTTTATTTCTTATTGTTAGTGTGATTTCAACCTAATTCGCTAATAAACAGAATTAAATTTATATATAAACAAATAACACTATGTAAGTGCATTAGGCTGTAAAGTTTGTGGTTTCTTCCAACTCGACTACATTTTTATTCCGCCATCTCCTGATTCGTAAGATTCTTCTACATGACGACTTTAATTCTATAAATGCAATTTGTTGCTGGCATACGTTCTACGTCACACTCAAATTAGGCCTATGATTATGTTCTGTGCTGTTTAAAGCGATGGTCTTGTTGATGTTTGTTTGTAATCGTAAGAGTGAAGACGAAAAGGATCGAAAGGGCCAGTCATTTCACATTGTTAACGATGATAATGGTCATAATGAAGATGAAAGTGGAATAATCTTAAATAACAGTGAAGATTTGGGCTACGAACCGTATTTATCTCACGATAAACTACAAGATGTCGGAACAGGCCAAATAATTCTAAATTTGACGACGATGATGATGATGATGAAGTTTCTCAAAAAGTGTACTAATACCGGTACTGAATGTTGTGTTGTAATCCAGGTATACCGACTTAGATTGTTGCCGGTTCATTGGTTAGTTACGATTTTCCGCATTCTTAGCGTACCAATGCAGAAGAGAACTGCAACACAAATAAAATAATTTTTTCGTTCAGCGAGTTTCTAAAATCTGTTGACTCTCTTAAAACTTAAGATCCAAGCCATTAAATTCTTATACACCATTTGCATTCTCCTCACAGTATGTACGATATTAATTGAAGGTCATGATTTATGTTCAGCGCTGTAACTGTATGTATGTATTTCGATATCGTGAATTGTCCAAAGAATATAAAATACGATATGCGACTCAAAACAATGTGTAATCAACGGCAAAGTAGCATATAATTTAACAGGACCAACAGTAAAATGACTTGACTGTCATAATACAGTATGGTTAACGACACTTTTTATGGATCTATTTTGTTCCAGAATTGCTTTACAATTTATAGCATAGCAAAATAGAATAAATCGTTCTCTGTGACTCAGTTGATACTGTTTAAGAGTACCCATGAGTGAAATTACGAAATTCTAAACTGTAAAAGCTAGATTTTTCGAATTTGTACCATAAGTGTATACTAATGTAACTAAAGGACTAGCAAAAATTTGTCCTTGTAGCTTTCATGGTTCACAAAAGTATGGAGAAGTTTACATTTTTGGGGGCAAGTAACTCAAAAAGTCCCTTGCGTAACAATTTTATTTTTTTCGGTCTCATAATTTGTGAATAGGCTCACGAAACAAATACAGTACTTCTTTAAATAACGCTGGGTTTCAATGTAAATTCATTAGATAAGCCTCTAGAATTTTTTTAATATCGTATATTTTTTCTTAAAAAAATTAAGAAACAGAAAAAAAAAATATATGTATTGAAATTGTATTCACTATAAAACTCAGAGCTATTTTTATTCACTACTTATCTGTGAACTTAAATACCAAGTTTAAACTATCACAAAATCATCTTCGCAAGGAGCAATTTATAGGAATGAAAATGCTAAAAATTGAAAGTGTGAAGAAATAGCAAGGAAAGATTTGAATACATTAAGTTACTTGTATTATAATTCTCCTGGTTCACCAGTCAACTTATGGGAACATCTAACAATCAAAGTAGCGCGGTATATTGAAGCAGAAATCAATGAAAATGCAAGTAAATCCGAATTGCTTAGTACAGTGCAAAACTGAGCTTGTCGCAGCTGGAATTTAAAGCACCACGGGATTTTGAAAATGGGGGATGCTACTTTATTTTTTAATAGTGGGAGCTATGTAGTATTTTGTGCTGAAAAACAAAATAGTGATTTTTGAGAGATTTCCTTCAAAATTCACTCATGGGTACCATTAAAAGACTGCAAATTCAACTCTCAGAGTTCGATTCCTGGGAGCAAAGTAGCTCTTAATATCTCATGGGTTCTTTCTTTTATCCATTTTATCTTCCCTGTAGTACGGACTTATAGACCACTGCCATGTAGGGGAGAGAGGGTATTGTAGGTCTCTCTAGATGTGGATTGGTAAAACGCAAGGCCACTGCAGAGACATCACAGGACATTATGGACAACCATTCAGTTCCGTGAGCGGAAAATAAATTTTCTTCCATTGCCTACGCCGGGAATCGAACCACAGGCCGCTTGGGTAGGGCGTACGCTACCTCAGAGCCACTTCGGCGAACCTCTCGTGGGTTCCTTGTCGTTTATTTGTTTCATGATGTCTAATCGCTGATATTACAATGTGCTCATCGCATAACTAAAGAGTATCGCAGTTTTTAAATCTTACATCTAATTTTGGTTTAGAATCATCAGTTTATCACATGAGTACCCGGCGATCTTGTGCTACGAGTCTGTGTAGTTAGGGAAACACGGAAATGAACCTGGAATGAAAACCGAAAAGGAGAGCTGGAGAGTGAAACAGAAAGAGAAAAAAGGGGGAAAGTGAGTGATGGTGGGAGGGTGACGGAGGGATCTGCGGTATATGGCAAAGAACAATAATTTTTCATTCGTCTGTGTTTGTGTTTCTTCTTACCTGCGACTGTCTGGCTCTTTCTTTCTTTCATATACTGTATTTGTCTTTACCATCACAACCACCGCCTTCATCATATTCCTGATGCAGTCAATCTGTTAAAGAATGTTCTGTTCCCATGAATAAAAAAGTAATGTTCATATCATAAGATAAAACTAATCTCTTCGTTTTGATGTAATTTCTTTCCTTTTTTTATTCATCGTATCTATATATCCGTGAGTCTCAATTTTTTAAAAGTAATAAATAACTACTTACTCTAAAGAATTTTTAAAATTCCGCGAACCACCGTGAACTACTGAAATATTATTGTAGACCTGCCTATACTTTTCTAAAATAGCCTATACAGGCCACCATTTTTTTTAACAAATTATCCATCTTGATTTAAAACTTGCAATACATTTCTCAAAGATACACCAAACTGTACCTTCACTCGTTCAATTGTCTGTGTAATACAAAAAATTCACTTAACAAATTTATGATATTTGAAATGGGTCACCATTATGTGTTTTTATTTCAAATGAAGAGCCATTGTTCTTGCTAAAATAATTATATCTAATATGCATCATTCCAGGATAATTTGACCCGACACTAGGAATAATATTCATCTAGTTACACAAACAGACATACGGTACACAAAACCTCTCTTGAAATAGCTGTAACAAGTAAACAGACATACCGTACATAAAACCACTCTTGAAATCTCTATACACAAATAAACAGACATACCGTACACAAACACTCTCTTGAAATCTCTGTACACAAATAGACAGATATACCGTACACAAAAACTCTCTTGAAATCTCTGTACATAAATAAACAGACATACCGTACACAAAAACTCTCTTGAAATCTCTGTACACAAATAAACAGACATACCGTACACAAAACACTCTTGAAATCTCTGTACACAAATAAACAGACATACCGTACACAAAAACTCTCTTGAAATCTCTGTACACAAATAGACAGATATACCGTACACAAAACCACTCTTGAAATCTCTGTACACAAATAGACAGATATACCGTACATAAAACCACTCTTAAAATCCGCCTATGTTACTCGCCGATTACCCCTCTTATGTAACCTAAATTTCGATAAACCACTCAATCTGGCAACCCTGTACGTCATACGTATAATGAAAATGGAATCCAGATTTTTCTTCAACAATAACATGACCTCGACACTGTTCCTTGTTACTTCTTTGTTGTGTGTAGCTACAAGATTATGTCCGCCAAGACCGGAAGCAGGGTTATTTGTCCTATGCTGTGAGACTCTTGAATGCACACACTCGCTGAATTTTACGGTGTAATGTGCACTTCGACATGGTTATATGGTGCTGGTGCCGACTATATTCTTCCCGCAAGGTAGACGTTACAAACTAGAAGACGATAAAATACTGGCGTAGATGTAGCCATAGCTCGTAGCAGTATATTTTTAATATCTTCGCTAGGTCAGTATTCATCGATATTGTACAGAGACAGTTTGTTGTTGGCATTGTTCTATCTATGATACCGAGGCTGTCTCAAAGCTCAATCCATACTACACACTAGTGACCAGCAACTAGGTGTCTTATAAACTACACACTAGGGTTTTTTTTACGGATACTAGCTCATTCGAACCTTCTTTGTTGGAATCCAATGGAGTGAGGTTTCTGGGAAAGTACGATGCCGTGGTTTTCTTTTGATTTCAGCGTCAGTATTTTTTAATTGGTTATTTTACGTCGTTGTATGGGCATTGTATGGGGCAAAGACATGGACATTACGACGAAGTGAAGAGAAGCGAATAGAAGATTTGAAATGTGGATATGGAGAAGAATGGAACGTGTAAAGTGGACAGAGAGAATAAGAAATGAAGCTGTGTTGGAAAGAGTGGGTGAAGAAAGAATGATGCTGAAACCGATCAGGAAGAGGAAAATGAATTGGTTCGGGTCACTGATTGAGAAGAAACTGCCTACAGAAGGTTGCACTGGAAGGAATGGTGAACGGGAGAAGAGTTCGGGGCAGAAGAAGATATCGGATGATAGACGACA
This sequence comes from Periplaneta americana, assembly GCF_040183065.1. Taxonomy (NCBI): domain Eukaryota; kingdom Metazoa; phylum Arthropoda; class Insecta; order Blattodea; family Blattidae; genus Periplaneta; species Periplaneta americana. Next base: position 192,993,211 of record NC_091121.1, read on the forward strand.
TTAAGATATATGGAGCATATGAGAAGACAAAGAGGAAGGCAGAAAATAGGAAAGATTGGAGAAATATGGGTTTGTAGTGAAAGACCTGCCCTTCGGCGGAACATTAAATGATATGAATGAATTACGACGCTTTTTCAACTGCTATGTTTTATCTAGCGATTAAGGGTGTTTGAGAATAAGGTTGTTAGGAAAAAATTTGGGCTGAAAGGGATGAAGTTACAGGAGAATGGAGAAAGTTACACAACACAGAACTGCACGCATTGTATTCTTCATCTGACATAATTAGGAACATTAAATCCAGACGTTTGAGATCGGCAGGGCATGTAGCACGTTTTGACGAATCCAGAAATGCATTTAGAGTGTTAGTTGGGAGATCGGAGGGAAATAGACCTTTGGGGAGGCCGAGACGTAGATGGGAGGATAATATTAAAATGGATTTGAGGGAGGTGGGATATTATGATAGAGAGTGGATTAATCTTGCACAGGATAGGGACCGATGGCGGGCTTATGTGAGGGCGGCAGTGAACCTGCGGGTTCCTTAAAAGCCATTTGCAAGTAAGTATAGTTATCTAGCGTCTGCATGAGCTAAAGGTGATAATGCCAGCGGAATGAGTCTAGAGTCCAACTCTGAAAGTTACCCAACATTTGCTTTTAATGGGTTAAGGAAAACCTCAATCACGTTACTTGTCCCAATCAGGATTTGAACCTGGGCCCCCTCGTTCCACGGTCAGGCATACTAACCGTTACTTCTCAGCGGTGGACCAGCATCGGCAATAAGGACGTTCGTGAATTAATGGAAACTGCAATGACTAAGATATTCAGTTACACCGAAAAAATCTTCCCACCATTTTTTTTTTTCCGTCCAGCACAAATATCGTCTGTATTCGGACCTATGGAGTGTACCCAGCGAATAGGGATTATAAAGAATGGACACTGAGCGAATTTTCCTGTGTTTTGTTTCTCTGTGCGCCGGCGTTTAGTTCCACTTTCAAACGCTAGAGGTTAGTGTAATCGAGCATACGCTAAGATAATAATTGAGTATAGAGTTGGGACACAGGATCCAAACATCGCCTACCTTATTGCATAATCCAGTAACGCTCTGCTTCAAATAAATTCAAGTTAACAGCTTTTCCTTATGTCTCAGTGACAAACTAGTTGTAATAATATTTTTTTAATATTTCAGATATAATAAATTATATTATAAAATAATATAATACATTAAAAATTATGTATCAAATTCGTTTAATATTTGTATATTGTATAATATAGGTATATGGTTTTACTTCTCATAGGAGTTTTGTTTTTTCCATTTTCACTGCTATCAAATCATTACATATTTTAATTGTTGTTGAGATCAACGTCTCAACTCTCATTACAAAGGAACTCTAGAGTCTAAACATTACAGTTAATGACGGATTTATTATTTTATGGATCCAATTTATTTTATTTGAGTACATAATGTACCTAGATGCATTAATTATATGCGTTATATTTCCGCTGTGTCGACTGCTAGCTGGTGTGATGTCAGCGCCAACTCTAGGGAGAAAGCAGAATCTCACGCTCTAGCTGGCTTGAAGGTCATTGAAATCAGTCCGGCTACATCAAAGGTACCGACGCGAAGTGTCCATACTTAATTATCTATACGCTGGTGTACCTTTATTTTGTAATTTTATTAACATATTGTATATTCTTGTCTAATATTTTGTTATATCATTGGTCTGTGTGTGAAGATATATCCTGCTATGCAGCAGTTTGTGTTAGTGACCATATGCTGACTCGCCTATTTTGGGGTTCTCCTTTACATCCCCTTGTTCGGGTGAATAGAATTCCGTGCTCTTCCGGAAGGATTCCTGGTGTGAAGGGTCCGTCCGTTTGGAGCACATGATGTCCAGTAAGAGAAGAAACAGAATGGAAAATTTTATGCACTGAAGCTTCTGAAAGCTGACCCTAGAAGGGCTCGAGACGATTGCAAGGCTAATTGTCGCGACATAGCGTCTAGTATATAGTAAACAGGGTCGAATGCAATTAGGCTTACTATGTTTATGCTGTGGCTCGGATACTTGAGGGAATCGTGCCCGAGTACAATTAATTAATAACGAATATTGTCGGTAGGATACTGTAATAAAGAAAATACGTACTTGACTAGATAAAACGCTAAAGTATCATGAATTAATGAGTCCACGAGGAAAAAACGGTTGTCATTTACAGTAAATACATAAGCAGAGCTATCATTGCCAATTTAATGTTTTTATGTATGGTGTATATAACGTAAGAGCCATTCCATGGTTACGTATGTGACATTTGCACACAGTTTTTTGTTTTAAAATTAAGTTTAAATGTCTGTCACGATGAAAAGCGACCCGTTTTACAACGTTTCTGCGTACGGGCTATTCCATATGAAATCGATCAGTAAAAAACCTCGCATTTTTTTATACTCAAATTTTTTCCCTATTTATACAAGGTGCTGAGGAGAGTGCATTTTCAAAAATATACTATCGAAAGTCAAACGGTTTTCGTATTATTGAGCGACAAATTTAGCGTATTTTATAAAAATAAGCTCTTTCAGCGCTCAGAACTCTGGAACCATTTACAGCAGAACATTGAACGGGAGCTCATTTTGAAGCTGACATTTGGTAGGTTATGATGAGAAGTAATCCTTATTTTTATTTTACACAGAGAGACAGATAATATGATTTTACTTACTTTTAGGCTTTTTGCTTATTTGCAAAAATGTAAAAAAATATTGAGAAAAAACCTTGCATTATTAAGAGGGATTCGGCATTGTTTGCTTAGTGGTATGGCAATAAGTTTCGAGGGTATTAAATAAATTATTTTCACACGCCTGGATTTGAACGGCGCAGTACCGCACGCACGACCGAGAGCTGAAGATAAGCGAGCGTTGGGCGTCATTTTACTCCTGTGTTTATGAAAACTTGTGATAAAGCTAGCCCAGCTATGCGCTACTAGAGAAAACGTCACGTGTTTGTCTCCTGGCCTTGCTTGTCTCGGCTAGCTCCCGCCTCACAGTCAGCTGGTTAGTTCACGCGCGTACTATTTATTTTCTTTATTTGATATTTTCAATACTTTCTTATCAACGGCGCACCAGTAAAAAAATATGTGTTTATTTGTACTTTCAATGCGGAATGTAACTATATATTTTTAAAATATTTTTTCCTAAGCAAAGGCGTCTTAATGAGGAAAAATCTAAATTTCTCCATTTCCATAAAAAGTAAGAAAATCTGTTTATATGTCAATATAAACTTTAATTTCTCAGCGTCAAAATAAACCATGATTTTGATCATTGGGTGAAAGGGTTTCGGAGTTATAACAGTTTAAAGTTGCTAATTTTATGAAAATACGATAAATTAAAATATTTTTAATTTAAACACTATGAAGTTCTGATGCCTCAAACTTTGCACAAAGCATTGTATCACAGTTGTCTACGTACAAAAAAAGTTTCATTGTATTTAGAAATTGTAAGGTCAACTTTCTCTATATTTCGGTCGATTTGAGATGGAATAGCTCCTTTAGTAGTACGGCGTAATTGGATGTGATACAATTATTAGCCAACAGGTTCGAAGCTCATTTTGCTGTCCGGCAACCTCGAGAAACTGCAAGACACGAGATCAATTTATTCACCAAATAAATGCTTGTGGTAATGCATACAAATAGAAATAAACTATAATGTTATCTGATAAGATGAGGTTGATATGTGTAAGGCAAGACTGGTAATTGATTATACATATTATGAGAGGCACACAAGTTAGAAGTGCGTAGTATTATGCGTAAACACACTTCACTGTTAATTTGCATAAAACCATGTTACGTATGTAAACGCGTTATAATTGCCAATCAGGTCGATATTTCCATATCATAATTGGATGAAGGATGCATGTACGCCATAGACATAGAGTATTCTCTTTTTGTTTTCTTTCCGCCGCCTCCCATACATAATAAGAACGAAAACAAACAGTACTCCTCGCCTGGACAGCAATAATACATTAAAAGCATAATCTTCCAATAACTAACCGTCTTTATTCCCCTGCGGTGGTCAGACCTCCGGCCTGTCACGCAGGCAGTCCGTGTTCGATTCCCGGCCCTAGTAACACTTGTGGCGGACAAGGTCGCAGTTGGGGTTTTTCTCGGCGTTCTCCCGTTTTTCCCCATATTAGGCTTCTATATCATTCCGTCACCATTTCTCCATTTCGTCAATCAAGAATTATTAATAATTGGTGGCCAAGTTTTAACTTTGCCGTTCTCGTTTCCAATCACAGTCTGCTAGATTCATTCTGTTGTCATCGAAAAGCTATTTGGTCGTCATTTATTTTGTAGCAAGGAGGCCGTGACAAAATTTCTTGTTCATTCATTGCTTGTAACTAACCCAGAAATTCAGTAGAATCACTTTATATAATATATTATGCTACGTGTATATGTGACCAGATTACAACGTGAATTGAATTCTTAAATATTCCGTGCCTTAAATTTCGAAGCTGGTTAACCTGTGTTTATGTTGGCTGGCTTGTACTCATGAGAGAATGCCATTGGTCGGGTATACACGTGGCTAACGAGAAAGACAGGCTTTGGCACGAATCGGAGTCACGTGGTTATCATGGTCTAGTCATGGCCATCTTGACAATCGGCTAATATAAATACATACATGTTAAAAGTTGTAAAAAAACAAAGGAATTGCTGTAGTAAACCCATGACCATCTTGACAAACGTCTAATATAAATACATGTTAAAAGTTGTAAAAAAACAAAGGAATTGCTGTAGTAAACCCATGACCATCTTGACAATCGTCTAATATAAATACATGTTAAAAGTTGTAAAAAACAAAGGAATTGCTATAGTAAACTCATGTTAAACGTGCATTTATATACAGGGACATCATTTTATTTTTACTTCAATTTTTATTGTACCTGAGTTTTTGAATGTACTTCACTCCCACCCCTTCTACTAATGAAGTTTAACCGTCCTCTACACAGAACCAAGACTGCATATACAGTCGTAGTAGCTTTACGGTCATAGTAAACAGTACGTTCCAAAAATATGTTCCCGTTTTCCAGTGACGAATGAGCTTTCAATATTGAATCATTTTCGCACAGGTACTGTCGTCCATTTGCCTACGTCGTATCCCGGTTTCTCCCACCAGCTTTTATTCGTCAGCTAGTGGCTGGGCTGTCTTAGCTCTTTTCTGAGAACATTAATTTCTGTTAGGAATTGGACGTCTACGTAATATTATACAACTGTTTAAAATAACTTAAATAAAAGGGCCTTGTTAAGTAATTAACTGTCACGTGATTTCCTCCCTTTTACGACCCTACGACATAACCACTTGGACGGACAGTAGATAGTATGTCTCAGTAATTTTATCTGTGCGGGTCGGGTAGAAGTGAAGATTGAATTTACAGTACGTAAGGTACTCTTTTATAGAGTAGGTACAGAATTATTTCAACATGAGTTACTAGTACGAAGGACGAAATTAGTAATTGGGATTAGGTACAATAGTCTATAGTGCGATAATATCCAGATTAGAACTAAAGCCTGTATCGAAATGAACGGCCACCATATTCAAAAATGTGTTTAAATATCCATATTATGATTATTTTTCAATTTAACTTCATTCTCTATATTGTACGCTAATGTGCTGTAGACAGTATAATATACAGTGCATAATGAATACGTCACATGGACAGCTCAGTTCGTGAGTAAAAACACTCATTTTTAATACTGTACTGTATTTTGATTAAACAAAAACCTAATGAAAATGATCAAACTCAAAATCGCGATATTTCCTAGTTTACGTAAATGGATGAACTACTTTTCTTCCCTCCTATACCTAGTAAAGTGATTTGTTTGTATATTACGCCGGTATCATCGAACTCCAGTCGTGGAAGGGGGTTAGCAAACGGCGTTGATCCAGAGGTATAGGCAAGTTAATATTAAAAATGTTAGTAAAACTAAAATGATGTCCCTATATAAACTTGTTCAATGTTGGCCATGTTATGACTAAGAATGTGATGTCGCGCCGTACAGTGTTGCCAACAATTGCTCATATAATCCCGCTAGATAGCTGTCGAAAACCCGCGTTTTTCTAACAAATATCTCTGGATTTTAATGTATAATTATTATTCAGTTTTACAATAATAATAATAATAATAATAATAATAATAATAATAATAATAATGGTCAAAATAGACCATCCACCCGCAAATAACGACATTCGCTCCCCAGTGTAACGAATTTTGCACACCTTTATCATTCCAATGTGGCGCTATTAAGCAGTTTTGAACACTTTTTTTCACAGCCACAACATATTTCAGTTCTTATTGCACTATATAATATGTTACCTTTAAAATCCGATAAAACCAGTTTCAACTAGTAAAAAGTAGTTTTAAAATGTAGAGGGATAGATAGAAAGCGTATTTTCGTAAGATCTAGAATCAATGACATGTTAGGTTTGATTTGTTTAGGTTTTTTTATTTTATTTTTTTTTTAATTTTATTTATTACTTTTTATTTTTTTAGGATTTAGCAAACAAAAACCTACAGAAACCAAACCTAACCTGTCATTGATTCTGTATCTTACGAAAACTCGCTTTCCATTTATCTATACTGCTTAAACTAGTTTTTACTAGTTTTGACGGATTTCGAGTTTTAACGGTAACATATAATATGTAATTATCACTACATTAACACATCCATTATTTCACAAAACACACACTGAACGAATTAAATATTATTATGAAGGCTGCTTTTAATGCTAATATGAATTTCATTTCAGAAACTTTGAAGATTAAAAACCGCTAGTATTCCCGCTAAGCGGGATAATATAATTTTATCCGCGAGACGGTTATCCAAAACAGCTAGAAAACCGCTGAATTGGCAACACTGGCGCCGTAGTCTGTCTTTTTCGTTAGCCACGAGTATACACAAATGATATCAGAATGCGTAATATCGACTATACATATCGTTATTGACATACATATCGATATACATAGCCGTTTCCGTTCTCGATTTATTGTGAATAAAAAATCTCCACGTTCAAGTTCTTTGCTTTTCGTTCTCGTTTCCGGTTTATTGTGTACCAGCCTGAACACGTCGCAGTGCTGGACCATAATGCCCTCTTCTAGTAAGTTCGATTCCATCCCATTTCATTCCAGCCATCTTTATTTATATCTTACCATCTTTAGCATAAAGCGTCGTAGTTTCTGTTTTTATTCACATTGGCGATGACGACGACGATGATGTAATGATAATGACGTACGAGTATAATGACATGGTTTAACACCAGGGGTGTGTAACTGCAGGCCGCAATGAAAATTACCAAGCTTGTTTGGCCCCTGGAAGGAGCGGTTTGGTCTTACAATACGGTCGGTGTATAGAGACAGACCATTACCTACCCAGTTGCTCTCAGAGCACGTAATATGTGACTTGATTTATGAGTTTTTCTTTGTGGAGACTGCGATGTGCGCCGTGCCGCTCATTACTGCGGGATTTGGTTCAGTTGTCGTTTCCACGCAATGTGTCAGTAGCAACATCTGCCGAGGAAAACCTTTGTTCGACGAAGGGATTTGCTATTTCAGTACTTAATTAGTTGTCGCGCTGCTGTTGTTGCAATGCAGTTGCAGGATGCGAATCCGCCGTCATACAAGAACGAGTAGCCGTCCCGGAATTTCCGGACTCCCGGATGAAGAATGGCCTGGGTAAAATATTGAATCATACGAGCACTTATAGGGCTCTGGCTCATCTTCTATTCATGATATCATTTCACTTCGTGAGAATGAATGTAGTCCTGGATTTCAGTATTAATGAAATCACATTGTCATCTTTTATTGGTCTGTAGTGGTTGTTGCGTTTGATTCTGGTAAAATTCATGTTCTAGGAATAATAAGTTAATTAAGTAGTAAAATATCGCTGCAATCGAAAATTACTTGGGATAAATTTGAATAAGGAACAAAAAAAGTTTCCTTCCCAGGCAGGATTCGAACCACGAAAGTCTTACTTACCAGTCTATCGTGCTCTGGAGTGAACAAGGCTCTGAAATCAGCTACAAGGGTCGGTCCGGTTTTTTTGCCACTATTGTACATGGCAATGACCTTCAACTTCCCTGTTCATAACGAGCCAGGTGAAGGGGATGTTCAGAGTAACACAGCCTTACGTGCATTCCCTGCTGATTACACAGCGTTGCACGATCTCGTAATTATTGTATTTTTAAATGCACATTTTTCTGGAAAACTATTCAAGAGACAGCAAAATGGTGTTTGACTTTTTTGTTGCTCTTTACTAAAGGAATCATCCACCAGAATTAATTACATTACGTACGGATTATCCTGTATATTAGTCCATGTAGTAATACAGATTAAGTAAAATGTTTAGAATTTTGTTTTATGCAAGTTTGTAAAGAGTAGCTATATCTAGTCTTGCAAAATGGCGTAATTCTTAAAATATAACAGAAAAATGTCTAATAGACCAGACATGCATTTTCACATCACACCGCTCGCCATTCTTCAAAGACAGATTTATGCATTGTTTGGTAGTAAATGGGGGGCCATTTTGAGCACCTTTTGTAAACTGAAATCAACGTATGATACAACACAACAATGATAATTTTGGTTTTAATGGGTTTTCTTGCTTTAAAATCCATATATTGCATTACTATTGTCTTTTTTAAATTATAAATTTAAATAATATTAATATTGTTATTTATTTGTTTTTATTAGCTTTATTCACTTGTTTCTGTTAGCTTTTTTGTCTGCAATTATTTAATCCAAAGCCTTCTCAAATTGGTTTACTGAAGCATTTGAATTTCCCTTTATTGAGTACATATACATTGACATTAAAAGAGGTAATTTAAAAAAAAACAGTAATTTATAAATGGCAAAAAAATAATAATAATTTTGTAGGTACTGAGACCTGAAGAATCAGTGTTGTTAAATAAAAATGGAAGTGGTGCAAGATATTCCTAAAGCCTGGTTAAATCATTCCTTAAATGGTTTCTATGATCGAGTGACGCATTGTAAAGCAACTGAGGGCTACCAATTTGAACACATAATTTAGAAGATGAGCTAGCTTTGTTTTGTTTTTGTTAAGGAAGGAGTATTTTATTATTTTAATATTCGATACACTTTTCTGTTTTCTTGACTTAGCAACACTGAATTTGTACAGAAGTATCAAGTGTGGGTAATTTTTGAAAAGCTCGTAATGAGTACTATTCAAAAATAAAATAATATATTGGGTGTTCCATTTAAAACAAGAGAGTTGGAGTTACTTCCGGTTAAACCGGGAGTAGAAAAAACTCGGTAATACCATTATTTTGTTCTTAGCATATGGTTATCCCCACATACTAAGTTTCATATCACTGAACCGTATGCTTCAAAAGTTATTTAGGTGGTGCGTTTATTATTTTAATATTCGATACTCTTTTCTGTTTTCTTGACTTAGCAACACTGAATTTGTACAGAAGTATCAAGTGTGGGTAATTTTTGAAAAGCTCTTAATGAGTACTATTCAAAAATCAAATAATATATTGGGTGTTCCATTTAAAATAAGAGAGTTGGAGTTACTTCCGGTTAAACCGGAAGTAGAAAAAACTCTGTAATACCAGTATTGAGTTCTTAGTATATGGCTATCCTCACATATCAAGTTTCATGTCACTGAACCGTATGCTTCAAAAGTTATTTAGGTGGTGCGGGACTTTTAACTAGTTCTGTATATGTACGCGGCCGGGTAGCTCAGTTGGTAGAGCAGCTGGCTACGGACTGAAAGGTCCGGGGTTCGATCCCAGGTGGTAACAGGATTTTTTCTCGTTGCCAAACTTTCAGAACGGCCCCGAGGTTCACTCAGCCTTCTATAAAATTGAGTACCGGGTCTTTCCCGGGGGTAAAAGGCGGTCAGAGCGTGGTGCCGACCACATCACCTCATTCTAGTGCCGAGGTCATGGAAAGCATGGGGCTCTACCTCCATGCCCCCCCAAGTGCCTTCATGGCATGTTACGGGGATACGTTTACCTTTTTACCTTTACCTGTATATGTATACTGTGTATATTTCGTGTAGTAATACAGATTAAATAAAATGTTTATAATTTTGTTTTATGCAATTTTCTAAAGAGTACAGTAGGCCTATATAGGCCTATATAGGCTTGCAAAGTGGAAACTTCTGTGTATTTTGGCGTAATTGTTAAAATATAACATAAAAATGTCTAATAGATCAGACATGCGTTTTCACATCACACCGCTTGCCATTCTATCTGGCGCTACATGCTTTCTTCTAATTCTACATTTATGGGTTAGTTGTTCGTTGGAGTCTCAAGTCTTGACACACACACAAGTCACGCACTTACATGTTACACGTACATACGAACACGCACATACAGCTTGTAGAGTGGGGGCGGCGATGGGTTATGGGCGTTAAGGCCTACAAACGTCCTTCCTCATCACATAAACGATACGTGGAAATCATTAAGAGTTTAAACTGAGCGATTGTGTTACAATCACTACTCCAGGGTTCTCTTCCGTCTCTGTCTTCCCAGTAAGGCAGGAAGCTGTGGTTTATAGTAAAGTGATTAATTTCCACAGTAGGTGAACGTTCTCAAGACACACATTGTTTTCTTCATCACATGCGTTATAATTGAAGGACAGCCGTAGTTCAGTCAGCGAATATTTTACCGTACGGAATTATTTTTGCAGCTGAACATATTCGTCCTTATAAATCAGAGTAGTATACTAGCATAGTCTAGTATAAATAGTCACGAAGCTTGGGTTGATGAGGTTGCTAGGAACAATAGACTGTGCAGGTACTATTTCGCAGTCCACACCTGTGGAGTAACGGTCAGCGCGTCTGGCTGCGAAACCAGGTGGCCCGGGTTCGAATCCCGGTTGGGGCAAGTTACCTGGTTGAGGTTTTTTTCCGGGGTTTTCCCTCAACCCAATACGAGCAACTGGGTAACTTTCGGTGCTGGACCCCGGACTCATTTCACCGGCATTATCACCTTCATATCATTCAGACGCTAAATAACCTAGATGTTGATACAGCGTCGTAAAATAACCCAATAAAATTAAAAACTATTTAGCATTGTCTGTAATGAGGCGATAGTAGCGATCCTAGTGGTTGGCAACTATCTGTGGATGCATATTTATTACATATTGAGCTTCGTGACTGTATGGGCTATTCCATCTCAAATCGACCGAAATACAGAGAAAATTGACCTTGAAATTTGTAAATACAAGGAAACTTTTTTGTACGTAGAGAACTGTGATAGGCACAATGCTTTGTGCAAAGTTTGAGGCATCAGACCATCATAGTGTTTAAATTAAAAATATTTAAATTTATCGTATTTTCATAAAATTAGCAACTTTAAACTGTTGTGGCTCCGAAACCCTTTCACCCAATGATCAAAATCATGGTCTATTTTGATGCTGAGAAATTAAAGTTTATATTGACATGTAAACAGTTTTCCTTACTTTTTGTGGAAATGGAGAAATTTAAATTTTTCTTCATTAAGACGCCTTTGCCCACGAAAAAATATTTTTAAAATATATGGTTAGATTCCGCATTGAAAGTACAAATAAACACATATTTTTTACTGGTGCACCGTTGATAAGAAAGTAAAGAAAATATCAAATAAAGAACAAATAGTACGCGCGTGAAGTAAGCAGCTGACTGTGAGGCGGGATTTAGCCGAGACAAGCAAGGCCAGGAGACAGAGATGTGATGTTTCGTCTAGTAGCGCATGGCTGTGCTAGCTTAATCACAAGTTTTCATAAACACAGGAGTAAAATGACGCTCAACGCTCGCTTATCTTCAGCTCTCGGCCAGTACTTGCTGTACTGCGCCGTTCAAGTCTAGGCGTGTGAAAATAATTTATTTAATACCCTCGAAACTTATTGCCGAGCCATTAAGCAAACAAGCGAATCCCTCTTAATAATGCAAGGTTTTTTCTCAATATTTTTTTTACATTTTTACAAATGAGCAAAAAGCCTAAAAGTAAGTAAAATCAGATTATCTGTCTCCTTGTATACAATAAAAATAAGGGTCACTTCTTATCATAACCTACCAAATGTCAGTTTCAAAATGAGCTCCCGTTCAATGTTCTGCAGTAAATGGTTCCAGAGTTCTGAGCGCTGAAAGAGGCTTGCTTTTATAAAATACGTTAAATTTGTCGCTCAATAGTACGAAAACCGTTTGACTTTCGATAGTGTATTTTTTAAAATGCACTCTCCTGAGCACCTTGTATAAATAGGGAAAAAATTAGAGTATTGAAAAAATGCGAGGCTTTTTACTGATCGATTTCATATGGAATAGCCCGTATATACTAGAGTGTGATACTAGTATAAATGAGCAATTGTAGTGTTGGACAAGGATGGAACACGGCTATTGAAACAACAGTAGTGGAGTGGTAGTGGTAGTCCTCTTTGCACAGTAACAGCTAATAAGCAGAATAGAGAACTCCATAATTATTTAGTTACGAAATCATGCCAACTAGTTAATGTTACTATGTAATGCGATCTGAACTTGGTGTCTCAGGAGACTGAAATACGGCTAAATTATGAGGACATTACAATAGAGGTGAGCCAGATGGGCAATAAAACACAGAAGCCAATCAAAATGTAATTGAATTTCTTCGTTATATAGAATGTTAAAAAAGCGTTCAGTGTTTTAAGAGGTGATAGTACAGACGTGGACAAATTATTAACAAAATTGACGATTTTTATGATATTTTGTTTACAAAATTTGACTTTTCAATTTAGACTACAGTTGACAATTTTGGGTATTTCCATCATTACAGTAGAGAGAAATATGCAGAAATGTCAATTGTAGTTTAAATTGAGGAGTCAAGTTTTGTAAAAATATATAAAAAAATCTTCAATTTTTCTAATAATTTGTAAATTAGCAAAAATGTCATCTGCATTGAAGAGTCAAATTTTGTAAAAATATAAAGCAAAAATCTTCAGTTTTGCTAATAATTTGGAAATATCCAAAATGTCAGCTGTAGTCCAAATTGAAGAATCGAATTTTGTAAAAATATACAATAAAAATCTTCAGTTTTGCTAATAATTTGTAAATACGCGAAAATATCAAATGTAGTCCAAATTGAGGAGTTAAATTTTGAAAAATATGCAACACAAATCTTCAATTTTGCTAATAATTTGGAAATACACAAAAATGTCAAGTGTAGTCTAAATAGAAGAATCATGTTTTGTAAAAATATGTAATAAAAATGTTCAATTTTGCTAATAATTTGTCCACGTCTGTATAGGTCAAAACAAGAAGAATAATTCTAATAAACACAGGTCCTAAAATCAATATCTTCCGAAATCTGAGTACTTATTCATCGACATCATAGGATTATCAATGTGATTAGTAGAGGGCGGATGTTGATGACCTAAAAATCTGCTTAAAATGATCATTAAAATTTCCTTAAACTAATGGAAAAATGACATAGAATTAAAAGAAAATGACATTTAAAAATTATGCACCGTGTTCGCACCAAAACTTCTTAAAAATCAGTCACCTTGTTTCAATGACTACCCTGCAAATCTCGGAGAGAGGAGGCAACTTCCTGGAATTTGGCTAAGATAAATGAAAAGAACATGCAACAAAATTAAGGTTTTAAGGGAAAAGTATAGATTTTAATGAGGGTTGACAGTGTGTTTCAATCAGTGGTGGTCCGTGTCAGTGCCTTCATTCTCCGTCTCTTCCTCCTTTCGCGCTTCTCTTTTGTTATATTGTATTTTATTCATGGAGTGCAGTTTCATAGAAAGGACTTTGCCGACAGACCTACTGTCACCTACCAATGTCTTCCTTACTCTGACGGAAATCTTGTCTTCTCCTGTCAGTAACCAATCACAACCCTCGTTCAGAAGAATTGACAGGCTACCGTCAAATCCACGTGGAGGCAGAGTTGCCGCATCTTTTCCGAATTCCAAGAATCCCGTCAATCTCACTGTCTCATTTCGAGGATCACCAGGATTGTGGCAACTGTGCAATGTTGGGACGAGGGGACAGGATGGAATTGTCAGATGTGTTTGTGTAGGAAGTCATAAATCTGTAAGTGGGTGTTCAAAGGAGCCACCGAACTGCACTCCTTGAAATAAAATGGAGTATACCAGATCTTCCAGATGAGGGAGTGTAAATGACAGAACAAATTGTGGGCACAGCGTGCATTCTTGCAATCTTTGTGTTAAAAATACTGTCTGCTACAGTAGACATCCCTTCCGAACCATGTTGAGGACACAACGTCCTGTCCAGGACATGGTGAAAGTTTCCCTCCTTCCAAACATAAATTCTAAAGACACACTCGTACTGACAAAAGAACAGTAGTGGTCAAAGCCCTCACTTAAACTAAGCTGCTGTCAAGCATTTTATATTATTTCCGTTGTGTGAAGTGAAGCCATCAATGGAATGAGGGATGGACTTAAGAGTCTGTCCCAAACTATAAAACTCAAACTTCACTGTTATTCACTTATTCAGTAGGTAATTACTACTGACCTATTTGCTTAGAAAATGATTTAACAGACCTATCGGTAAAGAAGCAAGTAAAATGCATTCCAAATGATCTAGAAGTTCTTCAAAGTATTAAAAATGATCAAAAAATGCCGAAAAAAGAGACGTATTCAAAAACGTAAAAAAGGAATGTAAGAAATTACTTTTTTACATTGATATTAACATAGAAAGGATTTCTATATTAATAGGCATCGTCCTAATGTGAAAAAATAAGATGATGACTTTTCATCAACATCCGCCCCCTGGTGATTAGCAATAATAAAGATCATTCAAATTTTGAGAGACGGTAGTATTCACCAAAACAAGAAAACAAGTCTAATTACAGTAAATGTGGATCCTAATATTAAATTATGCACGAAACATAGGCTATGAAATTTGTATTGTAAGAACAGCATAATATCTTCTAATGGTGAGCTTTTTCGTTATTTCTTATTGGGTATCAGGGCGTACGCAATGGAGAGCGTTACCGGGTTTGAACCCCTTCTTGAACTTTTTGAAAACATGACATATTTAGATCTGAGTAGTTTTTTAAGATACGATGATGTCACAGCATTATTTTCCACGTCGGAAATTCGCTTTGCCGTGTAGTACTTAATGTGAACAATTATAAATTGCAGTCCGCGCTGGCGTCACATCCTACGGACTCTTATCGATCAGTGCTCGAACTCCGTGCGCTTGGTCTGAGAGCTGTGGTGCCACAGGTTAAAGTGCATGACGGATGGAGTTTCCGTGACCTATTTAATCACAAGTGATCACGTGATGTGGGGGAAACACTGTTCTCCCACTAGCCCTGATCCGCCCTGGTTTTCAGGTTCTGTCTCCTTTTTATTCCAACGTCCTGTTCAGCCGGTTCAGTTCAGACGACATTCCTTGTGGTCGGTGAATCCTGACCTGCTTGTTTTTTCTGCGAAGTACACATATATGCAGTATTTTACTATTAGGTGTTTTATGGAGGCGCACCGGCTAGAATGCCGTCAAATCCAGATGGAACTTGTGGTGGACAAAGAGGATTTCTGAATAGACTTTTCTCACGATGCTTCAGTCCTCTAGAGCAGAGATGGGCATCGTGCCTCACTTGAGAATTTGTGCCTCACTGACCTTCACAGAGCTTATCGCTCTGAGTGACATCATCTTCACAGTCCCCGTTTCTCCCTCACGTAGCTCCTAGGCGTGGGCAGGTTCTATATCAGTTTCATAAGCAATATCAGTGGTGGCATAATGGCATTATCAAAGCGGTGTGTACGCGTTAGAAAATTATTATATGAAAAATGGGAGAAAGAGTTTTTTTTTTGTTGTTTAGAAGGGAAGAACATACGATGTATGTTATGCTCGAAAATCCTATTAGGCATTAATAAATTTAATATACAACGACATTACTCCTTATGTCATAAAGAACATGCTGAATTAGAAGGTAAGACAAATTAAATGTTATTTTTTCGTACTATTCCGAAGAAAATTTATGATCTTAACATTTGCATAGTATACTAAATACGACATTATACCTTAAACACGCTGCATTAAAAGGTAGCCTACGAGGAATTAAATGTTGTTTGTACGTATTATTTCCAAAAGAAATTTATAAAAAAAATATCAAATATGCGTAGAAAACGAAATATGATCTTCTGAAATTATTTTAGGTCGAGAACGTGCAAATATATTAAGTAATCTTGAGAAACGCCAGAATATTCAAGAAAATAAACGTAGACAACATGATGGAATATTATTGGCTAGTTACGCAATTTCTCGCCCGTGATTTAAATCAATTCAGCGACGGAGAAACAGTAAAGAGGTTTATGATTAAAGCTGCCGAATGAATTTGCCAAATTGAATAAAAGTTTTCGAGTCTCTCACGTTAACCAAGCGCTTTCCTAATAATTCGCCTTAGCGATTACGATAAGGTGACGCAGGTCACAGCAGTTTATATTTCCCATCCTACTCTGCAGTCTCCTCTCCTAGTAAACAAACTATTTCAAATCGAGTGCCTTACGTAACCGAAAATTGTGCCCATGTATGCTCTAGAGTCATAACTCACAATAAGAAACTTTGTTTTTTTTTTTTGCAATTAAACAAAACCTTACATTGGCAGAAATATTTTAAATGTGCCGTCTATTAAGGCCTCCCCACACCGACGCGAAATATTCGCAGCGGTGGGGAATGTTTCGCTTCGCGAAGTTGCCACTGTCCCAGCGTACATTGCGGCATATGAGTGTGCCCACACCGACGCGAAAGTATCGCCGGACGTCTGCGAATCTGCAGCGTTGAAATTTAGATTCGCCGCCTGCGCGGTTTTTTGCGCTGCCGCCGCGAATTTTATGATGGCGTTCTGTGAGAAATTGTTTTTTTTTTTTACATTGGGGAAGTTAATTGAAGTGAATTTATTATGGCTGGCAGAGTAACTGTCTCATGCCCCCATGTTTAAATTGCTACCAGTAAACTTCATTAGAACCAGGTACCCAGCTTCGAAGCCGGGTGAGAATTAATTATAAGGAAATATCCCGTTTTATACGATTTATTCCAGAGGATTACAAGTAAGTAAGGAAAAAGGGCAATATGAGATGCAATCCAATTGAAATTAAATAAAAATTGTAAGTTATTCACATCTTTCTTCTTCTTCTTCTTCTTCTTCTTCTTCCATGGCGCTATATCTCATGGCTGAGACCCGGCCTCCTCAAGAATCTTCCTCCACCCTTGTCTGTCCATCGATACGGTCCACCAGTTTCGAATTTCCAGACTTTTAGCATCTCCATTCACTCAAATCTGAAATCGTTAGCCTTAAGGTGTTTTCGAAGTCGTTTACCAGTAAGGGACAATCCGGCTGATTTATCTTCTTTAGGTTTCGTAGCATGGTTCTTTTTACGACGAGGGGTCGCAAGCCCCTCGGTCATTCCCCATCCTGGAGGACCAGGGAATCTTCTGTTAGAGTTACCTTTCCTTACAATTACCTGAGTAAGTCTCGTTTTAAAGCGCCAGACACCCGCTCTCACCCCTCCCCTTACGGGGCTAGGATTTGCTAGTCGTGTAGGCAGGTGAAACCTGCCAACTTGAGCATTTATCGACATTTAGTAGAGGCCCTTGCTCGGCACAGGGACCTCCATCGAGACTCAATGACCAGCCATTCACTCTCCCCATTTTACCGGACTTGGGACCGGCATAGAGTGGGACTAAAATGCCCCACTTCATGGCTGGGTTTATTCACATCTTTAACATATGAAGAGTCCACTGCAAGAATGATGGATGTCACTTTCTTGTCGAAAATGAACCAAGACTGTCAATGCATAGCTTAAGACATATAGAATGTACATAGAGAGTTATATGGCATTAACACTGATAGTCATTGTCCAGTAATGATCGGAAAATCACAGTTAAGCCCTGAGCACTAAGCATTTCAAACTTTCTCCTGAAAAATGTATACCAAAGTTACAGCGAGTTCAGAACATGTGCGTCAGATACGTGTGCAACATCCGACGATATGATCACATATCACCGTCCTTCCAAGTCTTTCGTGGCTCCGACTTAAAGAACGCAGAACTTTACACTCTTTGTCTTTACTCTTTCGAATTCTGCACACCTTAACACCAAATTACCTTTCGTCTCGTTTCTCTTATGTATACTCTAACCACGACGTAAATACCAGATCACTTATCTGTGGCACGCTAAGTATACCTCTTCATAGAACATCTTGTTATTCATCATCTTTTACAATATCCACCTCGCGTCAATGGAATTCCTTGTCACAAAGTATTAGGGGCTGCAAGACATTAAACACCTTTAACACCAGCTTAAAAGATAACCTTATTAGCATTTCACTCCAATCATACTGATTTAAACTATCACTGACTACATTGTTACTTCTTTCTTTAGACATCATCCTAATAGTGCTGTATTTTCAAAATTGTCTCATAATAATATCTTTCTATTATCTAATATTATTTGAAATATATTAACATTCTGTGTATGTTAGCTTAATTCTGCTACACAGTTTATTTCAGTGTTTAATTAATAGTTCATAGTATTTTGTTGTTTAATTCGTAAATAACTATTGTATACATGTAACTCTCATCTAAATCAAATTGTTGAATTCTTTGTAAGTTCATGCATATGTATATACACTTTTTGCTGGTTGAGTGGAAGAGAAGGCCTTATGGCCTTAACTCTGCCAGCTAAAATAAATCATTATTATTATTATTATTATTATTATTATTATTATTATTATTATTATTATAAATGGCATCTATCATTCTTGCAGTGGACTCTTCATATCTAAAGAGAAAAATTCTAGCCTACATACGGCCTGTCTATTAGGAATAATTTCATATTAGCATCTTTGTTGCCTTTTATTAGTCCTTAAGAATATCATAGTATTGCTTAGTACAGAAATGTATTTCTAGAGGACCTACCTATTTGAACTTTGTGTTATTTAACATCTTACTAAGGTTTAATAGTTCAAAGTTAATAATTTTCTTAGTTTAGGAAAGGTTTCATTCTTGAAAGCAAATATATAAGCCTATATTTAATAGCAATTTTTGTCAAAACTAACACTAGTTTTATTAGCAATTGGGTAGATTTTTTAACGAAGGTAGCGTGACCAAGTCATGCTCCTTGAATCATCATGACCATGTTAAGGTTTGTCCAACTGATCTGTTTATTCATTCGCAAGAAATTTCCCAATTCTAGTAGCCTTGAAATCCTTTTAACAAGTGGGCATAGAAGGGAGTTAGATGCTTAAAGGTCGAGAAATATTTGAACAAATTTGACAGACCTCTCAAGGTCTAATATAACACGCTCACTGCTTTAGTCCAAGAGGGTCAGCCTTTTCTTTATTAAAGATCTGGTACAATTCTTGTTATATTTATTCAATGTCTAAATTTTATCCTAAGTTATGCCACTGTAGTAAGACAGTAAGATAGTATCCATTACTATGTTAACTACTGTAATATATATTTGTTACATTTTATCTTTAGTTGCAGATCGGCTAACCATTAGTTTCACGTTATATCCCATTCATGTCATCTTGAAACATTTATCCATACAATTTTAAACTGTAGTATTGGCACTGCCAATTTGGCAGTACTGCTTGTTATGTACGCGGTAAAAGCCACCTCAGAGAAAAATACTTTAGCACGTGAATTGTTGTATTAGTTATGGAGTTATCTTTAGGTGCAAAGTAACCACATGGAAGAAACGTAAGCAACGAAAGGAGAAGAAACAAGATATAATAAAGAAAAAGAAGATTGAAGGAGAGTCACATTTCAGCCACAACGGAGTATTTTTTCTTAAAACAACCATCGTCCACAGTTACCTACATTTACACATGTATTTCTATGAGGCAATTTAAGTTATAAATGTACTTCAGTTTTCCCAAGTTTCTACAACACCTTAAGAAATGGCATGACGAATTTCATACTTGGAGTGTCAACAACACTCATGCCAGATAGTTTTTTGTTTCTCCTGAAAATTTGTCTTTGGACTATGGTTGTTTTTCCAAAAAACTAGTGTTTTTGATCGATAAAAGTGTTTAATCGATTAACTATTTGAATTTAATCTGTTAATTGATAGATTAATCAAGTTTTGATCCATTTAAAAGAAATGTTTTAATATACTGTAATACACAATTATTGTTAAATTTAACTTGTGTTCGGTGATAAGCGTAAGTATTAAACGTTGTATATCTGTATATATTGTATCGTTACATTACAAAACAACTATTTTAATTATTTACTAACATATTTATTATGAGGCTTGTAATTTATTGTGTCAGTTTTTCCGGGAATTTTTGAGACAAACATAAATAACAAAAAGTATGAAGACTCACCTAGTTAATACTGCTTCATCCATGATTTTAAACATGTGAGTGCATTCACATGCTCCGAATTAAGTAACAATGTTTCCTACATCACTAAACACGAAAAAACTTTTTTTCTGTCAAGCACTTCTCCACGATCGTTCAATTTAAATCCAAACGTTTCACCGAATTTACCTCTCAAATTCTCATATGACATAATGTAGTTTACACTTTTCACAGACCACAGAAAATTGATTTTTTTTCTTTATCAAACTAAACACACAACCTTCATATACAAACTCAGTACAGAAACTGCAACTGCAAAAGTACAGCGGTCGAAACAGAAGACTGGCCCCTATTGTAATCGAATTACCAGATTTTAGAAAGAGAAGAAGATATTTACGCTCTCACTTGCACACAGTGTAGATATCGCTATTTTATAAGGGATGAGGGGGACGAATCCCAGAAAAGTATGTATTTCATATGCTAAGAAGATGAGCTGACAACAAGGTGGAAGTTTTTTTGGAAAACCATAAAACTTTATAAGGGTTTCGCATTATGTTTCAACTTTCAATAGAGGTAGACTAGGTCACTGTCCTCATATTTCCATCTCTTTCTGAAGTGTTTGTGCAAAGATTTTCCCTACGCTACCTGGTTTACAGTTAGAAAATAACAGTACTATTGTGCTTTTAAGTAAGCAGTTTCCTAGAGAGTAATATTGTCGGAATTTTTAGTATGAGTTTGTATTAACAAAATAATTAATATTAACTGCAACCGATTAATTTTAATCTACTCGATTATTCGATTAAATATTTTTGATCGATTAATCTTACAACAGAAATTGATCGATTAATCGATTAAATCCCACAACACTACAGAAAAACCCTTCTTAGTCTGCATTAATTTCTTTCTTCCTGCCTGTTGTTCTTGCAATCCGCGGAGAATTTGGTCTTTATCCATCTCTAGACATTTAGCGACTTGAATAATTTTCTTAGACATATAGTGAGAATCCCCTGACATGGGGTCAGCATATCTGTGAACTTCCATTTAAGATAATGCAGGACATCACATTGATAACAGATATAGGCCTACAATCGCCAGACACGATTCCAGTCTACGACCATAACATTCACGCAGCGTTGAAAGTTGAGCCATACCTGTTGCGTACACCACTTCCGGCGGAAAGAACCGTAAGTTAATTTTAATCATTGAAGAATATGCATTTTCACGCGCTGTCCACTGTGTTAATCTTCCGTTTATCTTATCGTTGATGCTTGCTGTTTGACTATTGTGTAGTTACTATGGTTTCACAGCGGCTTTGAAAATGAATTAAATGGCCCCCTGTGAGTATCCTAACATTACGAGCCTCTCTTCTGCCTCATTGTGCAGAGAGAAGGTTAATTTATCAAGAGTATTCATGCAACTAACTTCTGTGTTGATGTGTCATTAAAAAACACACAGTTAACTTTTTTTGTAGACTCATCTTGTATTGAATACGCTCAACCTTTGAGTTCAAGGATTACAAAGGCGCGGACAATCCCTGGAAATGCGTGGTAGTGCATTGAGGATCAGACCTATTTTAGTACGAAGATCGGGTAATTCAAGAGTGGTTCAAAGGACTTTTTTTGGCTGATTTTGGTTCTTGCCTCAAATAGTCTGGTCTTTGTGAGGTGGTGTTATTTAGAGTCGAAATTCCAACGTGAGCGAGAAATGGCTGAACAATTTTTCCTGGAGCACTCTGTGAGGGACAGTGTCTTTTTACGCTCTTTAAATTCACCACACGGAAGTCGTAGCTTTTCTTCCCTTCCGGAAAAAGTCATGATAAGGATTTAATCGCCCTTTAAAATCAGTCGCACCGGCTGGATTTGAACGCAGTAACTTTGAATCCAATGACTAACATGATAATCACTAGACCACACAGAACAGCTTGTTAATTAGAAAATTACTGTAGGCTTACATATCTTTAAACATATTTGTTTAGTTTCCCAAATAACTCTATCGAATTCAAATATTATTTAACGTATTTTCCCTTTGATGCCTTTACAACTTTCGATATAACTCATTCAATTGGTTAGCAAAAATGCATTTAAAGTGGGCTAGGTCTGAACGCTCCAGCTCTAATAGAGCCAATGTGCCAAACTCTCGCTAAGTTCTATTCCTTCCTACAAGATTTTGTAACAACGATGCTAAATAATTTATGAGACAGCCTAGTTTCACAAACTTTACACTCGTGCCAAAAAGATAACTTTACGAATATGTGTCATACAATGTTTTCTCCTACGGTAACACAGATTTACATTAAACAAATATTTCAAGTTGGAGAGGTTATAAGATCATAATGTCATGGCCGCCTAAACTCAGAACCATTAAGAAGTAAGTATTCATGGAATGGCAACCTATTTTTTTTTCATGTTCACGATTTTATGGCCGTCTAAACCGGTGACATAATCAACATAGCGGTTGGGAACAGTTGAATGATAAATCTTGTTACAATGAGTAATATACGCGATGTAACTTCAGAATAATAAGGACCTTCACTTTTCCGTAAATGAAATGCTAATCAGCAAGTTGCGAGGAAAGCTGCGAGATTTAATCACTCAAAATATCATTTACGATGCCAACTGGCTTATGCCATGTTTGTGAGAACTCACCAATGTTTGCAGGAACGGGTTGTTTGCAACAAAATTTCAAAAGGATGGCCTTGAGTTCGGTCCTAACTGGTTACACTGACTATACTGTGCTCCAACCACGAGAAAGTCTTTCCGGAATGAAACGCAGGGGGGTGATGCTGTGAATGAATGTTGATGTCATAAGATGTCATAAGGTCACACACGTGGATACTCGTTTCTCTATTGGCTAGCTCTCACAGCACAAACAATAACATTGACACACACATGTTTATACTACCCTAGTTACAAAATTAGATCACTGTTAATCTCCTGGGGTGCTATTCATAGACATTTCGCAGCACGCGCTACAAGCGTACTAAGCTAGCCCCGGCTATCCACTGGTTACTTGTACAGAATTCAAATCATATCCTATCGCTAACACTGGTTTATGAATACGACAAACGCTGATAATCCACCGAAAGCCCGCGCTAAAAATGTCTATGAATACGGCCCCTGGTCTTTTAATCTCTCCATACATATGCAGGAGAGCGCATGGTTTTTAAATTGACGTTATAACGATAATGTTATCTATCTACTTCGCTCCAATAGATGACGCAGTAGTAAGCACATTCCTTTCACGGTTGATCTCCTGGTTGGAGAACAGTAACATATCTAGGATTGTAACTACCAAACAGCATTTCTGGACATAGGTTCCTGTATGAAAGTTGTTCATAATATTGTATCCTTTATCATCATTAAGAGTTTGTAACATAGTCACTGAATCACCCTGTATTATAGCTTCGTACACAAAATTAATATTTTTCATGCCCAAAAACAAGCATTCTATATTTGAAATACCAAGTGCTTCAAGTCTCTAGCATAAGTAATCAGTAAGAGTGTTTACGACACATTTCTCCTTTGCTTCTTCACTCTCATTTTCTGCATCATAATCATCATAGCTAACCTACCCCATTATCTCCTGGCTTAGTTGCCTCATGAGCGATGCCACGAGGTTCGAATCTGCCTTCGGATAGTTGATGAACAAAAATCATCACCATACTCATCATCTCATCATCTTCAGTAACAACATTGTTAAGGTAATCGTAGTAATTTTTTTCGTGAATTTTCGTAGTCTTCATTTTTATTTTTCTTTTTCCTGTTCTTCTTATCTTTTTCCTCATTATCTTTGTTCTCTTTATCCTCATTCAGTTCATGTCTCACCCCCTATCATACTTTTTCTCAAAACTTAACCGTATTGAAATACATGCAGTATATTGCTTTACGTTCACCTACTTATTGACGTTCCATTTTTTTGGGTCTTCGGGGGAAACACAGACGTTAGGTCGTTTTTATAATTTTCACAATTTTAATGTCCATTTTATTATGTCCATTACATAAAAGTCCATTACACTACATCCATAAATATACGTCCAATGAAGTATATGTGCGCTTTATTTTAGTCCAATTGCACAAATTTTATGTCCACATTTTTACGTCCACTACATGATTGTACAATACATTATGTCCATCTACAAATTTACTTCAATTCCCTACTCAGTCTCTTCTGCCTGTTCATCTTCACACAGCTTCAGATGATAACTAATAGCTTTGAGGTAAGTTCTGATGTGTCCTTCTTTGTTGTAGTGATTGTAATTCCGAACAATCTCTTCTACTCGACTTAAATTCTGTAGGTACGACCTTTTACTAGGGTGTCGCACATTCAAATGCCGGCCAAGCAATTGGATTATTATAATTTCATTATTCCTTTGGCTTTTCTTGATAAATTCCATGAAATTCCAGACCGACGCGTGATGCGTGACGATGTGTTTCTACGGTTGAAGGGTGGACGTTCAACATTGTTTGCTATTCACCATCCGTACCATTGCATTCAATCGGACAGTAACATCAACGCCTCTTCATCTTCTATTTCAGATAGTTCTTGAATAACAGTACCTTGAGGTGGTCCGTTTGGGTGACTTGCAGCCCTGTATTGCACTCAAGCGACTATTTCCTTAATGCGATTCTCGGCCGGGTTTGCGATATGCGTATGATTGATTACCTTCTTTAAAGATTTGTAGGCCTATGTCATGCTCCACATTCCTGTTTGTGCAACATCTTGCATTACACACATCTCTCTTTTCACATCTCCACTATCTATTTTGCCCATTACTGCTGTATGAATGATGATAACTAGACTTCGTTGAATTGCCACACGCAGCATGCAATCAGGTTGCCGATGTACGGTAGTATAGAGGAGGTGAGCGACCGCCCGGTCTCGTAGTATAAGCAGTTCATGTTAAGAGTTGTGACTGGTCCAAATAGATAGAGCAGCTACAGCTAATGTATACCTATGTAAGCACTTGTTTTTGCATTACTGTGGTTGGAATAGTCAAAGCTTAACATTTGTTCAGTGCAGACAAGAATTCAATCAAACATACTACAATGAGAGTGTTGCTGTTCCAAACAATTGCCCCTGGAATACCCTTACCCCCGCAGCCAGTCTTGACCCGTTGGGGAACGTGGTTGAATTCTGTTAATTATTATGCAGAACATTATGGAAAAATGATGGAGGTAATTGATGCATTGGATAGCACAGACAGTTCCGCTGTTGCAGCTGTAAAATCATTGCTTTCTGAACAGCTATTGAAAGATATTCTGTCATTGATTCTAATTTTAAAATCGTGTCCAAAAGCATCATCCTATTAGAATCGTCTAAACTACAACTCTCAGAAGCCCTTCATATAGTGGATTAAATGTATCACAAACCATTATCCAAAATAACAATTCACTAATTTCAGAAAAAATGAAATGTAAGTTGAGAAACATTATTGCTAAAAATTCTGCCTATTCACAACTTCGTATTATAAATGATGTACTATCAGGTCACGACAAGACGTCTGAAGTTGGTGTACTAAAAAGTAGTGACTTTCCGTTCTTCAAATATGCACGTATTATATCGTGTGATGTTGAACGTACATTTTCCCAATCTAAAAACTGTTTAAGTGACCATCGGAGGAGGTTACTTTGCAGTCGCTCAAAATGTACATAACTCTTTACTGTAATGTACATATTCAAGGATTATGTATTTTACATTAAGTTTTAAGAGTTTATATATCTCACTACAAAATAATTGTGTATTTACATGTTTAGACATTTCCTACTTCAATGATCATTCATTATATTTCTTGAATGCAGGATACAGGTTTTATTGTAACCGCAGTATACTGCTCAATGTTTACATCAGAGACACGCCCCCTTCTCGTACAGTCTATACTGCGTGCACAGTAAACCTTGCGAATCTCGTGGCAATTCCACGAAGTCTAATGATAACAAAAAAATGATACAATAGCAAAGGTTTTCCTTTTTTAGACTGGATCAATTTTGCTTCATCCATGGTTGTGGCTCAATATAGCCTACTTTATAGAGGAAACAGGGTAGCCGTTTCCATAGTTTCGATGAACACTGATGCAGGAAGCAAAGAATACTGCTGATGTAGTATTAAATAAAGCGGACATTAAAAAAGTGGACATAAATGACAGTGGACTTAAATAAAATTGGACATAAATAAAAGTGGACATAACAGTCATGGACCCAAAAAAATGGACGCACATAAAATGTGGACAAAAATGAAAGTGGACAAAAATATTAGAGGACATAAGTCATATGGACATGGTTTCAATGGACTTAACGTCTTGGAAACCTTCGGGAGCGGTAAAGGTAAAAAAGGTAAAGGTATCCCCGTAACATGCCATGAAGGCACTTGGGGGGCATGGAGGTAGAGCCCCATGCTTTCCATGACCTCGGCACTAGAATGAGGTGGTGTGGTCGGCACCACGCTCTGACCGCCTTTTACCCCCGGGAAAGACCCGGTACTCAATTTTATAGGAGGCTGAGTGAACCTCGGGGCCGTTCTGAAAGTTTGGTAACGAGAAAAAATCCTGTCACCACCTGGGATCGAACCCCGGACCTTTCAGTCCGTAGCCATATCATTAACAAAACTTAAAATACACTCTTTGCTTGATTGGAAGATGATATGCACAATGCTACTATTGTATTCAATCTCTGTCATAATTCAATTGGAATTTCCTATTTTAAATTCTCTGTGTTATTTTATTGTAGGGCCTAAATTGATGTTACGCCGTATCAGAACGGATTAACTTCATCTTGCCGTTGCTTGTTGGGCAACGAGTTAATATTATTGTAAGGAGAATGAATGTGGTAAGCACTACAAGAACTTCGTAGTCTCCAGAGCGGAAAGAACAGTGACATTTGTATTGCAGCTAAGAGCTAAGGAATGTACTGCACGTATATACAAGAGCCGCTACTGGCTATGACGTGGACCCTTGTATGACGTCATTGCGACCTCCTCGTTAGCTTCGAAACGCATGTCGTAAGACTTTTTTTTTACCTTATAGACTTTTTTCTCTCTCTTTCTGTACTGCTTTCGTTTTCTTATTTTTTCTTGTCGTGCATTAGCTATTATTACAGTGTTTGGGGATGTAGAAGAGGTAATCAAATTCATTATCTTTATTAAGAAAGCAAGCTGCCATTACCGAGTGATGATAGTATCATTTCTTTTGTTTTAAATGGTACTTGGAAAGTATTTTGTAACAGATGCATTGTGTATACGGTTGTTATGGCGCACAGTTTTCTTTAAACTTGCTATCATGTTCTCGAATTCCCAATTGTAGGCCAATTAAAATAAGTTATACAGGGACATCATTTTATTTTTACTTCAATTTTTATTGTACCTGAGTTTTTGAATGTACTTCACTCCCACCCCTTCTACTAAAGAAGTTCAACCGTCCTGCACACAGATCCAAGACCGCATATACAGTCATAATAGCCGTACGTCATAGTAAACAGTACGTTCCAAAAATATGTTCGCGTTTTCCAGTGACGAAAGAGCTTTCAATATTGAATTATTTTCGCACAGGTACTGTCGTCCGTTTGCCTACGTCGTATCCCGGTTTCCCCCACCAGCTTTTATTCGCCAGCTAGTGGCTGGGCTGTCGTCTTAGCTGTTTTCTGAGAACATTAATTTCTGTTAGGAATTGGACGTCTACGTAATATTATACAACTGTTTAAAATAACTTAAAAGGGCCTCGTTAAGTAATTAACTATCACGTGATTCCCCCCCCCCTTTCTACGATCCTGCGACATAACCACTTGGACGGACAGTAGATAGCATGTCTGAGTAATTTTATCTGTGCGGGTAGGGCAGAAGTGAGGACTGAATTTACAGTACGTAAGGTGCTATTTTATAGAGTAGGTACAGAATTATTTCAACATGAGTTACTCGTACGAAGGACGAAACTGGTAATTGGAATTAGATGCAATAGTCTATAGTGCGATAATAGGCACATTAGAACTGAAGCCTATATGGAAATGAACGGCCACCATTTTTAAAAATGTGTTTAAATATCCATATTATGATTATTTTTCAATTTGACTTCATCCTCTATAGTGTACGCTAATGTGCTGTAGACAGTATAATATACACTGCATAATGAATACGTCCGCATGGAAAGCTCAGTTCGTGAGTAAAAACACTTATTGTTAATACAGTACTGTATTTTGATTAAACAAAAACCTAATGAAAATTATCAAACTCAAAATCGCTATATTTCCTAGTTTACATAAATGGATGAACTACTTTTCTTCCCTCCTGTACCTAGTAAAGTGATTTGTTTGTATTTTACGCCAGTATCATCGAACTCCAGTCCTGGAAGGAGGTAGCAAATGGTGTTTCCGGGTTTCAATCGTTAATCCAAAGGTATAGCCAGGTTAATATTAAAAATGTTAGTAAAAATAAAATGATGTCCCTGTATAAGTATTAATAATTTCCTTTTACTTTTTAAAAATGTTTGTTGCAAAATCGCTTTATCTTCTTCTTAAAATTATTTGAGACAACGCAGTATTAAAATTAACGTAATGTTTTTCAAAGATAATAGGAACATCGAAATCTAGCTTCTAAAGCCGACTTGAATAATTTAAAGGGAAATATTGTTCCAGGGCCGGAAATCGAACCCGAGACCTTTGGCTGAGCGCGCCAACTCTCTGACTGAGCTACCCAGGAAATATACCAGATCCTGGCTCAATTTTTCCCTTATATCCACATACCTCAAGTGTGTTCACAGATAGAGCCCAGCATTGAGTGCACACTTACTGTGTGACTTACATTTTGTGGTTTTCTGTTATCGAAACAGTAGCCTAATGTGTATTATACAAATTAGGCTTTTCAGGTATAGCTCCCTGTAAAGCTGACTTGAATAATTTCAGGGGAAAAATTGTTCCAGGACTGGGAAAATAGAGCCGAGTTCTGGTATAGTTCAGTCGGTAGAGTGTTGACGTGATCAGCCAAAGGTCCCGGGTTCGATACCCGGCCCTGGAACAATATATATAAAGGCATTGGGAATAATGTAGACTATAATTTATTAATGTTGTAATTGTTATTTATAGCCTACATGTTCCTAATGTGAATAATTTCAAGGGAAAAATTTATATAAAGAGTACATGGGAAAAACAGTCAAAGTCACAATTCTTTTAAGAGTGACGTCATTATATAATTCAGTATATTACTGAAAAATTTATGTGTTTTTCTTATCAAAACTGACGAAGAAGAAATATCACCACGGGTACAGTTATCCTTTCCTACTTTTTCATTAGGAACAGCAATCAATTTTGCAGTAACATACTGAATTAGAAGATACATCACCTTTAAGAGAATTGTGACTTTGATTGTTTTTCTCCTGTAGTCTTCATATAGGCCTGTATACAGGGAGGATCGAAAAGTAACGCACAGCAACTGTTTGTGGCAACATACTTAATAGGTAAGCAAAACGAAATAATGTACAAGAAAGCTACAGGTTTTCCCTATTTTTCGACATGGGAACCAAGTCTCTCCAAACATTTCTCCCGTCGTGACACCAGATTGAGTACACCTCGTTCATAAAACTCCGTTTTCTGGGCGTATAGCCACCTGCACAAGACTGACTTCAATTCTTCACCCAAACCGAAGCGTTTGCCGTTGGCGTCCTAGGAGTTTCTTCATGGTCCGAAGAGGTCTAAGTCAGATAGTGCGAAGTCTGGACTGTAGGATGGATGATTGCCGCCTCAGTGCCTCTGACATTGGATGGTGTTGCAGTGGTCACTGGTCAGCCGGATCATACTTCGTCGGTAAGATTTACTCGGCCCTCTTCGAAGAACCTGCACCACCTGGAGATGTTGCTAGGCTCCAGACAATCAGCACCAAACACTTCCAACATTTCTCTGTGAATTTCACTCGTACTTTTTCGTTTTTCCCCACAAAAACGGACTACAACTCGCTGTTCTTCACAACTAGACGATGCTAGCACACGCGCCATCTTTACTCAGTAGTTACCGCTCGTTCCGCCAGGGTGACACCTGATCGAACCATTGCTGTCGGGCTATTCCATATGAAATCGATCAGTAAAAAACCTCGCATTTTTTATACCCTAATATTTTCCCTATTTATACAAAGTGCTGAGGAGAGTGCATTTGCAAAAATATACTATCGAAAGTCAAACGGTTTTCGTATTATTGAGCGACAAATTTAGCGTATTTTATAAAAACAAGCCTCTTTCAGCGCTCAGAACTCTGGAACCATTTACTGCAGAACATTGATCGAGAGCTCATTTTGAAGCTGACATCTGGTAAGTTATGATAACAAGTAATCCTTATTTTTATTGTATATATAGAGAGAGATAATCTGATTTTACTTACTTTTAGGCTTTTTTGCCCATTTGTAAAAATGTAAAAAAATATTGAGAAATAACCTTGCATTATTAAGAGGGATTCGGCATTGTTTGCTTATTGTCACGGCAATAAGTTTCGAGGGTATTAAATAAATTATTTTCATACGCCTGGACTTGAACGGCGCAGTACCGCACGCACTGGCCGAGAGATGAAGATAAGAGAGCGTTGGGCGTCATTTTACTCCTGTGTTTATGAAAACCTGTGATAAAGCCAGCCCAGCTATGCGCTACTAGACGAAACATCACGTGTTTATGTCTCCTGGCCTTGCTTGTCTCGGCTATCTCCTGACTCACAGTCAGCTGGTTAGCTCACGCGCGTACTATTTATTTTCTTTATTTGATATTTTCAATACTTTCTTATCAACGGTGCACCAGTAAAAAAATGTGTTTATTTGTACTTTCAATGTGGAATCTAACCATATGTTTTAAAAATATTTTTTCGTGGGCAAAGGCGTCTTAATGAAGAAAAATCTAAATTTCTCCATTTCCATAAAAAGTAAGAAAAACTGTTTACATGTCAATATAAACTTTAGTTTCTCAGCATCAAAATAAACCACGATGTTGATCATTGGGTGAAAGGGTTTCGGAGCCACAACAGTTTAAAGTTGCTAATTTTATGAAAATACGATAAATTTAAATATTTTTAATTTAAACACTATGAAGTTCTGATGCCTCAAACTTTGCACAAAGAATTGTATCACAGTTGTCTACGAACAGAAAAAGTTTCATTGTATTTAAAAATTGCAAGGTCAATTTTCTCTATATTTCGGTCGATTTGAGATGGAATAGCCCTGTCTGTAGCACAAGATTCAAACTAACTATCTGCCAACTTAGAACGTCCTAACCAAAATAGTATTCCGTAAAAAAAATTGTGCGTTACTTTCCCGATTCTTCCTCGTATCTTTAATTTGTGGAAGCTGACGTAGCATACGTTACCAGCAGTGTTCTCTTTCTTTCATATCACGTCTACGGTCATTAACAATAAAATTATATCTTCAAAAGAGTTTTTCTATATGAACTGCTGCACAGAAGGCTAAATAGATTTGAAGATATTTGCGGAGTTCTGGTACATTATCTTAGGATCTTCGTTTGCTGAACAAAATCAACTGTTTCGTCATGGTTTTCTCTCGTTAGCTTTAGAATACACGTCCTACGCAAAAAATGTCAGAGTGAATGTTTTAAAGTTGAGCAGTTCCTGTACTTTCTTGCTTATTGTGGAAATATTTTTAGCTCTAGTTTAAACTACTCTGCAACTCAAATGAGCCTCGTCTTGTTGCTTGGTGTTTTGGTGCTGCAGTCTTTGTCTTAAATTTTCCTCAGTTTCGTTAGCCTTTAGGTTACCTTTTAAGCAATGTTTTTATACCATATTTCTTCTACTGTTTACAAATATCACGAAATACTTTCGTACAAGTTCAACCTTCATTTGCGAGCCGTTTTCTGCGCTGATGTGTATTGTTCTCGATGTTCGTTCTGTCCTTGCAATTGATCGTACCTGTTCGTAGACACATTCTTGTTTAACACACCATCTGTATCTGCTTCCATATAATCAAGCATGGAGACAACGCCACAGCTGAGAATGCGGTAGAAGAGCTTGTTAAGGGATTTCAACTTTGGTATATAAGTTACGTATATTTTTGTCAAAATGATGCAAAGGTCAAGTTTGTTTAAATTATGGTAGGGAAACGCGCTCAAGAAAAGAAGAGAAGCATAATATTTTCCATAAATACCGTTAGAATTTCGTAAATATTACAAAATAAGTACGTAATTTTTACTTTAAAATATTCTCGTTGCAAAAATTCTCGAAAATAATATCAATGTTTCATTCATCGCAATGATTTAATTCTTATAATATGGTTCGTGTTGGGTTAAATGCGGAAAAAATGTATATCTAGCCTCGTATCTTCTGAGTGAGGTTCTGGGTGATATGTACATTATTATCAGGAAGTAGGTACATCTCACTTGGCGATATGTGTCACAGGAAGAACAATTCTTTGTATGTTTAAGTCTGACTAGTGTAATATGTGGCTAGTCGGCGATGTATGCTATGGAAGGGGAAAGGAGCTGATTACTCTACCCCATTATCTCTTGGCCTAGTTGCCTCATAAGTGGTGACTTCTTGGTATCACTTGTGAGGTTCAAACCTGTCTTCAGACAATTGGATACTTTAAAGTAGAAGGGTGCAAAGTGCCAAAATGAAACATTGGAGATAAGATAAAAAAATGTATCTATAAGAATAATTGTACACATATTTGTGTCATGTTTTTTTTTTACTGATAGAAAACAGCAATAGTACAGTGTTTACTCAATAATAGTGGTATGTAAAGACATTATTTCTCCATATTTAATTATATAACACCGATTGTGAAAAGGGTTAAGTAATGGGTACAGTTGCAGTAGAATGGTACAAAGTCCAATACCTATTTTTTCCTATTCTGGAGCAATTTTTACTCTCAGATCTGCCTGCAGAACTGCCTATGCTCCTCATTTGGAAGATAGGGAGTCATTGCTAGTAGATCCCCCTTCTTTTTTCATTAATTTCCCTATTTTATGCTTTAACTTGAAACAATGCTGGCTGCACATCTTTCATGTTTTTTTTTTCTTTTTAAGCACTTTAATGGTATGCACTGCTTCATTATCATGGGACTATTTCACAGAAACTCTACCTGCTTTACTAACACCATACTGAATGCAACATGCCTTAGAAATATTCAAGTTCTTGATGGAAATTAGTTGATCAGCAACTCTTGCATATTAAGGAAGTATGATTCTAGCGTTGAAACGGTTTGAAATGGTTTTACAACTTTAGAGTCTTGTACGATTTTAAGCAGGTCACTAGGAATGAAGGCTTTTGTCACTTTCTGTCGTTTTTCAATCAAAGCGAAATCAGAATCGCATTGCAAGAAACTGTGGCCGCTGAGAAGGAAACGTTGTTCTATGTGCTCAAATAAACCAATGGCAACTAAAAAGAGACACATGAAAACCATTACATGGTTTTTTTTTCAGCTGCACAGTTATCAGATTCTTCTTGTTTTTTATGTCCATATACATCAGTTTTAGTACACACGAGGCAATCTCATTGGCACCTCTACTCGCGATGCGTTCATCCTACATACACATGTAAGACTGCATTGTATCACATGCACAAACTCCAAAGTTATAACGTGAAAGCTGACATCTGTAAAACATTTCGCTGTGTGTAAGTCTGGGCACAAACATGACCTGTTGAAGATCCATTGCATTCTATGATGCAGCTCAATTGGGCGCTTACCGGCTGAAACTGCATGGTGCTGGCAACGTAACATCTAAATATCTCGCTTAAGAAACACAAGTGGATGTAGCCTCTTTCATACATCATCCTCCTAGGCACAATGCACTTTTCTGCATAATAATTTCGTTTTCTATGATTTTGGCACTTTGCATCTTTCTACTTTAAAGTATCCAATTGACTAAACAACAACAACAACAATCTACCCTCGTTAACAAAAATAAAATATAATATAATAATATAATATAATATAATATGTAAGTATTTATTTTGCTAATAATTGTAACATAAAATGTAATATAAACAGATAAAACTTTATCTCACCCCTGAAAGAAACTGAACCATCAATAAACTTTGAAGGATATGTGCTAGGTTACTCGTCTTTAGTCGCATTGCGAAAGGACAGAGAACCTTTCAATTTGCAGATTTAGAATTAGCTGCGTCTCTTCCGACGGCCTTCACTTACCTTAGTCATCGACCAGCAGACGAATTGGTCTTCTCAACTCCACGTGCACTGCGAAATGACAAGTTCTTTTCAATGTGCAGACCTTCCGTCATTTCTTCTTAGTCCTGTCCTGTGATCAGTTTGATCACATTTCCCTCCCAGCGCGTATGTGGTACCTAAGAGGTTACGTCCATTTTCAGCTTTTCCCCTTCAAAATTTTCTAGAGCTCCTTCAGTGGAGCAGCGTAACCCGGAGTGAGACAAGTGGCCAACAGGCTTGGAGCTCACATATTCATTTTCTTTCAGCTCCGAACCCTTTCCGAGGATGCGTTTTGCGTGCCTTTTAAATTTCTCCTCCCACTTCTCCTCTTTCAATTCAATTCAATTCAATTCAATACAAAAGAATTGTGTTAACTTGCAAGATGTCGACACTTTTTAGAAACAGACAAAGTTATAGTCTGTCTGTATCCCTATCTTTCTCTGCGACCGAGTGGCAACAGTTAAGAGACTCTACCTATTCACAAAAGAGTGACTATTGACGTTTTGTAGAGGATGGAGGTATCTCTTTAGAAAGCAAACACTGTTACATGATCCACGGAAACCGTAAACTACTCGTATCCTTTTGCATTTCGTTTTACTTCTGGCTTTGAAATACTTTTTTCTTATGAACATACCGACTTTTATTTATCTTGTTTTCATACTGGCAGAAACGGTTCATAGGAAATGTTATAGGATAATGGAAACGGGTTTCTTTCCTCTTCCCCCTTCCAACTTCATTGTGAGTAAGGAAGACTTTTTCCCCCCACGTATTCTCTCTATTGTTAAATTTGATGTCAAGGTTATTTCTCTTCAAATTGAGGGTATATCCTATTTCTCCCTTTTTTTTTTTGTTTTTTTTTTGCCCCTTATACTGACGGCCATCTTTAATCAATCTCTGTCTAAACATAAAAAATAATATATTATGATGAAATGTAGGGTATATTACAAGTATGCAGTTTTAATATGTACAGTGAAGAATAATAAACTGTGGAATAACGGTTACCATGCCTGGCCGTGAAACGAGCGGGCCTGGGTTCAAATCCTGGCTGAGACAAGTTACCTGGTTGAGGTTTCCTCCGGGTTTTTCCCTCAATCTATTAAGAGCAAATAATAATAATAATAATAATAATAATAATAATAATAATAATAATAATGGATTTATTTAACCTGGCAGAGTTAAGGCCGTAAGGCCTTCTCTTATACTCAACCAGGATTAAAACTTGCTTACACAGTTGAACATAAAACTGGATTGGAATTAAGTAATCACATACTGATACAATTAGGTACATAATGAGATCAAAAGAGGTAGTTACATAAAATTTACCTCATAAAATAAAAATAAACATAGTGAAATACATATTAATGTTGTTAGAATCAAATACGAATCACATAAAAATAGAAGCCGATAATTCAATAAAAGATATGTACACAGTAAAAATAAAAATAAAAATAAACACATTGGAATACATATTAGTATTAGATTACAATGAAGTAGGATTTACATAATTAAACCAGAAACCAACAATTGAATAAAATGTACACAAAAAATAGATTAATAATAAAAAACAACAACACAGTGGGATACATATTGCCAGAACAAAGGTACATACTTTTTTATATAAAAACACTCGAGCACCCCCAGAAAAAGTTACATGCTCGTGCTCAGGGGGCATTCCTCATAATGTTACGACATTTTATTAAATAACAGAGTAAAAAAAAAAAAAAAAAAAACAGATATCACAATAATTGAGCTATAAATTTTCTTTGTAAACAGCAATTTTTAATTGATTTTTTTAAAATAAGGAGCGTTAGCAAATTGTATGTTTGGGAGTCTAGCTATTATCATGTTATAAAACCTTGGGCCGAAGTTGCTACTGTAATTTATTATATGCTGCAGTTGTAGTACATTTAGCTGCTGTCAAGCATAATATGTTGCCTGATCTTTTGGTTTTATATTTACGTGAATACAAATTAAATATATTTCGGTTTTTATGTACGAAATTCAATAATACATTGTTATAAATTTGATGGAAGTCAAATACTTTAAATTCTGAATACAGCAGCTCTGAAGGATAATCAAGAGGTTTATTAAGCCATATTTTTATTATTCTTTTCTGTAGCAGAGTTATTGGAGATAGACCTACTATAAGCACTACCTCACCTATCATGCCGTATTGTAACATAGCTTGTACTAATGCGATGTAAATCAGTCGTAAAGTATGGACAGTCAAGTAATTTCGTAGGATGACAAAATAGTGAATAATTTTTCTTATCTATTGGATAGAAAAAGAACATGTTTATCCCAACGTAAATGTTGGTCGATTATTATTCCGACATATTTAATTTGAGATTCATTTAGAATAGGACAGTTACAACTGTTAGAAGAACAATTGAATGTAGGTCCTATGAATTTTTAAACACAAGAGCGAAACAGGAGATTTCATACCAACAGATGTTAACGAAAATGGTACAACCGTAGTTTTAAATGCTGGGTAACTTTTGACGATGGATTTTTATTTTATTGGGTTATTTTACGACGCTGTATCAACATCTAGGTTATTTAGCGTCTGAATGAAATGAAGGTGATAATGCCGGTGAAATGAGTCCGGGGTCCAGCACCGAAAGTTACCCAGCATTTGCTCGTATTGGATTGAGGGGAAAACCCCGGAAAAAATCTCAACCAGGTAACTTGCCCCAACCGGGATTCGAACCCGGGCCACCTGGTTTCGCGGCCAGACGCGCTGACCTTTACTCCACAGGTGTGGACTCGACGATGGATCCTGGACTCATTTCGCTGGCATTATCACTTTCATTTCATTCAGACGCTAGATGATGATGATGATGATGATGATGATGATGATAATTCTTTATTTATACTGGCAGAATTAAAGCCATAGGGCCTTCTCTTACACTCTACCAGGTCACAAAGTAGGCCTATACAATCAGTGAAAAATTTAACAAAAAGTTAAAGAATAGAATACTAACATATTACAAAAAAATAATGATAATAGCATAATAAATCGACACTAAACAAAATGAAAATAATACCGTAATAGAAAAAAAAAAGTAAAATACATTGAAATATGTTAAAAGCAACTCATTTAGTACAAATAGTTAATATGAAAAACGTAAGGAAGAATATAACAAAATGGAATGTAATAAAATAATAAAAAAAGAAAAGAAATACGAAAATTAAATAAAATTCACAATAAAAAGGGTATGATAATGAATTCATCTGGTGATCAAGAGAACAAAAAGGGTAAAGGAAGGAAAAGAAATTTATATATTTTTACAAAACTATCGCAGAGAAAAGGGCTTATAACTGAAAGGAATCAGAATTGAAAAAGTGCAGTTTTAGTTTATTTTTGAAACTAGACAATGTCCGTCAGTCTCTGATATGTTGTGGTAGAGAGTTTCAGAGATGAGCTGCAGAGACGGTGAAAGATGAAAAGTAGAAGAATGTTCTGTGTTTAGAAATGGAGAGTGTGATATGGTGTTGTGAGCGAGTATCTATTTCGTGATATGAGGACAAATGTTGAAAACGAGAAGCTAAGTAGCTAGGGTTGATAAACAGTCGTAATATAACCAGTTAAAATACAGGGACATCATTTTATTTTTACTAACATTTTTAATATTAACCTGGCTATACCTTTGGATCAACGCCGTTTGCTATCCCCTTCCACGACTGGAGTTCGATGATACTGGAGTAATATACAAACAAATCACTTTGCTAGGTATAGGAGGGAAGAAAAGTATTTCATCCATTTACGTAAACTAGGAAATACCGCGATTTTGAGTTTGATAATTTTCATTAGGTTTTTGTTTAATTCAAAATACAGTACAGTATTAACAATGAGTGTTTTTACTCACGAACTGAGCTGTCCATGTGGACGTATTCATTATGCAGTGTATATTATACTGTCTACAGACATTAGCGTGCAATATAGAGAATGAAGTTAAATTGAAAAATAATCATAATACGGATATTTAAACATTTTTGAAAATGGTGGCCGTTCATTTCGATACAGGCTTCAGTTCTAATGTGCATATTATCGCACTATAGACTATTGTACCTAATCCCAATTACCAGTTTCGTCCTTCGTACTACTATAGTAACTCGTGTTGAAATAATTCTGTATCTGCTCTATAAAAGAGTACCTTACGTACTGTAAATTCAATCTTCACTTCTGCCCGACCCGAAAAGATAAAATTACTCAGACATACTATCTACTGACCGTCCAACTGGTTATGTTGTAGGGTCGTAGAAAGGGAGGAAATCACGTGACAGTTAATTACTTAACGAGACCCTTTTATTTAAGTTATTTTAAACAGTTGTATAATATTACGTAGACGTCCAATTTCTAACAGAAATTAATGTTCTCAGAAAAGAGCTAAGACAGCCCAGCTACTAGCTGGCGAATAAAAACTGGTGGGGGAAACCGGGATACGAAGTAGACAAATGGACGACAGTACCTGTGCGAAAATGATTCAATATTGAAAGCTCTTTCGTCACTGGAAAACGCGAACATATTTTTGGAACGTACTGTTTACTATGACTGTATATGCGGTCTTGGATCTGTGTGGAGGAAGGTTAAACTTCATTAGTAGAAGGGGTGGGAGTGAAGTACATTCAAAAACTTAGGTACAATAAAAATTGAAGTAAAAATAAAATGATGTCCCTGTATAATGACGGTCAGTTTTCTGTTTTATAGTCACAGGTCTCTATTGTTTTCTGATTCGTTTTCTTCAGAAACATTTGCATTCTTAATCGAGACATTGGTCCACAGTAATATATGTCGGCAAAGCAAGGAAATTAACTGGTGGAGCTAATAACACTTGAGTTTTTGATTTAACCAGGGTTTTTATGCATCTTGTAAATTTATTACACGAAATATCTAGTTTTATTTCCTTTGAAAAGAAAGCTTAGACTAATGATCTTTGCCACTTATTAAAAACTCGTCATTCTCGACTGAGTTTAAGCTCTTGAGTCCAAAAGCAAGCACAAGAAATACGAGACCAGGTTTCTCGCTTAAAATCTAGCGTGCACACCAGTTTTTCAGACGATAGGCTACACACCACACGTCATAAAACTTCGCTTTCTTTTTCTATTATTTCTTTCTCATCGTTACCATCTTCATTTCTCTTCATTTTGTAGGCTTTCATTTTACTAATGGACTGGTAGCCTATCTCGTTAATTAACTAACATCACGTTGGAAACGGACGTACCCATCACTAGAGTCGGGCAGACTGCCTCATATTATCGCCCGTTCTCGGTTGCGTAATCACCGCAGTCTCGCCCAGTGCGCGAGTACCTAACGTAGCCAAATGACTCATTGATAGAGAACACGAGATTCTCTTGCTCCCGAGATTACCGATACTAGATCACTCCCGACAGTCTCGGACGTCTATACGGGACTGTTGTACTGATAAGCAAGCAATATCGCTCGGGCCGTGCTCCTATAGGAAGCATTGGCTTATGCATTTCCCGGTTCTTTAAATATATATCATGTCGTAGCTCCTATAATACTTAATCAATCGCGCTGTAATTTTTTGGATTGATAGCTCAATGTCTAAGGAAAACATAGGAAAAAAATCGAACTGAAAATATTTTTTGGAAAGTGAGAAAAAAAATATTAACTTCGATGGAGATTGATGTGTTCAGAATAGACATTTGCAACTTCACCTTTCACCTTTGAAAACTTTTTTGTTTTTCACGTTAGATGGGGGGTCAAAGCGAGAGAAATGTTGAGAAAGGATGGAAATTACTTTTAAAAGTGATGGCCACTCAAAATTTTTACTGGTTCTCGAATAACTGCGAGTTAACCTGTTAGCGCAGGACTCATGACTCAAACGTTTGTTCCGTAAAATTTGTACGGAACCTTTCAACGCATGAAAACTCGTTATTGGACGGATAGTATTAATTGATATTTTAATAAAGATAGTTGAAAATGAGGCTATATAGTCCAAGATGGTTTACACTTTATAATAATTAGGCTATCTTTTATAGCAACTAAATAAAAAAATTGTTTGTAACACAATGATATGAAACATGAAAATATTAAAAGCTGGTTCACAATAAACCGAGAACGGAAACGGCAACGAGAACTAGAACGGAAATATTTTTAAAATAAATGTATTTAAAGGTAAGCATTCACAATTAACTATTCTGAATGCTCACATTTAATACTGTACATTTATTTTAACATTATTTCCGTTCTCGTTTCCGTTCCCGGTTTATTCTGAACCAGCCTATACTATAGAAAACTACACTTTCTATTGGTGTGCACGTTATAAATTATTGTTAGAGAACAATCATTATCGTATTCTAGCCATGTTACAATATAAAATTATATAGGCCTATATGATTTACAATAATTATCCTATGTTATAGGAACGAGAATAACAAATTAAGAATTAATCAGATTTCTAATACTTGTACCTAATGATAACTTACAAGACAGTAATAAATAATAACCATCATAATAATCCTGACAATCATAATCTTAATCATCCTAATGATTACGATAATGATGATAACGGTAATACTACTAATAATAATGATATAATGATAATAAGAATAATAATAATAATAATCGCTGTAGAGTAAACGGTTAGCACACCTGACTGTGAAACGATCGGCTTCCGGTTCGAATCTTGGTTGGGACAAGTTAAGACTGGTTCACAATAAATCGAGAACGGAAACGACAACGATAACGGAAATATTGTTAAAATAAATACATTTGAATGTGAGCATTCACAATTAACTTTCACGTTCCCGTTAATCTTCTCGTTAATTGTGAATGTTCACATTTAAATACATTTATTTTAACACTAGCTGTACCCGTGCGCTCCGCTGCACTTATTAGAAATAAATATAAAGTAATTACATAATTAAAATAGAACATTGGGTCCAGGGAACATTCGTGTTTGATAGAAGAATAAATCGTTTAATATGTTACTTAATTTAAATTGTATTTAAATAATTAAAATGCTATCATTTTGATCCAGAGACCACTCATTTGGTGCAAATATAACTCGTTTAACATTTTTCTAAATTAGTCTTGAATGCATCCTTTAATAAATCACTCCAAATTAATAGAGTTGATTGTGTAAAAATGTAAAAATTCACGATCTTCTATGCACTACTGCCATAGAACGAATAAATTTGTTTTTCTTCCTACTAAAAAATTTAATAGTTTGCACATAGCAGTTACGGAACAACGACGCTACAATCTGAGGCGGCGGTGGAAATGTATTGTTATTTTAAAACTCTTTTATATCCTTAAATATCAGAGCTATCAAAATTTTGCCTGGAATAAAACTTATCGAAAATCATTTTTGAAGAACCTTCTGTTATGTAACATTTTTCACAAAAATCAATAATAAGCGAGATATTTTGGTTTATTTAATTCAGGCCCCCTTACAACCGCCCTTTTAAATAAAGTATTTTGAATGCTACATAGCCTAAAATCTAAGTTACAACGAACTTAATTTATATTCAAATTTTCACTGAAATCCGTTCAGCCATTATCGCCTGAAAAGGTAACTAACATCCAGACAGACAGACAGACAGACTTAAATATCAGTCCTATCAAAATTTTGCCTGGAATAAAACTTATCGGAAATCATTTTTAAAGAAATTTTTGTTACGTAACATTTTTCACAAAAATCAATAATAAGCGAGATATTTGGGTTTATTTACTTCAGGCCACCTTATAACCCCCCTTTTAAATAAAGTATTTTGAATGCCATATAGCCTAAAATCTAAGTTACAACGAACTTAATTTATGTTCCAATTTTCATCGAAATCCGTTCAGCCATTATCGCGTGAAAAGGTAACAAACATCCAGACAGACAGACAGACAGACATACAAACAAAAATTTCAAAAAAGCGATTTTCGGTTTCAGGATAATTAATTAATTATATATGTTAGGACCAATTATTTTTGAAAAAGCGAAAATTACCAGAAAAATTTCGCTTACAGATTTATTATTAGTATAGATTATTTCTCGTTGTCGTTTCCGTTCCCGGTTTATTGTGAACCAGCCTTTACCTGGCTGAGGTTCCTCGCCTCAACCCATTGAGAGCAAATTCTGGGTAACTTTCGGCACTGGACCCTGGACTCATTTCGCTGGCATTATCATCTCATTCAGACGCTAGATAGCTATAGCAGTTGATAAAGCGTCGTAAAGTAACTAATTTAATAATAATAATAATAATAATAATAATAATAATAATAACCCTCATTTATTCTCTGTTGTTATGATAAAGCAAATATAAATTACACTCAGGAGGAAACGCAGAATAAATATGGGGGGAAATGCCTGTTATTATTCGGTTGAGAAGCTTTTGTCACCCAGCCTGCTCTCAAAAAACTTGAAAGTTAGAATTTATAAAACAGTTACATTGCCGGTTGTTCTGTATGGTGGTGAAATTTGGACTCTCACTTTGAGGAACAGAGGTTAAGGGTGTTCGAGAATAAGATTCTTAGGAAGATATTTGGGACTAAGAGGGATGGAGAATGGAGGAAGTTGCACAACGTAGAACTGCACGCATTGTACTACACCTGACATAATTAGGAATATTAAATTCAGAGGTTTGAAATGGGCAGAACATCTAGCATGTATGGGCGAATCCAGAAATGGATATAGAGTGTTAGTTGGATGGCCGGAGGGAAAGGACGTTTG
The DNA here is from genome assembly GCF_040183065.1 of Periplaneta americana. NCBI lineage: Eukaryota > Metazoa > Arthropoda > Insecta > Blattodea > Blattidae > Periplaneta > Periplaneta americana. Next base: position 193,036,320 of record NC_091121.1, read on the forward strand.
GAGAGGCAGAGACGTAGATGGGAAGATAATATAAAAATGGATATGATGGTAGAGACTGAATTAATCTTGCTCAGGTTAGAGACCGATGGGGGGCTTATGTGAGAGCGGCAATGAACCTCCGGGTTCCTTAAAATGCATTTGTAAGTAATTATGATCAATTTGTGAAAGGATCTACTCTATTTCGTAATTCTGTCCTTCCTCTTGCAAAAGTGTTTCCATTTCACATGCAGCATTTTATCAGTTGGGAAACAAAAATATCTTTTGTCAGAGTCTTTGGTCCTTTATAATATAAATAAGTATTAATTATTTTATTTAGTCCTTACACAGCACAATAATTACCCATGCTGATGAAGATGCCGTTGCATAACAACAAAACATCCAGATGTGAACGCGCAATATAATAATACAGTCGTGTGTTATCCATTACTATAGCGTATACAAAACACTATCGAATGATTAAATATGCAATGTCAACGAAATGCTGATAGCGAGAAAGTATATCATAGCTCCAACCATAACGTGTTATTGTTTTAGACTAGCTTAGGATTAGGTAACGACTGAAAGTGCTGCATTATTTTGCTTCTCCAGAAAGGCAATAAGTAGTTCATTAAAATAGTGTGACTTCTGTAAGAATGTCGACAATCATAATGTGCTGTATTATTGCATACCACACTGCTGTGCCTTCTTAAATTACTTTATGAACATTAATATTTCAGAAAGAGTCACGAATTTCAGTGATGAGCGGCAATTAAGCCGGCAGTCAGTGTACGCATTTCGTAACGATAAGTCGGCCGTGCGATAACAGGCCGGGACCCGGTATTCCTCGTTCCCGAGAGTGCCAATCTCGAGATTACGATTCTCGGAACTGGCGTTATCGGCCAGCCAGTCTCGCCTACGAGACGAGCGGGAGTAAGAGGCTGTTTGCCCGACTCTACCCATCACATCACGTTAACTGCTTTGTACGTTAATGCCATCTTTGATGCTTCTTAAGGGGACACTCAACTATATTTTGGAACTTTTTCCTATTTGACCAATCTTTTTCAAATTTGGAGAAAAAGTTTAATATGCACATGGAAAGTAACATGCAAAATCTCAGCTCATTAGATCCAATACTTTTCAAAATAGAAAAATATTTCAATTTTTAATCAATCATTAATTGAAATATCACTTTTAATTATCATTTTTTATTTTTTGGCTTTGTGCATTTGACTGTGACTTCTCAATGAATAGGGGAAGAATTCTGCTTATTGATTTAGTTCTGTCACGTAAATTAGTGTAGAAATTTAATTTTTCATTTCTATGACACTTTTTCTGAAATTTTTAAGTTGAGTGTTCCCTTAAGGGGATACTCCACTAAAAATGACAACTTTCTTCCTAATCATTTTTTTCAACTAAATTTTGTGAGCATGTTTACTGTGTAAAGGATTAACAAAATCCAAATTTGAACGCCAAAATGTTTTCGCCTTTTTATTTTTATTTTTTTAGAAGTGTTTTCAAACCCACATTTTCACTAGATCATCTCATTTTTTAAGCTTCCCCCTTTTTTGTTACATTCACAAGACATAGAGAAACGTTTGTATGCATTAATTTTATGAAATATCTAATTTATTCACTTTCAAAAATGATTTTGAAATTTTGGAAATGTTATTTTTTATAATTCATGAAAAAAATATTAATAAAATAAACTAGCAGCATTTCTTACAAAATAAATGCATACAAACATGCAGATACCTCATAAATATTTTCAGTAAAAATTTCATCCAGATTGATAAATATAGCATAAAATAAGTTGGTGTTGAATCAAGAAAAATAAACTTACGGAAAAATGGATTTGAAAGTAAAATGAATATTTATGTAACACATAAATTGTCCTCCGCTACATTCGTCTAGTAACTTCATGGAGCCAACTTTAGAACATAAAGTTACTAGATATTTTGTAGAGGAGAGTTGGGTAGTATCGGACATCGGGTAATATCGGACAGTGACTTTCTTTCATCTACCCCCAGATGATAGTATTTGAATGACATGGTTACGTTTCTGTGATGTTGCATACAGAAACGTACCATGTTATTCAGGTATTAGCATCTGGTGGTAGATGAAATAAACGCACTGTCCGATATTACCCGATGTCTGATACTACCTAACTCTCCCCTAATCAGAAATTTGTAAAAAAGAATTGATAAAAAAATAATGTTGACAGTTCTTTAAATGCCACGCTCCCTTATAGTCTTAATTAAAAAAAACTTAAACATATTTGTAATCGGAATTGAACTAAATCCATTTGGGGTATGAAAATATACATTTTAAAGAAGTGAAATAGCCAGTAAGCATTTTTTGGAAAATTTTTATGATTTGCAGTGGAGCCTTCTCTTTTAAACGCACTTCGTAGAATGAGAAAATTAATAGAATTTATTTAAAATTATAGAAGTAAAAGTGTATTAGAATTCTTAATGATAGAAGCATTAAATTGTGAATGGTCCGTTAAGGGTAGAAACAGTGCATATTTTACATGAAATATTTGCATTGCATTTGACAGTGTTGAGTCGAAATTTGTGAAGTGGCATTTCATCTTTAATTTAATTTGAAAAGAGATATTACCTGACATAATGAAAAGCCAGCCTTTTCATTAGGACGTCGTGAACGAGCTCGCCTCCAAAGCACGAGAGAATTAGCTTAATCTACAGAGTATATCGAAAACTCCTTCCCATCAGTACTTTGGTTTGGTTATGGATATGCAATAATAAATATTAGTGCTGCCAATCGATAAAAATATTAATCGATTAACGATGTGAATTTAACCGATTAGTCGACAGATTAATCGAGCTTTGATCGATTTGAAAAAAATTCGAATATACTGTAATACACAATTATTGTTAAATTTAATTTGTGTTCGGTGATAAGCATAAGTATAAAATGTAGTATATATTATACATTGTATCGTTGTATTACAAAACAATACTATTTTAGTTATTTTATGCTCGACCATGCCGAAATGTAGTAATTATACACCTGGTAGCAGTCCTTTAATGCATGTCATTAAAGTACACCTACCGGTACTCATTAAAGTACAGGTGTTCAGCCAATGACGAGTCAGCTTTGTACCGTTATAAAACCTCAGCCAATGACTAGTCAGCTTTGTACCGTTATAAAACCGCAAGTATCGATTATTCTCGGATATGCAATCGAAAGAGAATTAGCGAAAAGTCACGGAGGCTGGAAATCCAATACTGTCGCAGAAGGTTATGTTCTGTTACTATAATAATTAGCGTTAATTGTAAATAATATTCAAATAAATTCAATTTGTCATCTCCTTTTTCAATGTCTAATTTAATTTCAATGTTATATCAAAGTTAATATTTAGTTTACTCTGTAGGTTCTTATAGGCTGTCAAGGTCAATGTGGACATCTGTTCGTCGGAAAAAATCAATACTTTCGCGTCTGCGCACATCTCACAATTTACGAGGTATTGCTCAAGGTCAGTTAGATACAAATAAAATGGATAATTTCAAGTTAGAAAAATGGTCGAGCATAAAAAGTCGTATGAAACTCGCCTATAATGATAATTAAGAAGCTCGTATGAAAATTATGAAACTCGCTTGCGCTCGTTTCATAAACGTCCATACTCGCTTCTTAATTACTATCATTATAGGCTCGTTGCATAATGTACTATACTAACATATTTATTATGTAGGCTTATAATTTATTGTGTCAATTTCTCCGGGGATTTTTGAGACAAATACAAATAAAACAAGTATGAAGACTCACCTAGTTAATACTGCTTCATCCAATATTTTAAACATGTGAGTGCATTCACATGCTCCGAATTAAGTGCCGCTCTACGTTTAGTTACAATGTTTCCTGCATCACTAAACACGAATTTTTTTTTCTGTCAAGTAGTTCTCCACGATCGTTCAATTTAAATCCAAATGTTTCACCGAGTTTACTTATAAAATTTTCATAGGCCTATGATATAATGGAGTTTTCACTTTTTTCACAGACCACAGAAATCTGATTTTTTTTCTTTACCAAATTAAACACACAAGCTTCATCTAGAAACTCGGTAAAGAAACTGCAACAGAACCGCAGACTGGACCCAATTGTAATCGGGTAAGAAAACTTTAGAAAGAGAAGAAGATAGTTACTCTCTCACGAGCACACAATGTAGCCATGGCTAAGGGATGAGGGGGGCGAATTCCAGAAAAGTATGTATTTCATATGCTAGGAAGGTGAGCTGACAAACTTAATAAGGGTTTCGCATTGTGTTTCAACTTTTAATAGGGGTAGACTAGGTCACTGTCCTCATATCTTAATCTCTTTCTGAAATGATTGTGCAAAGATTTGCCCTATGCTACCTGTTTTGCAGTTATAAAATAACGGTATTATCGTGTTTGAAGTAAGCAATTTCTGACAGACTAATATTGTCGAAATGTTTACTCTGAGTTTGCATTAATAATTAATATCAAGTACAACCGATTAATTTTAATCGACTCGATTATTCGATTAATTATTTTTGATCGATTAATCTTACAATAGAAATTGATCAATTAATCGATTAAATCCCACACCACTAATAAATAGTAATGCCTTTCGCAAAAATCGTATCAGGAAAATAAATTAAATATTTCAAAATTTTGATTACACGAACTTTTGAAAAAAATTCTTGTTCTTTTGAACTCCTGCCCACAGTACTCCTGTTCAAGAGGATTTTTTTCTCTTACTGAAATATAGTATTCTGAGGACTTATTTTTAGAAACTGACTAACAATGTAAGTGTAGAATCGGCGAGAGAATAGAATATCAAAAGTTAAATTGTAAAAACGTATGTAGTTATCCAGAAATAAAAAAAAAAAGTTTCTCAAACTCAAATCACGAAAGAAATGTAAATATATTTAGAATCAGTCTTACAATATGTCAATAATCAAATGCGAAATTGGAAAAGACATATCAGAAGGATGGAGAGAGGACGCAACCCTAAACAAATCTTGCAATATCTTCGTCGTGGAAGATCTATTTGTCGCCCGACGAAGAGATGGCCTCATGTGAGACCGTAACAGACCACTTGGCCTAATACGTGTCTAGATGATGATGGTGATCACTTGTTCATCATGGTACAAAGCTATCGCTTAAGATAATCCTGGACAAAGGCATGGTAAAGGACACGCACTCAGTTCCTATGGGAGGAAGTAAATCCCTACTTCCGTATCTAGAATAATATCCGAGTATGTTTGATTTGCAGCTAGAAACTTTACTATTTAAGCCACCACAGAGGACGCGATGCATACTTTTAAAGTCAGTGTTAGTGACTGCGATTTGTAGAAATTATTCAGAAGAATAATGTTGAAATGAAAATGTCAGAATAGGGTTACCATGAGAAGAAATTCTATAGGAGGACATGGAATCTAAAATAAGAGGACATTGCTGATAAAGGAGAACTTTTTAAAAATTGGTATGAACAAAATTAAAGATAAAAACAATGGCACACCTTAGTCAATTTTCTCACTAGTTGCTGGATCATTATTACATCTGTACCCTACTTATCGGTGGAGCCCACTTTGTGCACGAGAGCCAGAAGGGACCAACTTATTTCTTGTAACAAATAACTATGGAACTGTTCACAGGACACGTCTTTGACATGATGATACCTCTGACTGTCTCCGTTAGCATGCGATTTCGTTCTTTTGTCCATTGAGCAGATATTAGGGAAAATACTCTCTCAGCACTTCCATTGTGACTTGGGATAGATAAATAGAATTGACATATTTTTAAGAGTTCTGAGAAAGTTTCAGTGCTCGCAGAACTATTGGAATTAAAGAATTTGCACCATTGTTTATCTAAACTTAAATCTTTGTCCAAATTAACTTGATTGACATATCTTTGTACATTGCAGAATAAAATTGATAAAATAGCTTAGAATCATGAATAGTGACTTTTTAGAGTGTAAGAATTCAATGCATGTCAATAGATAATCATCTTTTGTGTTTTTTATGTGTTCCAGCTTCAACCTTTGAAAGCAGTTAAAGTCTTTCATAGATTTTCACCATTTGTTTAGATATTCTATGCATAATATCGCACATTATTCAATATTTATGTTAATTCTAGTTGAAATGCGAAATGCCGGACATTTCATATATATTTTTTTTAAATGCCTGCCAGACAGGATAAAATGATTAAAAAAGAGAACATGTCCTCCTTTTGCCGGATGGATGGTAACCCTATGTCAGAAGTCATTGAAGTACTGTGAAAATACCTTCCCATTGCTATTTTATACACTTGCATACTTCACAAGTGATGAAAGAGTGATGGAACGGAGAAAAATTCTCTCCGGCGCCGGGATTTGAACCCGGATTTTCAGCTCTACGTGCTGATGCTTTATCCACTAAGCCACGCCGGATATCATATGTACTTCGGTACATCAATATATATATGATATGCGTAATAAATCACTTTGTGATTTAAGACGGCGCCCATACCGTCGGATCCCGGCCAATCAGTCACTCATCTGAGTGCACCTCTACACATGTATGGACTTCGGTCCTGCGTTCATAGACATCTATGACGTAGTGCAGAGGGCGGCCACTAGAGGGAACCCAAGAGATGGAGCTTAATCTGAGACGATTCTAAACGGCGTCGGGATTGTATCCGGCGTGGCTTAGTGGATAAAGCATCAGGACGTAGAGCTGAAAACCCGGGTTCAAATCCCGGCGCCGGAGAGAATTTTTCTCCGTTCCATCACTCTTTCATCACGTGATGACGCAGAATATCTGCATGGAAATATCACATGTACTTCGGTACATCAATATATATATGATATGCGTAATAAATCACTTTGTGATTTAAGACGGCGCCCATACCGTCGGATCCCGGCCAAACAGTCACTCATCTGAGTGCACCTCTACACATGTATGGACTTCGGTCCTGCGTTCATAGACATCTATGACGTAGTGCAGAGGGCGGCCACTAGAGGGAACCCAAGAGATGGAGCTTAATCTGAGACGATTCTAAACGGCGTCGGGATTGTATCCGGCGTGGCTTAGTGGATAAAGCATCAGCACGTAGAGCTGAAAACCCGGGTTCAAATCCCGGCGCCGGAGAGAATTTTTCTCCGTTCCATCACTCTTTCATCACGTGATGACGCAGAATATCTGCATGGAAATATCACATGTACTTCGGTACATCAATATATATATGATATGCGTAATAAATCACTTTGTGATTTAAGACGGCGCCCATACCGTCGGATCCCGGCCAAACAGTCACTCATCTGAGTGCACCTCTACACATGTATGGACTTCGGTCCTGCGTTCATAGACATCTATGACGTAGTGCAGAGGGCGGCCACTAGAGGGAACCCAAGAGATGGAGCTTAATCTGAGACGATTCTAAACGGCGTCGGGATTGTATCCGGCGTGGCTTAGTGGATAAAGCATCAGCACGTAGAGCTGAAAACCCGGGTTCAAATCCCGGCGCCGGAGAGAATTTTTCTCCGTTCCATCACTCTTTCATCACGTGATGACGCAGAATATCTGCATGGAAATATCACATGTACTTCGGTACATCAATATATATACTTCACAAGGCCTGTTAGAGATCCAATCCCGCGTCTCTTTGGTGGTAAGCCATCTGCATACTGATCTACGGCTGGATTTTGTCAACTCGATTCATGTTTAAGCAAAAAAATTTCCTGCCAGGAAACTGTTTAGCATGTTGGATTTATTGAATTCTATTGCTGTTCAGATCGTGCCAGATATGTTTGTGTTTCTTTCTTTTGATGTACTGATGATGACTGACTAGAAGCTTTTCGATGCTCCGAGGAATCCACATAAACAAACGGCTGCATATCATTTGCATTTTGAATTTAATATTGGTGCCAGTTGTCTCGGGGATGCCTTTTTTTCGTCATGTGCTTACGTGAGATATAATCAGTATCATAGTCACTGCCTTATCTTTAAGATTATCTTAGTTGCACTCCCTGATTTCACATTACAGCAATGACGACGGCTATTTCATATTATTTTTGTCGCGGTTTTCAGATTACGAACTCTTGCATTACAATCATTAGCACCAACACTTGGCAAGTTAAACATTTGAATTCATTTTTTTTTTCTCGTTTGAATCTGTTTTAACTCTTATCATAGTGTGAATATCGATGGCTTTTATAAACTCGTTTGGGTTTATCGTGAACCTGTACAAAGCATTTTTTTTAGGCTTCACGGACAAACACTGGGACTTCTCTGATGTGTAGTAAGCACGATACCGCGAAACAACAACCACATCTTAGACGGGATTCGAACCGACGACTTGTATCACTTAACTACTGCAATTCAGTACGATCGGCTTAAGGCTCATTCACAATGAAAATTAAACATAACGTAAGCGTTAACTTAAAAATGTAAACGTTACGGTAAAATCAAGAACATTCACGATGGGAACATAAACATAACCGCAAAGATACTTGGTAACCATGGAAACATAACAACGACGTCATTTCCTCATATTCTGTCGTATACTTCAGCGCTCCAAGATTGTGTACTGTTTGCAAATCACGTAAGCATAAGCAGGAAAGTTTGGAGTTTGCAAACTTTCATGTTAACGTCATATGTCAATGTTTATGTGAATCATTGTATCCCAGTTGGTAACCTGTTAGCAAACTTCTGTGTTTATGTTACGGTTATATTTAATTTTCATTGTGAATGGACCTTTAGAGTCAATATGTCAGCTTGCTCTGGACTTGTCGTGACTTCGAACTCCTTTTCCGAACATGAAAACCAACTATCCTACATTTCTATTCATTTTCGTAGTATTAATGTGATTATTTCGTTCTTGTCTACATGTCAGCCATTTTTTTTATCGGTTGGATACTATTTTGCTGTCTAGCAGCATGATTAGTAGGGGGCGGATGTTGATGATCTAAAAATCTACTTAAAATGATCATTAAAATGCTCTTAAACTAATGGAAAAATTACATAAAATAAAAAATGACATTTAAATATTATTCGCCGTACTCGCACCACAACTTCTTAAAAATTAGTCACCTTGTTTCATTGACTGCCCTGCAAATCTCGGAGAGAGGAGGCAACTTCCTGGAATTTGGCTAAGATAAAGGAAAAGGGCATGCAACAAAATGAAGGTTTTAAGGGAAAACTATAGATTTCAATAAGGGTTATTGGGTTATTTTACGACGCTGTATCAACATCTAGGTTATTTAGCGTCTGAATGATATGAAAGTGATAATGCCGGTGAAATGAGTCCGGGGTCCAGCACCGAAAGTTACCCAGCATTTGCTCATATTGGGTTGAGGGAAAAACCTGGAAAAAACCTCAACCAGGTAACTTGCCCCGACCGGGATTCGGACCCGGGCCACCTGGTTTCGCAGCCAGACGCGCTGACCGTTACTCCACAGGTGTGGACTTCAATAAGGGTTTATAATGTGTTTCAATCAGGTATGGTCCATGTCAGTGCCTTCATTCTCCGTCTCCTTCCGCGTTTCATTTTTGTTACCAGATCTTCCAGATGAGGGAGTGTGAATGACATAACAAATTGTGGGCGCAGCGTGCATTTTTGTAATCTTTGTGTAAAAAATACTGTCTACTGCAGTAGACATTCCTTCCGAACTATGCTGAGGACACAACGTCCTGTCCACGACATGGTGAAAGTTTCCCCCCTTCCAAACATAAATTCTAAAGACAAAAGAACAGAAGCGGTCAAAGTCCTCACTTAAACTAAGCTGCTGTCAAGCATTTTATATTACTTCTGTTGTGTGAAATGAAGCCTTCAGTGGAATGAGGGATGGACTTTAGAGTCTGTTCCAAACTATAAAACTCAAACTTCACTGTTATTCACTTATTCAGTAGGTAATTACTACTGACCTACTTGCTTAGAAAATGATTTAACAGACCTATCGGTAAAGAAGAAAGTAAAATGCATTCCAAATGATCTAAAAGTTCTTCAAAGTGTTAAAAATGCCCAAAAAATGCCGAAAAAATATAAAAATGACATGAGTTCAAAAACGTCAAAAATTCAATATAAGAAATTAGTTTTTTACGTTGATATTAACATAGAAAGAATTTCTATATTAATAGGCATCGTCCTAATGTGAAAAATAAGAAGATGACTTTTCATCAACATCCGTCCTAATCATTACTAACAATGTCCGTCCTTGTTATTTTCCTACGAACATCAGCATTTCAGTTATTTCTGATACCTAAAGAGCTGAAGTTAAATGCAACAAAAAGAATTTAAAAAAAAATTACTGGCATCACATATGTATCTCGGTAGTATACAGTGTGTCCCAAAAGTCTTCATACATAGGAAATATCAGTTAAAAATAGAAATGTCACACAATGCGCTCAATATAACGGCTTTCGAGACTCAGGCACAGATCGGTGAATGTGTTCCAACTTGTTTTGATGTAAAAGCTGCAACATGTCCGTCGCCACATGACAGACATCGACGATAAGGGCTTCCAGATGAAAGGTGTTGGGGGAAATCAAGAAATGTCAATTTTTAGCGATTTTATGGCTTACAGCGCATTTTGTAGTGGCAACTGGGACTACAGAACTGTCAAATCACAAACAATTTAAAAGTGGAAAATATCCATGTAAGGCAGTGATGTCAAAGCAAGCGCATTTTTCTGACGTTGACGTCGTGCGCGGGCATCAAGCGCTAGGTATGGAAGGAGCAAGGATTATGTATATGAATAAGTAGCCTGTTGGAGTAAGAAAACAGTTGTGCACAAACTTCAAACAGAACGTGAAATTTTATGTCGTTATTTTATATGGCTATTTGCTGTTTGATATTATCTATATTGTCTGTAAAACAAAGGACTAACGCCAGTCTCGTAATACTGCAGTTAATAACATAATAAAGATTTAAGAAGGAATATCCACATAAATTTCATAGTAGTAAAACTATACTGTATTAAGTGAATGAAACATCATTCATAAAGTGATATCCCAAAGAAAGAAATTAAGTATGGCATGACAAGTTGAAATTGATAATGATGGTATCTTTAGCCTTATAAAAGTAATCAATAAACTAATCAAAACAATATTATAGTCAAAGCAAAGTTACCTAGGTATATGTTTTGACTGTAACTAATATTACATAACAAAATCCTCATGCATTATTCTTTTAAGGTGATATTGGTGCGCAACTTCCTATCATCAGAATATTAAATTATTTTCTCGAAATCTGCTGAAGCTATAGAGCTGACATTTTTACAACACATGGGCACGTATCTTTTGCTTATGATGTAACAGTAGTTGCTTTGTTAATTCATTTCCTTACAAACATTTTCCATGCGAATATTTTCAAAATTTTCAATATTTATCTTCAGTAATACATATTTACGATATATTAAATTTACGAAAATATTGTTTCAGTATCTGTAAGGCTACTAAATAAATATATCTAAAATTTCACCTTTCTGTAAAAATTAAATAAGTATATAATAAATGTTCAATCTTAAGACATATCAACTTGCAAATGTTTATTTGCTATTTAATAAGATATATGAACGTTTTCGCCGTTTGAGGCATCTTCAGATATAACAAAAACATATAATCTGAACCTATAATAATAATAATAATAATAATAATAATAATAATAATAATAATAATAATAATAATAAATTATGCAAATAACAAGAATAAAGAACAATGCATGTATGCAATGCATGAGATTCATGAGCTTTATGTAAAATATGAAATAATACAGGATAATTGTTGATATAATCTTTACATTTGAAATTGAATTGGACGGATATTTTATACATATAGCTCATGTTACAAATAAAATATACAATTATGATTAAAATTTGTCAATAATATTAAAATTTATAATGATGATTGATAAAATAGATTTTAAGAATAGTCATTAGTTGAGGATATACGATAATTTGCGTAGATGATGTTCGTGTGTTATGTATGTATTTCATCTGAAAATTGAGATGGAGAAATAATAATAAGTACAAAATATATGCAAGTTATTATATAGAGACACAGATAATTATTATAAGACTACTTACTGAAAAATGTTCGCTAATGAGCTAAATGTTATTTATGTCGGATATTACTGTTTCAGTTTATTATCTGTAAAAAGTTGAGAAAATACTACTTTTGAATAAAAAGGAAACTCGTGAAAAATGAGCATTAAAATTGAAACTTAAATACTTATAATGCACTTACACTTCTCAAACAAATCTAAAACTTAACATGGATACAGTTTTAATAATTTCTCTTCCCTTTATCTATTGAATCAGTGCTGGCCATCCCTGAATATAGCTCGACCAAGCGGCATATACTACCTTTCTTGTCTGTCTCTTTCCTTTCCGCTGTAAAGCTCTCAGGTTCTCCTGAGCTCTAAAGCGCGCGCCTGCCCATATGGGCATCAGTTGACATGACTGATGTAAGATAACGTAGGACATTTAGTACACCGATTAAAAACCAGGAATGTTCAGGTATTAAAAGTTGTTTTTTTTTTGTTTTGTTTTGTCCCCCCCCTCCCCCCCCGATAATAATGTTTCATGACATTCCCTGTATTCTCCCGACACCTTTCAGATGTTGAGAATCCCGGGATTTCTCCTGGTAGTTTTATACGTCATGTATTAAGTAGGAAGTACAATGTCAATATTGTTAGTGAAGCCTTGTGGTCTACTATTGTGCTGAGTAAGATATTACCTTTTTTGTACGACCCCTTCAAAAGCAGTTCTCCTTTAGCTTGCTTCAATTGAATGAAACCCTGGCAGTGCGTTTCAAAGCATTCATTTCGTAAGCTTGGATTTGGTTTTTTGCTGCAAGTCATGCTACCAAATTATGAGAAAGGCGTGTTGCTTCTAATGAAGTTCATCTTGATGCAGCTCTCGGTCCTGTACAAGGTAGTATTAGTATGTTTGTATAGGTAATGGACCGAAATTAATGTGAGTGAAAAGGTTTTGATCAGGGATTGGTTGTGATCCTTGTATTTTAATTTTAAAGCAGAACTGTTATTCATTCAAGAGCCCCTAAGTTATGAATGATTCAGCCATGTGACGAAGCAGGAAACGTCGAAGGTGTCTGAGCTAATTATGTATTCCATCACGAGTGAGATAAAACAAGAATTTCGTCAGAGTTATAGTGAGATAGTAGATGCAGTAGAATAGACAGCTCTTTCCAAGTGATTGGTAGTAATTGGGATTATGTGACTTAAATTATGAATGTTACTGCAGTTATTACAAGTACCTAGCTAGCGTGATCCTTAGCTGGATTTATTTTCGCGTGCACATTCCAGATCAAATCAAGTTCCCTTCGTACTCCAGTTACACATCTTGCATATACGAAGGTTAGGTTTGGTTATGAAATGATGAAAGAGAGATGGAACGGAGAAAAATTCTCTCCGGCGCCGGGATTTGAACCCGGGTTTTCAGCTCTACGTGCTGATGCTTTATCCACTAAGCCACGCCGGATACAATCCCGACGCCGTTTAGAATCGTCTCAGATTAAGCTCCATCTCTTGGGTTCCCTTTGGTGGCCGCCCTCTGCACTACGTCATAGATGTCTATGAACGCAGGACCGAAGTCCATACATGTGTAGAGGTGCACTCAGATGAGTGACTGATTGGCCGGGATCCGACGGTATGGGCGCCGTCTTAAATCACAAAGTGATTTATTACGCATATCATATTTATTTTGATGTACCGAAGTACATATGATATTTCCATGCAGATATTCTGCGTCATCAGATGATGAAAGAGAGATGGAACGGAGAAAAATTCTCTCCGGCGCCGAGATTTGAACCCGGGTTTTCAGCTCTACGTGCTGATGCTTTATCCACTAAGCCACGCCGGATACAATCCCGACGCCGTTTAGAATCGTCTCAGATTAAGCTCCATCTCTTGGGTTCCCTTTGGTGGCCGCCCTCTGCACTACGTCATAGATGTCTATGAACGCAGGACCGAAGTCCATACATGTGTAGAGGTGCACTCAGATGAGTGACTGATTGGCCGGGATCCGACGGTATGGGCGCCGTCTTAAATCACAAAGTGATTTATTACGCATATGTACCGAAGTACATATGATATTTCCATGCAGATATTCTGCGTCATCAGATGATGAAAGAGAGATGGAACGGAGAAAAATTCTCTCCGGCGCCGGGATTTGAACCCGGGTTTTCAGCTCTACGTGCTGATGCTTTATCCACTAAGCCACGCCGGATACAATCCCGACGCCGTTTAGAATCGTCTCAGATTAAGCTCCATCTCTTGGGTTCCCTCTGGTGGCCGCCCTCTGCACTACGTCATAGATGTCTATGAACGCAGGACCGAAGTCCATACATGTGTAGAGGTGCACTCAGATGAGTGACTGATTGGCCGGGATCCGACGGTATGGGCGCCGTCTTAAATCACAAAGTGATTTATTACGCATATCATATTTATTTTGATGTACCGAAGTACATAGCACGTAGAGCTGAAAACCCGGGTTCAAATCCCGGCGCCGGAGAGAATTTTTCTCCGTTCCATCTCTCTTTCATCATCTGATGACGCAGAATATCTGCATGGAAATATCATATGTACTTCGGTACATCAAAATAAATATATTAGGTTTGGTTAGTTTAGGTTTTTATTAACCAAGTCCGCTCATGCGCAGTTTGATCTCGCAGCCAAATTCTTCTTGTCGTGAACTACACGTGTAATTACTATGGGCCGATTGCAGAAACGATGACCGATTTTAAGTCTTAGACACTGTTTCACTAAACAACGTCTAAATTACGTACGAATTTCCGTTGCTTAAACAATGTTCAGCCGGTGTTTAGTAAGATACAGTTTTAGTTGCGGTTTTAGCTGGGAAAGAGAAGTATGGAGTATCTTGCATTTCGATTCTTTGCCAAACAACAATGGCGGAGCCAATGGAAACGTTTCATTAACGCGGGCGCCAAATGGAAATCAGCTGATTCACAACAGGCATAATGACGAAACGTATTTCGAACTTTTCAAAGGAAGAAAAGACCGTGTTGTCGGACATTGTAAGAAATTACGATGTTGTAGAAAATAAGTCCTACAACAGTGAAACTTTGGAGAAGAAGAAGGCGGCGTGGAGGAAAATAACAGAAAGCGAAAGCTTGCTTCTTTGTATCTCAAAAGGATTAGTAGTAGTATTAGTAGTAGTATTTATTTATTTAACCTGGTAGAGATAAGGCCGTCAGGCCTTCTCTGCCCCTCTACCAGGAGATTCCAACTACAATATCAACAATAAAATTACAATTAGTATTAAATTTACAATTACAATTACAATTACAAATAATATTACAATTAGTATTAAATTTACAATTACAATAAAATCAAAGTACGAAAAGATTACCTGAATAATTAAAGCTAGATAAGTTATCATAGAGAAACAAAGAATATTTTATATTTACTGAATTACAAATTAAATCTAGAATAACAAAATTGTATAGTGATGAAATTATTGAATATTGAAATATTTTGTGATAGATTAAAGAAACTATTTACAAGTAATCAATTACTGACCAAGTGCCTAGTAAGTTTTCGTTTGAATTCAATTTTATTTCGACAGTCCCTGATGCTAGCAGGTAGCGAATTCCAGAGTCTTGGCAGGGCTATTGTGAAAGAAGATGAGTATGAGGAGGTGCGATGGGATGGTATTGTTAGTATTGTTTCATGACGAGAGCGTGTGTTCAGATTATGGTGGGAAGAAAGGTAAGTGAAGCGAGACGACAGGTACGAAGGAATAGAAGAGATCAAGATTTCGAAGAGAAAGAGAAGTGAATGTAAATTTCTTTTCTTATCTAGTTTAAGCCAACCTATTGCTTCCAGGGATGGGGTAATATGATCATATTTACGAACATTGCTTACAAAACGTACACACAAATTATGAGCACGTTGAAGTTTCATTTTGTTGTCGCTGGAGAGGTCAGTCAGTAAAATGTCCGCATAGTCGAAATAGGGAAATGCAAGTGTCTGCACAAGGGACTTTTTTAAGCAAGAGGGGAGATGAACATTTATCCTTTTTAGCACATGGATAATAGAATATACTTTTCTGAAAGTTTCTGTGATTTGCATGTCCCAGTTGAGATTATTATCCATGTGAATGCCAAGATTTTTTACTACGATCAAGCAAAAGATTGCGACGTAGAGGAGGCCGTCGAAGTAGAAATAAATATCTCCGGAACCGTCGCAACACACCAATATAATTAACGTGCTCCATTGAATTGACACTGATACACTCGTTCCTTGTGTGAGATTGCGATTAAACATTGTTCTAGACGGTGTTTAAACATCGACTGCTAAACATCGGTTTTAGACATCGTCTACTATTAAACATCGTCTTCGCAACGTGGCAGCCATACTTAGGCGTTGTTTAACCTTAAACATTGTCTAAATATTGTTTCTGCAATCGACCCTATGTGTTTATTTACTACACATCGACCGCATACAAGTGTGCATAGGTGTTTATTTTGGTTGTGGGAAAAATCTGAGTTGCGTGGGAAATTTTATGCATCTTTGTGGGAAAATGAAGGTGAACTTTCTGGCAACAATGTGGGACACTCCCGACAATAGGAAGAAACGTGACATCGCGGCGGTGAGTCTGATTACTAGGTTGGATTTTGACTTTCGTAAGAAATGACCGGAAAATTTTACTTAGAACTCTGTAATTTTTGGACACAGTTCATGTCGTATAAAAAGTGTTAGATTTTTCAAGCTTTACTTCTTACAGTTCTTGCTGTGAATGTTGTGTGAAGGATCTTTAAGGGACATATAGGACTGGTTTTTGGCCAAAATGGTAGAAATAAATATTTTTGTTCTTTTTATGTAAATCAGGGCTGGACAGCAAGAGCGGATTCTACTCTCTCACGGGGAGCCATATGATTTCTCTTCATCCCCTTTCTTCCCCGCCGAACACCGCACAGCGTTGATTCAGTGACGGATGAATATTAAGTGCCCCCGTTTAGAGTCTGGATCCGTTCCCAATGTGCAGCCCTGATTTAAATAATTACCGATACCTTATATATTTAACATTTGTCCTATATTTAGCCTCTGCCCACCATTTTAAGACATCTGGCGGCAATTTTTAAAGAGTTACGCACAGCTATTTTAAATCTAACACATTGACTAAAAATTGCGTTTTCTCAAAACTACGTTTTTGGTCAATAAAAAGATCCCCAGTGGCTTATATTTACTCCCATTTGAATGATACTTTGCAAGAATACTCAGCATACTCCAACACACAAACCTGTGCATGGAATCAGCTTTCGCTGAAAACTTTTCATGATATGAATTTTTAACTTTTAAAAATTAAATAAAACTATCAAGCAAAATTCAGGATTTCTATGAACATTTTTTATCTCATTAATCAATGCTCAAATTTAAAGGTCCATTCGTAGTTTTCGTAATCATGAAATGCAAGTCCTTCACAGAAAATTTTAATTCGCAATAATAATTTTGAAGCCACCAGGGATGTTCTGAATTTACGCACTTCTACACCTACCTACCTTGCCTCCCGTCTCAGTTACCTGTCATCATAACATAATCTCTTCACACGCACGCAAAATAGCCGCATACTGGTCATACCAACACGTAAGACATCATCGTATTCATCATCATACACAATTTCGCTCTCGCGCTTGTGGAATACCCTACCCAGTGACATCAGAGACTGTCGGAATTTAGTAGCGTTCAAAAGCAAGCTTATTAAGCATTTTCTTACTGCGTAGAGTAGGTTTAATTTGTACTTAATCAATAAAAGAAATGCTTCTCTCTTCTTAACTTTTACAATAAACGGTCTAGCTTTTATTAGCTGTCTTTTAGTACTTTGATTTTTATTGTATCTGTAAATTTAATATTAATTGTAATTATAATTGTAATTGTATTCTTAATATTGTAGCTGTAATCCCCTGGTAATTCAGAATAAATATGGGAAATGCGTGTTATTATTCGGTTGAGAAGCTTTTATCATCTAGTCTGCTGTCAAAAAATCTGAAAGTTAGAATTTATAAAACAGTTATATTACCGGTTGTTCTGTATGGTTGTGAAACTTGGACTCCCACTCTGAGAGAGGAATATAGGTTAAGGGTGTTTGAGAATAAGGTGCTTAGGAAAATATCTGGGGCTAAGCGGGATGAAGTTACAGGAGAATGGAGAAAGTTACACAACGCAGAACTGCACGCATTGTATTCTTCACCTGACATAATTAGGAAGATTAAATCCAGACGTTTGAGATGGGCAGGGCATGTAGCACGTATGGGCGAATCCAGAAATGCATATAGAGTGTTAGTTGGGAGACCGGAGGGAAAAAGACCTTTGGGGAGGCCGAGACGTAAATGGGAGGATAATATTAAAATGGATTTGAGGGAGGTGGGATATGATGATAGGGACTGGATTAATCTTGCACGGGATAGGGACCGATGGCGGGCTTATGTGAGGGCGGCAATGAACCTTCGGGTTCCTTAAGAGCCATTTGTAAGTAAGTAAGTAATCCCCTGGTAGAGGGGAAGAGAAGGCGTGATGGTCTTATCTCTACCAGGTTAAATAAATAAATATAAAATGAGTGAAAATTAGTGTCTAAGAAACTAATGCATGAAACTGGATTAAATTTAGTACTATTATTTAAATGTAAAGTTACAACAAATCCACCGAATTTGAAAGCAATTGATAAAAAAACTTTACAAGTTCCAAAACTCACTCCCAGTGTCCCTTAACTTTCAATCACATTTGGCTGATAGTAACCCCTCTAGAATCAAAGATGACAGAGATTAAAAAAATCTTGCGAATATGCTTGTAAAAAAATCTATACTTCACACAGCATGCGAATGCTTGAACCATTTTGTTAGATATTTTAATATATGCAAGTTGTGTTATATTCACACTAGAAATTCTGTTTTTGAGGGCAGTGAAAGGTTGTTGTAAAAGTGCCAAACAAATACCAGCCTTGCTAAATAATATACACTTAACGTAGACTTGTTGCGTCAGTAATTAAACTATTTAGTAATGGAAATATTTCTTTTACTTGATTATTAAGCGATGCTGTATCAGCTATCGCCTTACATTTAGAGAAAACCTCAACGAGGTAATCGGCCCGAGCAAGAATCAAACTCACGTCCGAACGGAGCAGGCAAACGCGCTGCCCCTGAGCTACGCCGATGGCCTGGTAATATTGTTGATCGTATAAGAGAGATCCTGGAAGTGTTGGCCTCCAGACACATTCTTGGAACTAAATGTTTCAGGCTTAATCTGTACCTGTATGATAGGGATGTTTCCTTCCGGTCGGATTTATTTATTCAGTTCTTCAAGCTGCGGACTGGGAAGTTCACACGGTTTTTTGCTTGCAACCCAGGAATTGAATTATCAGACTCAGGAGACGTAATCATGTGTATAGTTTAGTTCATGTAACGATGTTATGATTTAGTATTAGTATTTAGTAGTATTAGTATTTATTTATTTAACCTGGTAGAGATAAGGCCGTCATTCCTTCTCTGCCCCTCTACCAGGGGATTACAACTATAACATGAACACTAAGATTACAATTAATATTAAATTTACAATTACAATTACAATAAAAATTAAAGTACGACAAGAATACCTGATTAATGAAAACTAGACATTTTATCATAGAAGTTAAGAACAAAGAATATTTTTGTATTTACTAAATTACAAATTAAACCTACAATAACAAAATTCTATAGTGATGAAATTACCGGATATTGAAATATTTTGTGATAGATTAAGAGAACTATTTACAAGAAACCATGTCTGAACGAGTCTCAATTACTGACCAAGTGCCTAGTAAGTTTGCGTTTGAATTGAATTTTATTTCGACAGTCCCTGATGCTAGCAGGTAACGAATTCCAGAGTCTTGGCAGGGCTATTGTGAAAGAGGATGAGTATGAGGAGGTGCGATGGGATGGTATTGTTAGTATTGTTTCATGGCGAGAGCGTGTGTTCAGATTGTGGTGGGAAGAAAGGTAAGTGAAGCGAGACGACAGGTACGAAGGAATAGAAGAGTTCAAGATTTCGAAGAGAAGGAGAAGTGAATGTAAATTTCTTTTCTTATCTAGTTTAAGCCAACCTATTGTTTCCAGGGATGGTGTAATGTGATCATATTTACGAACATTGCTTACAAAACGTACACACAAATTATGAGCACGTTGAAGTTTCGTTTTGTTGTCGCTGGAGAGGTCAGTCAGTAAAATGTCAGCATAGTCAAAATAGGGAAATACAAGGATCTGCACAAGGGACTTTTTTAAGCAAGAGGGAAGATGAACATTTATCCTTTTTAGCACATGGATAATAGAATATACTTTTCTGCAGGTTTCTGTGATTTGCATGTCCCAGTTGAGATTATTATCCATGTGAATGCCAAGATTTTTTTACCGAAGAACTGAAAGGGATATGCACTGTACTTACTTTAACGGGGGAAATGATTTCGGTATACGTTAGAGATAAGTTGTATAGTCCTGTCGCTCTTATTTCCGGCAGCCAATCACGTTGCAGGTCGCCTACATTTAAAAGTGTGCGTCTTGTGATTCGCTGATGATGACGTTATGCACTTCCTAAGGCTCGATAAATACTTAATATAATAGACCACCATTTTGGCTCTTTCGTTGGCGTTCACAGAAAGCACACGAAGACGTTATTTGCAGCTCAATTATTTCCTCAATTACAGTGCGTTTGATTTATTATCATAGGAGCTACGACATGATAATGTTTAACGGTACGGCAAATAGATTCCTCGTCTGATAGCTCGGCAATGAAAGAACAAAAATGGCGAACGATACTACTTACCTAGACTTTATAGAGCCTTCACTTCCTAAGACGTAAGCAAAGAGGAGGAGTCGCCCCGGAAATAACAGCGTCGCGACTATAGTAAGACTAGTTATTAATTTTCACACAATATTTTTGTTATGTATGTATATGTATATGTATGTATATGTATGTATGTATGTATGTATGTATGTATGTATGTATGTATGTATGTATGTATGTATGTATGTATGTATGTATGTATGTATGTATGTATGTATGTATGTATGTATGTTCATTCATTTATTCTTTTCTGCCCAAGTGCAGGTCTTTAGCATTCTCCAATCTTTAGGCCTACTATTTTCTGCATTCCTCTTTGTCTCCGCATATGATCCATGTATCTTAATGTCGTCTATCGTCTGGTATCTTCTTCTGCCTCGAACTTTTCTCCCGTTCACCATTTCTTCCATTGTATCCATCAGTAGGTAGTAGACAGTTCTTACTGAGCCAGACCCAGCCAATTCCTTTTTCTCTTCTTGATCAGTTTCAGCATCATTCTTTCTTCACCTATTCTTTCCAACACAGCTTCATTTCTTATGCTGTCTCTCCATTTCACACGCTCCATTCTCTTCCATACAATCTATATATATAATTTGAACTGGTAATGGAAATTACGGGAAAACGGCTGAACGGATTTTAATAAATGGCCCCTCATTTTGAAGCTTGGAACCCAAAGTTTTTCGGAAAAGTGGTAGTTTTCAGTGAAATGTCAATTTTCCTACACAATTTTCCTATTTTCCAAAATCCATCTGTTGTCAGTTTTGAGAACTAATTTTTTCGAATCACGGCCGACTTGATTGAATTTCAGAACAAAACACAAACTACAATAAACAATAGGCTATTACACGAAGGCCATGACCTGCAGGATTGCCGACATATTTAGAGCTCAATTCAATTTGTTATTAAAAACTGATTCTGTAGTGTATAACAATTTTCTGAGTACAGCTGTGTATTGGATATTCAAATCTACGAAACTTGAGGTGGTTTGATGACATTATTATCATTAGAAATTAAATGTTATTATAGTTAATATCATGATGCATCTATTTTTCATTAATTGTACATAATATTGATGCTATATTGATGACATGAAAGTGAAACTTTTGAGGTTATGTAAGTAAATGTAGAGAATATCTTAATTTACATCTTCATTTCTATAATTTACTGAGTGGCTGCTATATATAACTACAAAACTTAAGTAAGATAATAATATTGTTATTAAAAATCAAATATTTTTATACTTATTAGCCCAGTGGGGTTGGATCTTTTTCATATACTTAATGGCGGTGTAGTGTAGATATTGATATGTGTCATTGTCTTCAGTATTGACTCGACAGAGCGCAAAAATTACAGTTCCTAAGGAAAGATCAAAATAAGAGGCCTAGAAAATTTTGTAGTCTCTAGATCATTTCAGCAAGATCTCTTAGTAGGATAAAATGATTTTACGCTCTACATTTCAAGTTCTACATGCAGCAGCTATAAGAAATTGCTATTGTTCGAAAGCTTAGCAAACCTGACTTTTTTTAACTTTTGCCTACAATCCACAATGACCTGAAATAGCTACTGCTTTCTTCATGACATTGATACTTGCGTTTTCGCGTTGAAACTCAAAAACTGAAGTTGGGTAGGTTCAAGAAAAAGTATTTGGCCTAAAAAATCCATTCAGAGGGAGTATGTTTCATTATTAAGGAAGCAAATAACTATTAAAAAGACAAATATTCTTCATTGAAAATAAATCTGAAAAATTTTTATTTGAACGTCTAACGAACTTAGTTTGCAGCAGCATTTGCTGCACAAGCCACTAGTTTATATATAAAGGGGAAATGTTACCTTTGGAATGTCAAGTAATATCGTTTTTATGTGTAAGTCAGACCACGAAAGTTTGTCATATTTTGGATACGTGTAAAATGTTTTCATTTATGCAATTATTTTTCTTTTTCAATTTCGTTTCCATCTAGGTTCTTTTCTTCTTTGTAATTGATCAATTAATTTATCTAGCTACACATTGTTCTCCTTTATTCATCCATCCATCCATTCATCATCCATCGGACCACTCAACTGCTCATCCGTTGAAATTCCTTCCTGTCATTTATTTTCTCTTTATATTAAGGATCATTCTATATCATTTTCTAACCTGTTTTCCATTTTTGGTTTGTCGACTTTGCTCATTTAGCCTAATTACTTTTTCTCCTCGACGTTTTAATCCCCAGCATAACGCTCCTGAGAAACAAAGTCTTATCTGAAACTAGTGATGAATAATTGCAGAATTCATCTGAGTGCAATTGCTTACTCATTCAAGAAAGAGGAGTAATCTGTTGATTGATTGTAATATTGATCGCGGACTTTGTTATTATTCCTACGCGCCACCGGGCCTTACCAGCAGCGTTCATAGTATTGCATATCACTTCCTGTTATACCAGCTTACTATGACAAATAATACAATTTATTCCAGGTGAAATGTGCACGAGGCAACGTCTCACATTGGCATACTTATTGTTTTGTCAACTGTCTGAAGCTGGTTTTAACCTCAACTCATAAGTAGGGAGCGGATTTTTATGTGCTAAAAAATTTAAATATATTTATTTTTTATGTGCTAAAAAGTACGAAAATATTTGCTAAAAAAAAAATATATATATATATATTTTTTTAAATATGACAAAAATACCTTACTTAGCTTGAAAAAAAAAAATATTACTAGGTACTCACCAACCACACTTGAGTGCTAGTAGTTGGCCGAGAATTGCAGTGAACAACAAAGGTCATCGCCAAATTCTCCATCACAAATGCATGCCGATTATCTCTGAATAACGTCAATTTCACCTACAGGCACATCCTCCAATATTTGAGGAACTTTACACATTTTTTTATATCCACTGTTTTTCTCAAACACGTTCTGGAATTTGTCCCTTAGTAATTGTGCTTCTGAACCTGGTAGCGAGTCTAGTTTAATTTCCACGGCATGCACCTCCCTGTTTCAGACAACAGGTTTTTGGATGTTTCGACTTTTTTTTATGATGTCACACAAAAAGCTTAAATTTGCTAATAAGAAAACCGAATCGGTTTTTTAAATAACCTTCTTTCAGTTTATCTCGAAGGATATCGATTGACGAAGCCCGATAACAGCAAATCACAAGATATGTTGCCTTACTTGATAGACATGAGCGAGAGGCGAGAGATTTGTTTAAATTAAATGATGTTCATACCCGAGCTCTTATCTGTTGTGTTTCACAAAAAAAGAAATGAAATCATCTTCAGCAACAATAAACATTCCTAATTATGTGTTGCAAGATCTCTCCTCCTTGTCCACGTTAATTTATTCTCTAATAGTAACACCGATATGCTGCCTAGCAGTTCTCAGAACTTGAGGCGGTACTATTACGAAAATGGATCACGGATACACCACACAGCGCTTAGAAACACGAAGCAACCAAAAATTCTCAAAAAAGATAACGTACTTCAGAGTGATATAATTGATTTAGTTTTAAAATATTTAAAAGTTTTTGTTAAAAATTATTTAAGTAAAAAAACTCCAAGTTTTGTGTGTTTATAATAGATTTCCTAAAATATGTATTTACATACTTTTTTTGTGAAAATATGTGTTTTTATGTGAAATAAAATTCGGGTTTTAAACTTGAAACTTCATGTTCGGAATTTTTAACTTTGTTAATTGTGTTTTATCACACGCAAAAAGAATATTTAATTACATAGGAATCCGCTCCTTACTCATAAGTAACAACAAAAAAGGCATAAGTGACTAGAATTTGTGACTAGTGTTTCAGTATACGTAAGTTGGCATTTTATTGCTTAATATTGATAGGAAAACTTTCTGAAAATGGACACCTAGGATTAAAAAGAAATTATAAAATATTCTTGGAAGATAACGAAGAGGAATTGGCAGGGGGGACAGGAGAAGAAAGAAACACGAGGATTTTTTCTAAAGTATTTATTTATTTATTTAGTATTTATTTATTTAACCTGGTAGAGATAAGGCCGTCAGGCCTTCTCTGCCCCTCTACCAGGGGATTACACTATAACATGAACAATAAGATAACAATTAATATTAAATTTACAATTACAATTACAATAAAAATTAAAGTACGACAAGATTACCTAATTAATGAAAGCTAGGCATTTTATCATAGAAGTTAAGAACACAGAATATTTTTGTATTTACTAAATTACAAATTAAAGCTACAATAACAAAATTCTATAGTGATGAAATAACCGGATATTGAAATATTTTGTGATAGATTAAGAGAACTATTTACAAGAAACCATGTCTGAACGAGTCTCAATTACTGACCAAGTGCCTAGTAAGTTTGCGTTTGAATTGAATTTTATTTCGACAGTCCCTGATGCTAGCAGGTAACGAATTCCAGAGTCTTGGCAGTGCTATTGTAAAAGAGGATGAATATGAGGAGATCCGTAGGTATGAAGGGCATTGCGAAAGATGTTCATTATTTTCAATTTACGTATATCATAATATGTGTAACACGTTCTTTTATATAAATAGTTATAAGAAGAGTATGCAGGACTTCTTTTTCGAATTTCCGTGCGAAAACACTTCTAAACAGAATAACGTTTCGGATTATTGTAGGTTCATATTATTTGCCCAAAGGGTTACAGAATGAAACGTGGATTTCTTTAATGCATGAAGACACTTTCTACATGGTATGTGCTCTTTGTTACGCATGGCAATCGGTACCCAGAGTTTTCAAATGGGTCATGACCTCCCATTGCTTGTCTCATACATTTGTAACACAGTCCTAGTTTCTCATGTAGGTCATTGCTGCTGCTTGTGTCGTATCGTTTGGTTATCGATCTTTCCCACTAGCACTACGTAGATTATTGACTTCAGTGTACCTTGTCTCCAATTACGTTGAACAGCGGTTTAGACTAAATTTAAGTGAGGGTGGCCTCTTCCTTCAAACATCTCACATTTAAGCGCTAACGTTGTAATCAGTGTCTCATGTCCTCCATTTGTAATTTGGACCCAAAATATATCATGCATTAATTATATAATAATAATAATAATAATAATAATAATAATAATAATAACTAAATAAATATTAATGCAACATTAAATCATTACTATAGTGAGGATTAAATCATTGCTATAGTGAGAATTAGGGGAAGGTAGGGCAAAGTGGAATGAATTTTGATATCATCTAATCCTGTCTTTGTGTTAAGTTGTATCACAAAGTTTTTATACACAAACTAAACGTTATACATCCGTCAACATTTAAACACAAAAATAATCTTATAATGAATGAAGACAACAAAGTAATTAGAAAAATAAGAGGACCCTTTAATTTTCCACTTTACCCTCACCAAGAGGGCATAGTGGAAACTCGGAGAGGGCAAAGTGGAAATTACAGAACACACTATATAAATGAAAATATTGTTTAAGATATGTAAAACATAAATAATTGTCCATATTTAAAACATTTTCAAGCACTGCAGTTGTCACATAGGCTAGCCTACATAGTCTGGAGATTAATATCAGCACAAAGTTAATGAGTCCAGTTTTACAATGTCAATTTTTTATTTTCCACCTTTGCTTATCTTAATGTTTTTGGATTTATATTAACGTTTTCGATACTCTGTGTGTATCATCTTCAGATATGTATGTCAATATGTGTTGTGAAGACCTAGCCTCTTATTGTGTAGTGGGTTATTCACGTGCGTGTGACCTATCATGATTTCACACGCACGCGAATAACCCACTACACAATAAGAGGCTAGGTCTTCACAACACATATTGACATACATATCTGAAGATGATACACACTGAGTATCGAAAACGTTAATATAAATCCAAAAACATTAAGATAAGCAAAGGTGGAAAATAAAAAATTGACATTGTAAAACATTAAGCTTATCGGCATCTCCAAAATGAAACTAATGAGTCCAGTCTTTGTATTTACAACACATGATCTAGTTTTCCGATGGTGGGTCAGAATATTGCTCTCCACAGCCCAAACAGAAAACATCTTGCTACCTAGGCGTGTGGTTTAGTGTACTGGCGGCATCGTCTTACCGGCCTTCGTTTTCACTCCTTTGCCGTCAGGTCTCCCATCTGCTTCTCGCGGACTGCGAGTATTTCAGTTTTCTGACAACGTCGTTTTCGGTTTCTTTCAGTCTGAAGCAGTACGCCTAGGCTTACTTTGGGGAGTGGAGCAATATCTTATGGTGTCACATGAGGCTGCACATTCGATGTTCCACACTTTACTGGGTTGAAAGGCATCTATCTGTGTATTCTCCTGCTTCATTGGGAGACCTATCTTCGCAAAGAATAGCTTATCAATAGAACTACTAGGCTATACTGGCAATAAAGGACAGAAGATGGAGCAAAATCATCTTCTGTGAATATGTTGCGTCCATATGGAAAAATTTCAGTCCTTGAGAATCCGCTAGTGATATTCGGAACCACGAACGATTTCTCAAAGTCTTCACGGATCAGACCTGCCACATCATATTCACCGGTGTGTCTTCCTGGATAGTTCTTCTGGAATTTGTCTACTGCAACTTCAAAATGCGTCTTGAATGGCTTGTGAACTGCAACATCGACAGGCTGCAGCTTGTGTGTTGTGTGTGAAGGAATCGACAAGATTATGATCCCAATCAAGAGCTTGCAATGACTGGTGAGATGTATGATCGTTAAGAACCAACAACACTGACTTTTCTTTGTTAAGTCTGACAATTTCTGCAAAAGTTTCAACCAGTGCAAAAATTATCTGCATTGATCCAGCCAGACTCGGAGCACCAATTCAAGCAGGATTGCTGGGTAACTTTCGGCGTTGGACCTCAGAAGCATTTCGCCATCATTAATTCACATATCAATGATATCATCATTATTGATACCATATCCCGAGTTCAGTTCATGGTGCAGTGTGCTGTATTTGTACAATACGGCCCTTCGGCTACCGAATCATTCACAGAATAGCATTGGTAAGCACAATAAGCCTCAGGTAGCAGTGTAAGCCTTCGGGTCCCTCCATAGAACAGAACAAAACGTAAAATATAAGTCAAATGCATTAACTATCTTGCAATCGCACATTAGGAGGAAATCCAGACTCTAGGAGTGAATTCCAAACTACATGGGCAAAGTGGAAAGTTCATTCTTTCAGTTTCCACTTTGCCCTCCACGTGGGTTGCAGGTTAGATGTGGTTGTATCTTGCCAAATTAATTAAAAAAAAACAACTAGCCATCACAACTTCTTCCCAACACTTGTAACGGTGCTTTAAATATTAATAATAAAATCAGATGTTATATATATGGCGGATGCCTACAGATTACTTATCATAAACAAATAATTTCTTGCAGCTCGTTTCATTGTAATCACAATTCCACCATGTACAGCGATACTAGCGCTGTGCGGCTAAATAGAAACATACATACTACCATAAGCTTTGAATATTATACTGAATAGTGCTGCTCTCTATTGTTGTAAGAGCATAACAACGATTTTCCACTTTGCCCTCCCCTTCCACTTTGCCCTCGTCTCCCCTACGTAAGAGCAGTTCCTAAAAGACTAATTTGGCCGTCTCTTCAGTGTTGCCAATTAATACCAAATATCACTAAATGGGATAAAGTCACAATGCCATGTACAATAATAATAATAATAATAATAATAATAATAATAATAATAATAATAATAATAATAATAATAATAATAATAACAATAACAGGTTACCAAATATATTTAATTACGAAAATTATGTTTGTGGTGGCGATACACTACCACTATCAACATTTTAAACAGATGAACATTTCGAAACCTTAGCCAGAATAAATCTCGATAAGAATGAGAGAAAATTCAATTTTAAGAAAGACTAGTTACATAGTGTCTGTTGAAATACTGTTAAAATTAGTATTTTCTTGAAAATTGTCATATATTTCTGTGGTGAACTGGGAAAGAGTTTGGGGCAAAAGAAAATGTCAGATGATAGACTACATTAAGATATATATATATATATATATATATATATATATATATATATATAAACCTTTTGATTACCCAACACAATTATTTTTTCAGGAACTAGGTGTATCAAATCTAGAACAAATTTATAAACGAACATTGCTGATTTACTTCCATAAAAACCACAATAAATTTAAATTTGATCCCCATGAATACCATACGAAAAAACTACAGTTCCTTTCTAAATACTCCCAAATGCCACACAACTGCTGGATTAAAACACAGCATGAATTTTGGACCCAAAATATATAAGGCATTAATTAGACCTTACCCTGATCTAAGTACACTTAACACACATAGATTTAAGAAACAAATCAGATTAATTACTTAATTGTTTAATCTAATTGAGTTAAAAATTGATACTCTAATATTCATGTACTTTCGTATTTTCTATTTGTATACAGACCCTTTTATTACATGCTGTATGTATTTTACCATTTATTAATGTTATTGTGCTCAATGAACTCTCTTAATTTTGTGATATATTTTGTATAACTGATCTGAACTGCGCCCGAGCACGAGCTTCTGCTCTTTCGGGCTGCAATGCCTAATGTAGCTCAAGCGTAAAGTATAAATAAATAAATTCAAATTTACATTATGGAGAGGGCATTTTTTTAATTTCGGGATGGAATTGAATGGAATTTCGAGAGGGAGCATTACGACCAGCACTGCGAACTTTCAAGATCTACTGCGCTAACCCCCAAGCTAGGCGCATTCCCAAACCCACACCGGCTTACTTCAGTAAGCTTCGTTGTGTACTCATATTTCGAGCAGGCAACCCTTCTCGTCAGTAAGCCAGACCCCTCCGTACGTCGCCAGCCGGTGTTCAGAATTTTGTCGCACCTCACCGACCAAGAAACCAACCAGCCAGAAACAAGCCAAACTGAAAGGGGAGGCTCTCTTAGCTCTACTAGAGAGAATGCTGTGGAATGATGACGAAATGGAGAAATGTTGATGGAATAATGTAGATGTCTAATATTGGGAAACGGAAGAATCTCTAGAAAAAAACCCCAACTGCGACCTTGTCCGCCACAAGTGTCACTGTGGATTTTTCAATGAAGAACTGTGGACTCCATCGGGGCTCGAACCCAGACCGCCTGCGTGACAGGCTGAAGGTCTCGTCACTCAGCCACCGGGCGTTATTTCGTGATCCTGTTCATTATTACGCCTAGAGTGTTTCAACCTGCGATCCCTCGATACATTGAAAAGTGAATTGTTGGTCTAGAAAAAAATCCGTCAATGAAGTATGCAAATCACTGAGACGAAGAGCAAACGTCTCGGAAATTCAGCCTGTAGTCCACTCAGTAAGGGACAACATGCTATATAATGGCATTCAAAGATATCTGACCTCCAATTTTTTTATCTTGTAAGCGAACTTTCTAACCCTGGGATAAGATATAACAAATTGACAAACTTTGAAATACTTCCACTATGTAGTTCTCAATTGTTGTTTAATGAACTGTCCGAAGACACAGGTCTGTACCCCACAAGTGACACCAACAAGGTTTTACTCATGAGCCAACTAGGCCAGGAGATAATGGGGTAGGTGGCCAGGTCCTTGCCTCTCCATTGCATACATCGCTGACTAGTTACATATTGCACTAATCAGACTTCAGATATATG
The DNA here is from genome assembly GCF_040183065.1 of Periplaneta americana. NCBI lineage: Eukaryota > Metazoa > Arthropoda > Insecta > Blattodea > Blattidae > Periplaneta > Periplaneta americana. The sequence continues at coordinate 193,066,717 of NC_091121.1, forward strand.
CAATTTGTTCTTCCTCTGACACATATCGTCAAGTGAGGTGTACTGCCTGATAATAGATATAGGGTAAACCATACAGTTATGGCCACTTAAAGAAAATTTTATGCTTAAAAGTCGAGGATTTCAATGCATTATATTGTAAGAAGGAACTGTTGGTACATCTGTAATTGTCAGTTATTCTTTATTCAAATCACTGTTACAAAAATGGAATCAATAATACGGTGTGATACTAGTGACCAAATAAATTAATATGTATTAAATTATAGTTATTGGCCACTTCTTGACAGTTACTGGCCACTTCACAATTATCAACTATAACATACATTTATTTTTGTTTTGGATGCAAATATTAGCCAGAACCTCAATTAGATGTATAGTTCTCAGTAGGTGACCCTATTATTGGAACGGGTAAAAAGATATTTGAGAAAATGTAGATGTAGATTCAATATAAATTATTCTCATATTTGACAGTATCAACTGTTTCCCGCTAAATATGTTTCTTTTTTTTGGCAATCATTAGAGAGGAATAAAATTTTGAATTTTATAATACAGGTAGGCTATATTTATGTACTGTTGGCGACACTGACTGTTATCTTCTCCATCTGTTCATAGAAGCAATAACTAAAGAAACCACATTTACACGAACAAATTATCGATCACTGCCTTATGACTTTAACTCTGCCAGTAGAAATAAATAAATAAATAAATAAATAAATAAATAAATAAATAAATAAATAAATAAATAAATAAATAAATAAATAAATAAATAAATAAATCACTGTTGATTAGGAGGGTGAGGTATCTTTGAACGCTAGTGTACAAATCTCGTATTAGCCTATATCTCTGCCTCTGTGCAACGTCACATTTGCGGCGGGGAAGCAAGGAGATGGAAAGAAAGCTGTAATGCTTTCCAATCCGCTGACGCCCACATTGTAAGATAAGCCACTTGAAATTTAACGGTCACTGACCGGTAGCATTGATGTCAGATGGAGGAAAATTTCTCACATTCCGGGGAAAAACTGATGCCTTGAGGGAAAAAGGGAAAATTTGTGTCAAAGAGGGTATTTTTGACACTTTTGACAACTTCTCCAGTTTCATTTCGCATTGTCGTTATTCCTTAACATTTTCCAACCAGATTCTAAAATTATGAATATTGAATATTGTTCGACTGTGTCAGATAATTACAGGAAATAGTTGGCCCGAGGAGAAACAGTAGTGAGACAATCAGAAAGAAAGAATAACCCACTCAAGTTGAGCCAAATAATTATATGAGACTTCGAGAACCATAACCTGTCCTCTCTGATGACGCAATATTGGTTCGTTTATCAAGTTTTTCATCGGTCTTTTATTCTGTTGCACAGTGACAAGAGTGAGATATTCAGGAAATGACCGATTTCATATTGCAAAACATTACATAATTTTTTCATATTGTGATTGCATGGCTTAGTCATTACTGGCAAAAAGTCCAGAGGCGTTCATTTTATCTACCGCTAGTGAAATTGAGTGAAGTTGTAACAAGTGTGAAATTATGTCCGGCACTGAAGTAAGGAGAGGTCGAGGGAAATTTTACTCTTAAAAGGAAATTTCAACCTGTCACGAGGGAAATTATCGGAACACAATCTGACAATAGTGACCGGTAGAGATGCAGATCTATGAAATGGAATCTAGAACTCCTTTCGGAAGAAAGTATACTTACTTACTTACTTACAAATGGCTTTTAAGGAACCCGAAGGTTCATTGCCGCCCTCACATGAGCCCGCCATCGCTCCCTATCCTGAGCAAGATTAATCCAGTCTCTCTCATCACACCCCACCTCCCTCAAATCAATTTTAATATTATCCTCCCATTTACGTCTCGGCCTCCCTAAAGGTATTTTTCCCTCCGGTCTCCCAACTAACACTATATGCATTTCTGGATTCGCCCATACGTGCTACATGCCCTGCCCATCTCAAACGTCTGGATTTAATGTTCCTAATTATGTCAGGTGAAGGATACAATGCGTGCAGTTCTGCGTTGTGTAACTTTCTCCATTCTCCTGTAACTTCATCCCGCTTAGCCCCAAATATTTTCCTAAGCACCTTATTCTCAAACACCCTTAACCTATGTTCCTCTCTCAGAGTGAGAGTCCAAGTTTCACAACCATACAGAACAACCGGTAATTTAACTGTTTTATAAATGCTAACTTTCAGATTTTTGGACAGCAGACTGGATGATAAGAGCTTCTCAACCGAATAATAACACGCATTTCCCATATTTATTCTGCGTTTAATTTCCTCCCGAGTGTCATTTATATTTGTTACTGTTGCTCCAAGATATTTGAATTTTTCCACCTCTTCGAAGGATAAATCTCCAATTTTTATATTTCCATTTCGTACAATATTCTGGTCACGAGACATAATCATATACTTAGTCTTTTCGGGATTTACTTCCAAACTGATCGCTTTACTTGCTTCAAGTAAAATTACCGTGTTTTCCCTAATCGTTTGTGGATTTTCTCCTAACATATTCACGTCATCCGCTTAGACAAGCAGCTGATGTAACCCGTTCAATTCCAAACCCTGCCTGTTATCTTTATTGTAGGGATTCGTAACAAGCTGTTTTTTTACGGTGATGGGTTGTTAGCCCTTCGCCCAACCCCCAAGCTGGAGGACCACCCCTTATCGGCTGTCCACGACTGCTTATTCAATATATTCGCAGCTACCCTCTATATCTGGAGGCCGTCTCCTCTATCCGCAACCTGAGGACGCGCCATGCCGTGGTGGTAGGGACCCACAATACATGGCGGAAGAAAGTATAGATAGAAATTTTTATGCTCGACCATGCCGAAATGTAGTAATTATACACCTGGTAGCAGCCATTTAATGGGCCTCATTAAAGTACACCTATTCATTAAAGTTCAGGTTTTCCACCAATCACAAAGCAATATGAAAGCGCAAGTATCGATTATTCTCGGATATGCAATCGAAAGACAACTAGCGAAACGTCACGGAGGCTGGAAATCCAATACTGTCGCAGAAGGTTATGTTCTGTTACGATAATAATTAGCGTTAATTGTAAATAATATTAAAATAAATTCAATTTGTCATCTCGTTTTTCAATGTCTAAATCAATTTCAAGGTTATATCAAGATTAATGTTCATTTTACTCTCTAGATTATATCAAGGTCAATGATATTTGTTTCTCGGAAAAAATCAATACTTTCGCCTCTGCGCACATCTCACAATTTACGAGATATTGTACAGGGTCAGTTCCGCTCCCCAGGCAGATAAGAATAACCTGAATACTTATGAATAATATCAAGTTAGAAATATGGTCGAGCATAAAAAGTCGTATGAAACCTGCCTATAATGGTAATTAAGACGCTCGTATGAAAATTATGAAACGAGCGCAAGCGAGTTTCATAAACATACTCGCGTCTTAATTACTACCATTATAGACTCGTTGCATAATGTACTATTATACTCGTGTAAGTGTATAATAGTACATTTTGCAACGAGCCTATAATGAAGGTAATTAAGAAGCGAGTATGGATATTTATGAAACGAGCGGAAGCGAGTTTAATAATTTTTATACGAGCTTCTTAATTACCATTATAGGCGAGTTTCATACGATTTTTTATGCTCGACTATATTTCTAACTTGATATTATTAATTTTCTTTGTATCTGACCTTGGCCAATGTCCCGTATGTTGTGAGATGTGCGCAGACGCGAAAGTATTGATTTTTTCCGAGGAACAGATATTCACATTGGCCTTGCTAGGCCATAAGAACCTACAGAGATAACATTGAGATTAAATTAGACATTGAAAAACGAGATGACAAATTGAATTTATTTGAATATTACTTACAATTAACGCTAATTATTATAGTAACAGAACATAACCTTCTGCGACAGCCTTGGATTTCCAGCCTCCGTGACTTTTCGCTAGTTCTCTTTCGATTGCACATCCGAGAATAATCGATACTTGCGGTTTTATAACGGTAGAAAGCTGACCTGTCATTGGCTGAACAGTTGTAACCTGAGTCGTCATTGGCTGAAAGACCTGACCTTTAATGAGTAGGTGTACTTTAATGACATGCATTAAAGGTCTGCTACCAGGTGTATAATTACTACATTTCGGCATGGTCGAGCATAAAAGCAGTAAAGAGAAAGATGTATAGAGGCAAGGGAAGAGAGACGTAGAGATGTAGAAAACGACACAGATAAGGTATATTTATTATATATAAAATACAGTAATACTATAATAAAATGAAATAAAAAGTAATAATAAAATGAAATAAAAAATAAAAAGATGGACAGTACAGTAGATTATCATATAACTGTTAAGTTTTGAGAACATGGTAATTGCTGTAAGGTTTAATTATTGTTTACGAATACGAGTTTTCTTCCCTTAGGTCCGTGAACTCGCCCCGAGGATAAAAAAATTCAACTGGGATCTAACTGTTAATTACACAGACTGTACTGGTGTATTTGTAATACGTATGAATAATAATAGCCACCTGCATTGAAATAACAGTTCGTAACCCGATATTAAATAAGACCCAACGTTCCATTTGCACACGTCATCGTCCACTTCGGTTCAAGTGAATGAACAGACCCCACTCCTGTTACAGACGTCATGTGACGCTCTGGCTTCGACCCTGGGGGCTGCGCCTCCCGTTCTGGGAATGGAACATGAACAATGGCACCTGACTGTGTAGCCTACATGAAAGCTGCACGTTAATTAGAACAGATGTATCAGAATTTCGAAACATCCTCGATGGCATTTTCACCAAGTTGTTGGAAGTGCCATTTGAATTAATACACAAATACGTGCCTGCATAATGTACAGATTACATGTGATCATCTATTAAGCCCCAGGACGCTGTCTTATAGTTCAAGAAAGTCTTTCCTAATTAGTGTCGACCTGTCGTCTGACCGTTCAATTCAAAATTCTTTCAAGGTTCTGTAGTTGGTTAGTGTCACTCGAAATGAGACACAAGTGCATGTGACTTGTAATTCGAAGTCCAGAGAAATTTCCCTCTTTTTGGGGGAAATTCTGCTAAAGTTTGTACAGAAGAAAAACAAAATGTTGAACATTTTGTATAAAAGTCGAGAAGATTTCGAAATATTAGACATGATTACCGACAAAATACAATTGAGGACAACTGCAATAAGGACCCATAGGTCGTTTCTCTGGAGAATGCATAAATCGATTGGCCATAGTTTATATGTTATACGCACAAAGTTTCGTTGTGAAAGTTTGAACAGTAATGCTGGAAAACCTGTTTATTTTAATATATGTCATAGGCCCTTTATCTATAGGACATGTTCATACATGAAAAACTTCCCTCCAAGTCTGGATCTTCAGTCAGCGTCTCGAGTTCCACTGAAGAAAAGTAAAGTTAAGGTTGTCAGAGACTTATTTCCATATGTAAAAGAGGAAAGCCGCTCATTTTATGAGTCTCTTTTCCAAGCTTCTGAGACTATGGAAGATAAAGAGGAGAGTGAAAGTGATGACAGAGGTGAGGAAAAAATTCATGTGGAATGAACAAAAAATAATGTCCTACCTGATTTGAAAAATATTTTTTACTACTCAACATATTCATGATGTGTTACCTTGTTCAATAAATTTATATTCCTTATTTTGTTTTGAACATAGTTTCAACTTTTCAAAATGTTCGTGATTTGTTATTTTGTGTGGAGTAAATGTCCTAAGTTCTAAATATTCACGATTCGTTATTTTGTTTTGAAAACATTTTCATCTTTTCAAAATGTTTGTGATTTGTTATTTTGTGTGGAATAATTGTCCTAAGTTCTAAATATTCATGATTCGTTCTTTTGTTTTGAAAAAATTTTCATCTTTTCAAAATGTTCGTGATTTGTTATTTTGTGTGGAATAAATGTCCTAAGTTCTAAATATTCATGATTCGTTATTTTGTTTTCAAAACATTTTCATCCTTTCAAAATGTTCGTGATTCATTATTTTGTTTTGAAAACATTTTCATCTTTTCAAAATGTTCGTGATTTGTATTTTGTGTGGAATAAATGTCCTAAGTTCTAAATATTCATGATTCGTTATTTTGTTTTGCAAAATTTTCATCTTTTCAAAATGTTCGTGATTTGTTATTTTGTGTGGAATAAATGTCCTAAGTTCTAAATATTTATGATTCGTTATTTTGTTTTCAAAACATTTTCATCTTTTCAAAATGTTCGTGATTCGTTATTTTGTTTTGAAAACATTTTCATCTTTTCAAAATGTTCGTGTTCAAAATGTTCGTGATTCGTTATTGTGTTTTGAAAACATTTTCATCTTTTCAAAATGTTCGTGATTTGTTATTTTGTGTGGAATAAATGTTCTAAGTTCTAAATATTCATGATTCGTTATTTTGTTTTGAAAACATTTCTAACTTTTCGAAATGTTCGTTATTTGTTATGTTATGTGTCGAAATATCTCAAGTTCTAAAAATGTTAATGAATATTATTAATAATATTTCTGTATCTTATATAAAAATATAATTAATAATACAATTTTACAAAGACTACACATTGCTTATATTTATTTTTGAATTGAAAGTACGTTGTCCAGAAAAGGGGCCCATAACATGCATTACTTTTACACATTATTCTTTAAATATATGACATCGGATTAAAATGCTTTTAGCATTTCTGTTATATTATGTATAAAACACAGTACTTCTTATCCAGCAGTTTCATATTCATTGGTTAGTACATTTAGTGCACTGATTTAAAAATTTCAACTCTATATATCTCAGAACAGCATTTTGGAATATGGGCCCTCATTATTACATTGCGTTCTAAATACACTGGACAACAAATTTTATTTTATGCTTCGGAAATTAAAAGTACATTCCCTTGTTCCTTTTTAGCTGCTGATTACGAAAGTGACTTTAAAAATGAGTGATTGGTTATCGTTTCAGTAATCGAAGAAAATATTGAGTACATGATTAATGTATTTTTATGCTCGACCATGCCGAAATGTAGTAATTATACATCTGGTAGCAGACCTTTAATGCATGTCATTAAAGTACACCTACTTTCAGCCAATGACGACTCAGGTTACAACTGTTCAGCCAATGACAGGTCAGCTTTCTACCGTTATAAAACCGCAAATATCGATTATTCTCGGATATGCAATCGAAAGAGAATTAGCGAAAAGTTACGGAGGCTGGAAATCCAATACTGTCGCAGAAGGTTATGTTCTGTTACTATAATAATTAGCGTTAATTGTAAATAATATTCAAATAAATTCAATTTGTTATCTCGTTTTTCAATGTCTAATTTTATTTCAATGTTATCTCTGTAGGTTCTTATGGCCTAGCAAGGTCAATGTGCACATCTGTTCCTCGGAAAAAATCAATACTTTCGCGTCTGCGCACATCTCACAACATACGGGACATTGCTAAAAAATTAATAATATCAAGTTAGAAATATGGTCGAGCATAAAAAGTCGTATGAAACTCGCCTATAATGGTAATTAAGAAGCTCGTATGAAAATTATGAAACTCGCTTTCGCTCGTTTCATAAATATCCATACTCACTTCTTAATTACCTTCATTATAGGGTCGTTGCATAATGTACTATTATACGGTTTAACAAAACCATAGCCTATCTCTTTAATACAAACGGCGCCTCTTTGCATGTCACTTGTATTCCAGTTCTGAAACATTCCTTGCAATGATCTGCAGGCATGGAGATGCTCCAGTAGTCCTGGTATCGTCTTTCCATTGTGAAAATTACTTGATGGAATTGCTCTCCATGCTAGTGACTCGCTGCACCGCAATTATTGTCTGGGAAGAAGTCTGAATGGGAGTGTAACATAACATGTATTTTGAGTGACATATTGCACCCCATTATTTGGTAGGATGATATTAGACGTTTCATTAGTGCTTTATATTTTTCAGTCGTCACGTGTCCCTGAAATTGTGCCACCATGTTTCGGAAAGAATCCCATACCATCTGTTCATCATCACTGAACAATGTTACAAAATGATGGTTATTTAGGAGTTTACGGATCTGAGGGTCAATAAAAATACCCTCCTTGCTTTTATTTCTATTGATTCGTGGAAATTTACGCAGAAAATATTTGCATGTATCTCCGTTTTGGTCCATACCTTTAACGAATTTCTTCAGTAATGTAACAAAAATTGAAAATTACATAAGATCTCATCACGACCGTGTGTGCAAAATTGAACAAAACATAGGGGAATACAGTAGAGAAAACAGATTTTCATTACCAAAATCATCAATAGCAACAGTCTAGTGTTGTGAAGTTGGCTTTATCAGTGGTAAATCAAGCGGGGAGTCTTTAAAACGAATCCCTTTTCATTCAGGGGTGGTAAAACTAATTCAGATCTTGATTTCGTGTAATATTTATAAAGGACAGAGCAGATCTTGTCATATCGTATATCGCTAAAATCAGAACCAATATTGACAAAAATTAATGTCATAAGAGTAATCGATCAGCGACTCAAATTTAGTAAGAATTGATTACTTTAATCTCCTAAGCATTTTCAGTGTTGACCAGTGATATTTGACCTTCAAAAGTGGCTACCATTTAGCAAGATGGCATTTATAACGTTATCTGTTTTTAAAGCTAACGTCACACAAAGTTAGTATGACTCTTAAGTAGTACTGTTTATATCCCATATTGCAATAAAAATGACGCTAAAATAACAAATCGGAAATGATAGAATGACTATTTTAAGTATTTGACTCATCTAAACTTCTAAATTCAGCTTGTTTTGCTATTAGATCTATGCAAAAGATAGTAAATATCAATACCTTAAAAACAATATACTTTGCATACTTCCACTCGATAATGAATTTTGGAATAATATTCTGAGGAAATTCCACAGATAGTAACAATATATTTCTAGTACAAAAAAGAATAATTAGAATAATGGTAGGTGCCAAATGTAGGACTATTTTCAAAAAACTACAAATAATGCCCATGGCTTGTCGATATATCTTTTCATTAATAGTCTTCCTCGTATGTAATCGTGAAAACTTTGTAACTAATTCAACAGTTCATAGCATAAATACACGTCAAAAAATGACTTTCATACTCCATCGGCAAGTCTATCGTGCTATCAAAAAGGAGTGCGTTATATGGCAGTAAAATTTTTTAATAGCCTCCCTATCGATATAAAAAATGAAACTCAAAACATAACATTATTTAGGGCCAAATTAAAGAAGTACCTAATTTCTCACGCCTTCTATTCTGTAGGTGAATTCATTACATTCAATAATACTTCATGAAATTGACACTAAAACTATGTGTTGTACTAGTAGACTATATTGTAAATCTCGTCTGTATATATTTCATCTAGACTGTGACTATAAATTAAGATTTTATAATAGTATTAAGTTTTTTGACTTGTTCCATATTCTAGCTGTAAGCATGTATGAATACCATGGAATGTTAATAAATACAATACAATACAATACATCAGGCAGCATAATGCTTTTCTCATGTTGAATAAGTACTAGCCTATATTAAACCGCCTTGGTAGTTCAATTAGCAGAGCTCTTGGCTCACATTCATTTCGGAATCTGGTTCGAAGCCCGACTATGACATAGTCGTGTTTGTGGTAAACAAAGATAAGGTTCCAGAGGTTTTTCTAATGAACTATTCTAATGGAATAGTATTTACCCAGCATGGTGCGGTGTGATGTAGTATTGTGACTAACGTACAAGTGGCATTAGCTTAAGGAGGGTAATCTTTTCGAGGGTGGGAATAGAAGGGCATTTTAGTCGGACTCCACCGGAACCTTAAAACGTGTAACCTAAAGCGACAAGTGGCACCACACACGATATCTACAAAAAGCGTGACTATTCACGCTTCACAAAAGTTGTTCCCTATACACTGCTCCGCCGACTTAGTAGAATGCGTTTGAGCAGAAAAAGTACAACGTGATCTGTTAAAGTGACGAGAATCCAAGCCCCCGCATACGGGCTATTCCATATGAAATCGATCAGTAAAAAACCTCGCATTTTTTATACTCTATTTTTTCCCTATTTATACAAGGTGCTGAGGAGAGTGCATTTTCAAAAATATACTATCGAAAGTCAAACGGTTTTCGTATTGTTGAGCGATAAATTTAGCGTATTTTAGAAAAACAAGCCTCTTTCAGCGCTCAGAACTCTGGGACCATTTACTGTAGAACATTGAACGAGAGCTCATTTTGAAGCTGATATTTGGTATGTTATGTTAAGAAGTAATCCTTATTTTTATTGTACACAGAGCGACAGATAATCTGATTTTACTTACTTTTAGGCTTTTTGCTCATTTGTAAAAATGTAAAAAAATATTGAGAAAAAACCTTGCATTATTAAGAGGAATTCGGCATTGTTTGCTTAGTGGTACGGCAATAAGTTTCGAGGGTAGTAAATAAATTATTTTCACACGCCTAGACTTGAACGGCGCAGTACCGCACGCACTGGCCGAGAGATGACGATAAGCGAGCGTTGGGCGTCATTTTACTCCTGTGTTTATGAAAACTTGTGATAAGGCTAGCCCAGCTATGCGCTACTAGACGAAACATCACATGTTTGTCTCCTGGCCTTGCTTATCTCGGCTAGCTCCCGTCTCACAGTCAGCTGGTTAGTTCACGCGCGTACTATTTATTTTCTTTATTTGATATTTTCAATACTTTCTTATCAACATACCATCAGTAAAAAATATGTGTTTATTTGTACTTTCAATGCGGAATCTAACTATATATTTTTAAAATATTTTTTCGTGGGCAAAGGCGTCTTAATGAGGAAAAATCTAAATTTATCCATTTCCATAAAAAGTAAGAAAATCTGTTTATATGTCAATATAAACTTTAATTTCTCAGCATCAAAATAAACCATGATTTTGATCATTGGGTGAAAGGGTTTCGGAGCCACAACAGTTTAAAGTTGCTAATTTTATGAAAATACGATAAATTTAAATATTTTTAATTTAAACATTATGAAGTTCTGATGCCTCAAACTTTGCACAAAGCATTGTATCACAGTTCTCTACATACAAAAAAAGTTTCATTGTATTTAGAAATTGTGAAGTCAATTTTCTCTATATTTCGGTCGATTTGAGATGGAATATCTCATATCGGTAAGGCATCATGTCACAAAACTTTCACGTCTGAGCATTTCTTACAATGTAAATTTTATTCAACACCTTGAAAAGAGCGAAAATATTAAGGATGTTGTTGGAAAGTTTAAGGTAATATTTATTAATTCATTCGTTCGTTCATTCATCCATTTATTCATTCATTCCGTCACTCATTCATTCACTTATTTAATTACTTATTTTCTTACGTATTTACTTATTTTCTTACTTATGTATTTATTTATTTACTTATTTATTCTCTCGCTCATTTATTTATGTATTTTATTATTTATTATTGTATTTTATAGATAGAATGTTCTAGGAAATAAAATTAATTTGTATTAACAGTGTATCAGATTCACTTTTTTATAATGAATTAATAACGCTTAAATACTCATTCCCATATAATCGATTGTTTACTGTCCATAATATTCCTTGACTTTCAAGTTCTACCTAAAGATGATGCTTGCCGATTGCAGGGAACTTGCCCCGCGTGTTATATTGGTCCCTGACTAGTGGAGTACCTTGTTCTATACCAAGGATAAATTCTGCAGTGCTCGGGAAAAGGGACACAAGTCAGCTTCCACAAACCTTTTTTGATAATTTATTGACAACTTACGGAACATCTGCTCGCTTGGAAAAAAATACATAAGTATTTCTCCCATTACAATAATTCATACAGAAAAAAAATCAAATCGACATAAACCAGTGTAAGTTGTCAATAAATTATCAAAAAAGGTTTGTGGAAACTGACTTATGTCACTTTTCCCGAGCACTGTAGAATTTATGTTGGATATTTTTCGGCCATGAAAAGAGAAATTCTTACGAAAGAAAACGAATATTCTGTCGAAAACAGTTAGAGTTCACTAGTTTAAATCAATCCCATAATTCTATTGAAACCCTAGTTACAATACTTCACCCACCAATCCATCTGGTTATTCACCTAGCAACAACCCACACATTTATCCGTTCTGACCGTGAAAGACATCGCCTGCAACTTGATACACGGTGCAGTGGTAAAACATGAGGGTGCCAGTCCAAGTGGAGATGCGTGCTCTTAGAGCTCATCACGTACCCCATGCATGTCGGACGTGCTTCGATAGAATGTGTGCAATCTAAATAAAGAAATGCGATCATTTCTTCTGCACGAAATACTTCAGCGATTATCCTGTTTTTTTTTTTTTACGAATGACATGTAATGAATAATTTGTAGCCTGTTATCCTGCGCAACACAGTATCGGGAATTGATACAAGGACGGATAAATGATTGATAATAATCTTAGTTGTTTGTAATCACTTCTTATTTATGAGTCAAATACTTGAACCTTATCAGAGATCAGACGAAATTATGAGCTCTGCAAAGAATGGTGTTGAGATTAAAGTCTGAACTGAGGAACAGCTGAGTTGACTAAGAGTGGAGAATAGAGGGAGAAACTATAAAGTTAAATAAATACGCATATGTGATGCACTGAATTAAATAAAGAAGACTTCATGGGTTGGAGACGCAATAAAAAAAATAAGCTAGCTATGGAAGAAAGACAGCGAAAAAGCACAAAAGAGTCCATAGTGATTTTAAAGTAGATATTAACATAACTGAAAACCACCATGGCTTTCAAAGCCGATAATGAGGATATTATTATTATTATTATTATTATTATTATTATTGTTATCATTATTTAAAATAACAGGATAGGCATCACATTAATAATAGTTTTATTTTCCCTGGCAGAGTTAAGGCCATCAGGCCTTCGCTTCCACTCAACCAGGATCAAATCACATACAGAAAAATACATACAGGTATACAAATATTAACTTAAAAATAATAATAAACATAATAAAGTAAAAAAGAGAGATTGAATACATATACACAATCAGTATTAACTTAAAAATAATTATATATATATATATATATATATATATATATATATATAAAATAAAAAAAGAGACTGAATACATAGTCACGAGCAGGAAAATACATTCTAGTATACAAGTATTAACTTAAAAAAAAAGAATTAATACATTTGAATATAATCTCACAACTAAAGGAATAGTACAATTAGTATGACCAGCACAGCACGTGTTACATTGAGACAATGACAATTACCTAGATATTAGTGTTAATGGAAAAATAAAGTAATGACTGTGTAAAATAATAATAATAATAATAATAATAATAATAATAATAAAAAGGTAAAGGTATCCCCGTAACATGCCATGAAGGCACTTGGGGGGGCATGGAGGTAGAGCCCCATGCTTTCCATGACCTCGGCACTAGAATGAGGTGGTGTGGTCGGCACCACGCTCTGACCGCCTTTTACCCCCGGGAAAGACCCGGTACTCAATTTTATAGGAGGCTGAGTGAACCTCGGGGCCCTTTCTGAAAGTTTGGCAACGAGAAAAAATCCTGTCACCACCTGGGATAATAATAATAATAATAATAATAATAATAATAATAATAATAAATAATAATAATAAATAAAATTATACTAAAAAAACTAATTCTGTGCATTTAAAATATTTCTAAACAACCTAATTTTAAACAACTGAGGACTAAGACTACTCCTGATTTCCAGCGGCAGCGAATTCCATGAGCGGGCCATGGCTATTGAGAAAGAACTTGAGTACAGAGATGTCTGATGACGTGGTATTGATAGCAACAGATTGTGCTGTGAACGTGTATTACGATTATGATGTGAGGCTAGGAGAGTAAACCGAGAGGCAAGGTAGTTGGGTGTGGAATCTTGTATAATTCGATATAGCAGATATATAGCAAAGAGAATTCGCCAATGTGAAGGAAACAAGACCATACTCGTATGTTGATTCCTGGATTATAAACTTTAAAGTGATTACTTACTTACAAGTGGCTTTTAGGGAGCCGGAAGTTCATTGCCGCCCTCACATAAGCCCGCCATCGATCCCTATCCTGAGCAAGATTAATCTAGTCTCTAGCATCATATTCCAACTCCCTCAAATCCATTTTAATATTATCCTCCCATCTACGTCTCGATATTCCCAAAGGTCTTTTTCCCTCCGGTCTCCCAACTAACACTCTATATGCATTTCTGGATTCTCCCATACGTGCTACATGCCCTGCCCATCTCAAACGTCTGGATTTAATGTTCCTATGTCAGGTGAAGAATACAATGCGTGCAGTTCTGTGTTGTGTAACTTTCTCCGTTCTCCTCTTACTTCATCCCTTTTAGCCCAAAATATTTCCCTAAACACCTTATTCTCGAACACCCTTAATTCATATATATATATATATATATATATATATATTATAACTAAAAAAATGTTCACGTTTTATTTATTTATTTATTTATTATTATTTTGCTAATAATTGTAACATAAAATATAATATATATAGAAAAACTTTAGCTCGCCCCTGAAAGAGTAGAACTCGTGCTCAGGGGCGGATTCCTGAATGAAATTAATAATTGAGGACTTCACCCGAATAACGGCGTATACGCTTATACGCCCGTTTTCCGACGATCAAGGGATTAGGTAGTTGAATGCATATAGTACACTGTAGCAAATTTTCGTAAGTCTAGCTTCAATACGTAACACAGGACACAATGTTACGTGTTTACGTTGAACAAGTGAACGCATCTACTACAGCGGCAGTCACACTCACATGCTGTTGCAAGCCGTACTGTAGTAGGCTAGTATTCGATGTTTAGGCCTACTTCAGGTTGTCAGTTACAGCAGTGAATCATGACCGAAAATATGGGAAAAAAGGAGCTTGTGAGCAAAACTAAATGGAAAACTGAATAAAGGAAAATGAATAGAATCAGTGGCAAATCATACACAACTTGTACAGGCCAGGAAATGGAAGAGAAGTTATTTACACCGGTAAGAAGATGATGTATGAAAATGTGTACACATGAAATTTCAAAGGACGATCAATTCTCTATTTTTTAACGTTTTTGGGACATGGGGTCGAAATTAGAACAATATCATTTTATTACTTCTTGCCTTGAAAGAGTGAAGCTAAGAAACTTCAGTCATTCAAGAAAAGGGATAATGTGTGGAAACATAGTGTTTTCTGTAATGGGGGTAAAAAAATTGATGTGTGTCGAAACTTTCTATTGAATCTATTGCAAATTTCAGAGAAACGATTAACAACAGTTCAGAATAAACTGGTTCCAGGTGACATCCTCACTGATAAAATGGGTACACACTTAAATCGTCCTCATACAGTCATGATGCAAAAGTATAAACAAGTGCATTACAGTACATGAGGGGTATTTTCAGCTTGAACCTCATAATCTGCATCATTTGTTCCCTTCAGCATTTGGAAGACGGGAATGGAAGTGTCGCAGCTGAAACTTTTGAGTCCAACACAAATGAACCCAGTGCCTTTGAAACCCTCCAAGGTGAAGAACTTAAGCAACCTCTTACAGTGTTTAGATGGAGATGTCCAAAGTTGGCTGAACTCAATGGTGAATAAAGCCAGGACATCATCACGCAATGGTAAAGATGACTCTAGCAACAATAGTGATGATGCATAAAGAAGAAAAAGACATAAGAACAAGAAAACCATAAACTAAAAATGTAATGTTATTTTGTAGGCCTACTTGTGTAATTTACTAAATAATTTTATTTAATAGGCAATGTTATGGTAAATGTATATTTCATTTTGTTGAATTTATTTTATTTTACTTTTTTCAGACAAAATTATTAATAAAGTAAGAGATGTTCCCATATATAATTAATTTTCATGTGAAGATAGACACCTAGAACATCAGAATAATTAAAAACAGTACTAAAACATATTGTCGCCGGAAAAAGGGCGTATACAGAGTTCCATATTATATTTATTTACTAATAGCAGAACACACTATTTGCTGTTATGTTTCAATAATTTTGTTTTAAATATCCTCGAAACTATTTAACAGTAATGAAAAACTTTTTCGACGCAACTATGATGAACCTGACAGCTTACGAACATTGAAATCAGTTTATATCAGAACTACATTTTCCTGTATACGCCCTTATTCGGGTGATGTCCTCAATTATACAATACAATTTGTCTTATGTCTACTGTGCAATTATAGTATATAAATTTAAATTTGCAATTTTTCAATTTTTATAAAATCCATACATAACTTTTTTAATTTAATACTAGAACTATTAGAATTGACAAGATTAGGATATTTAAATATAAATTTGTTATATATTCTTGGGCCTAAATTACTACTATGATTAAATACTCTAACAGTGTTGCATTTTGGTTCAAACAATCTTAAGATTAAGATAGAGTCATTTTTCGTGGGAATTCTCCATAAAACGTGTTTTTGAAATGAAAATTTCGTGATTATGAAACAATTTCGTGGATTTCTATCAGTTTTGCGAGAATTCGAGGAAATATTTCATTTAATTTTGGACTTTTATTAAGGAATTTGCATTTTCCATGCATAAAATTAAGTTTTTAACACATTTCATGTATATCGTTAATACCAAAAATTCACACACCTTCTTATAATCTAATGAGTTCTTAGTTTCAGGTCTTCGATTTTAATGTAATTAATCAATTTTTTTTAAAGTACGAAGCTGAATCGAATTCCCGTAATAAGTTAAGTTTGACTTTCTTTCTAGAAATCTCTGAACCGCCACTAACTCAGTCTATGATTAACTTCTGTGTCTGTTGATACTAATGGCAGTGATTAAAGCATACTGGAGGTTTGTGTTATTTTATCGTTACTTTTAATTGTCTAAATGCGAATTAGTTTTGAGGAACTTTAATTAGTGATGAATATTGGAACAACAAAGAGGAAATTACTAGGGCCTAGTAGATATCGAGATAGAGAATTGTGATCGTCAGCCGTGGCAATACTAATCTACTGTTTCAATCAAGACGTTGGCCCTCAGAGACCTGCAAAGCAAGAGAATTGAGACGAAAACAGTTTGTCATTAATTCTACTTAGGTTAGAGTTCTTTTACGTCCCTTGAAGGAAACGTGCACCACGATTCTTTCATTCACTACAGATTTCATTGTATCTGCCTCTAATCGAATCCCTGTCCTTGAGTGTGTAGTTATCAGATGACTGAACTGCAGTCGGATTAAAATTGCATTACCCTCCTGAGTCTGAGACATTTGTCGGTTTATTTTTAGAGTTCAGTATAATTCTACACTTCAAAGGAAAAATGCTGAAAAATTCTGCAGGTTACAGTTAGGGCACAAATGCAGGTATATTATACTATACTTCGGGTCTCTGCACATACATCTTGTATCGTAATCATGTATGGAGCAGGGTTTAAGCTAGAACATAAATAATTGTCGCAAAATGCACAAATGAAAAATTATATTTGTGCAAATTACGAAATGCCTGTGCAATATTATAAATAATTGTGCAGAAAGATAAAATTAATAAAGTATGCAGAAACAAATAGTTATGTATTTTGTTTCTTGGAGTTTTATTACTTTGAATCCATCTTATCATAGTCTAGATATACTTATGTAAGTAAATCATTAGACGTAGGTATGTTTAGAATCAATTTTTGCTAAATTTACATTTTCGAAAAACGAAAATTTAAATATTATGAATCCAAATTTGATAGATACAAAAATGAACCTAAAAAATTCTGGCAAGTTATAAATGAGGCTACAGATGTAAATGTACAAAATAAACAGCCAATCAAGGAGTTAAAAAACGATAAGGGTGAAATATTAAATTGCAGAAAAGAGATTGCAAACGAATTTAATAATTATTTTTCAGAGATAGGACACAAAGTTACTTCTAACATTAATAAGTCAAATTTTAACTCTTCTCTACAAAATGAGACACAAGATGAACATTTAGCTTCCTCCATGTTTCTTTTCCCTGTAACTGAAGATGAAATTATTATTTTGGTTAAGAAGTTAAAAAATAATGTTGCTCCTGGTATAGATGGAATTAAGAATAATACTTTCAAAATTATTATCAAATATATATTAAAACCCATGGTTCATATTTTTAACTTATGTTTTGTGCAAGGTATATTCCCAGATGTTTTGAAATGTGCCATAGTAATTCCAATATACAAATCTGGAGATAAAAATAATTTAAATAACTATAGACCTATATCTTTACTTCCAACATTTTCCAAATTGCTTGCAAAATGTTTAAAGAATAGATTAATAAATTATTTAGAAAAACATAAAATCCTCTCTAAAAATCAGTTTGGTTTCCGCAATAATATTTCTACTGATGATGCTCTTATTAATGTTACTGGAAAAATTATCAATGAACTAGATATCGGAAACAAATGTTTGGGTATTTTCTTGGATCTACGGAAAGCTTTTGACACTATCAATCATAATTTACTTTTGGACAAACTACATACTATTGGAGTTAGAGGTATAGTTTTAAAATTATTCCAATCATATTTTAGTAACAGAAGGCAAATGACCAAAATTGAAGATAAATTTAGTGAATACAAATATATTGATATAGGTGTACCGCAAGGAACAATTTTGGGACCTATTTTATTTCTAATATATGTTAATGATCTGCTAAATATAAATTTAGAAAAATTTAATGGATCTATATATTCATATGCGGATGATACAGTAGTTATTTTCAGTGGTTTTTCTTGGCAGGAAGCATATAGAAATGCTAATATAGATGCTAACATTGTTAAAAAATGGCTTAATTCCAACTTCCTTTCTTTAAATATATCTAAATCAACTTTTGTTCCTTTTTCGTTAACAGCTGCCAGTGTTCAAAATTTAAAATTTAGCGATAAATATAGACTAATAATACACAGTGAAAATTGTTTAGATCCCAAAAGTTGTAAATGTCCACCTTTGAAAGAAGCCACGTAATGTCAAATATCTGGGTATCATTATTGATCAGAATTTAAAATGGCCTCATCACATTACTTATCTTTGTAAGAGGCTTCGTAAAACAATTTATAAATTCGTTAATCTTCGATGCTACTTACCTATTAGAGTTCTACGAAATGTTTATTTGGCCATTATTCAGTCTATCATTCAATATGGTATAATTGTTTGGGGTGGAAGTACAAAAATTAATCTTAGTCCGTTAAATTTACTACAAAAACGAATAATTAAAATTTGTTTGAAGAAACGTTTAGATTATCCAACTAAATTAATTTATTCTGAATTTAATGTATTTAATATTGAACAAATTTATAAGTATACGCTGTTAAAATTTTATCATAAAAATCGTAATAAGTTTGTATTACAGACACACAATTATGACACAAGACGAAATATTAATTCAACATTAGTAGAACCTAAATGTCTCACATCTGCTGGTCTAAAGCATAGCATAAATTTTGGCCCTCGGTTGTACAATGCTTTAACTAAATTACACCCAGAACTTCTAACATGTAACCCACTAACATATAACAAGAAAATTAGAAACGTGTTAATATCTTCAATTTGATTAAATAAATTTATAGCCTATGTGTATGAATTAATCAACCTATATTATATTTGTATTCTATAATTTTGAAATATATATTAGTCCTACTTTTCACGTGCGATATTATTCTTCTCTAGTGTTAATATTATATTATATAATTCCATTGCCGCTGTAATTATATTTTAGTTCCTATTTTATTTTACTTATTTATTTATATTATTATTTTTTATTTTAATATTATATCTGAACTGCGACCGAGCACGAGCGCTGCTCATTCGGTCTCAAATTTTGTTAATACTACTGTATTTTCTTTTTATATTGCTTGTATTATTTTATTTGTATTTCTCTTTGTTTGTTTTGTAATTATATTTCTTTATTCTGTATATTTGAAATAAATAAATAAATAAATTTCAATTACATTGAAATACGTTATTTTATGGGCTCTCTAAACATTGAAATTCTTTACTAGTAGGCCCTTCAAGATTTATTGTTAGCAGAGTGCTAACTCTTTTTACTGCAAGGCGGTTTCTAATTGCAGTTTTTACAAGATTCATGCAACTAAATCCTCGCTCACAATTTACAGTATGCGATGGAATTAAGAAATTGTTCACTTAACTTACATGAATTGCACCAACCCTTCGAAAATCAATTCCTGAACATGTATTGCTCAATACCTTTTTGAACATTGCCCATGCCATCAGCATTTCATTTAAATTCAGATTAGTTCAAACACATCTCTGATTTCATTTTCTGCATTACCATCTTCGTTACTGAAGTGCAATGTGGTTGTCGGATTTTTGCACATTTACATTCAAAGTTTGTTACATTTTTAGAAGTCAAGTAGCAAAATGCGACAAATGCTACTGTGGTTTAAACCTTGGTATGAAGTATGGTATAGTATACTGTACTCTAAGGACTCAGGAGGTTATCTGTAAACTGATATTCTTCAAGCAGAACTTCTAGTACATGGTCATGTTTCAGAGCTTTTGAGTTGAGTGCTGCACCTTGAAAGTCGGTGGCTCCGTATTGATTGAAATCGAGATGAACACGTGTCGCCCTTCAGCCCCACTGTTTGTTGCTGTCGTGGCAGCGTTAGCTTCAGTCCCTTTGCGCAGAGCCCCTCCAAGAATCCCTCAATCACATCTTGAACATTTATATTCGAGTTAACATTAATTGAATAATCAATCACATCTCCGTCCTTCATTTAACAAAACTGAATTCCCGAATTGTAATCGATTGAGGTAACTACAGTTACGTTTCTGTTGAAATGAGAGAAATTAAATTCAGGTATACTTAAATTGGTACTGTAAACATATACAAGGTGGGCCAAAGAAACCGGGGGATTTTAATTTTGTTGTTGGTAGTAGGGTTACATGGATTATTTTAGTAGTTAGGTTCATTGTCATTGTTTAGCCTAATTGTTGCAATGTATTAGGGGAGACTTGGTTAGTATCGGACATCGGGTAATATCGAACAGTGATGTTTCTTCATCTACCACCAGATAGTAGTAGCAGTGTTCAGATGTCGTATACAGAAACGTAACCATGTCACTTAGGTACTACCATCTGGTGGTGGATGAAAGAAACATCACTGTCCGATATTACCCGATGTCCGATACTATCCAATTCACCCCTAAACGTGGAACGTTGGACTGGTGAGCAACGATAATTTTCTGTAAAATCGTATAATCAACAGTAATCTCACTAGAGGTTTTGATTTATCTAGAGAAAATCAAAACTCGAGTGGGATTTAGTTGACTATTACACGATTAGAAGAAAGTATATAAAGATTAGAAGAAATAAAGTACTCTATTACAATAAAATATTAATTGACTTACTGAAATTCTATTTCACTTGTTGGCTTCACCAAAACGTTTGAACGGAGCCGCCATTTTCAGTTGACTGTCTATGCGGGAAACAAATGACGATGTTTTATAGTACCGTAAAGAAATTACAGTTTGAAATGTTGGCAAACAAAGAAACAAATGCTAGGGAAGCGATAAAATTAAACAAATGCTAGAGAAGCGATAAAATTGTGCGATAAGCAGCCATGAAGTTGTGAGATTAATTTTGAATCAGGCTGTGCATCTGTCGAACACTGAGTAGCGCTTGGTCCTGCTGCTAGTTCGTATTATTAAGTTCGTGCCATTAGTCACGGTCCGCGATCAGACTGGTGCTTTTATTTAACGGTACTAACAAGTCATTGTCACGATGTCATGACTGCAATTAAAAACCTTACTGAAGAATAGTTCCAGTCCCTTTTCACTCTCGGCAAGTGCTTTTTGTCTGTCAGCGTTATGTAAGCACATGCTGTAAAGAAAAGTGAAATAAAAAGCTGTGAAACTTTTACAGTGTAAGTGATATCACAGCACAGTCACATTTACAAGGGTTCTTTTACTTTCATCATTATCGTAATAATAATAATAATAATAATAATAATAATAATAATAATAATAATAAATAAAGTTATGTCTTCGGACAACTTAGTGCTTACTCTTAATGAGTAGGGACCGGATTTTTAGGTTTTTAAAAATACCATTTTAGATTTTTGGATTAGGTGAAATAGGTTTTTTAGGTTTTATGTCCAACCTGTGAAAGAGGTCACAAAAACTGCCAGATCGTTAAAAATGTGTCCTTACAGTTATTCTTAAAGACTGTATTTTATTAAGGCAACATGGACCACGAAACTGACCTTTTCAAGAACCAAACTATTTATCAAAATTTATAAGATTCGAAATTTTTGTTTCTTCCTCTATAACATTATTTGTAGTTTGAATAAATTATTGTAACAATTAACATTTTATCTAATATAATTTGCCTTGATATAAGTACATAAATTTCAATTTTGAATAGATAAAAGGTACAGTACACGCGCAACTTTTGAATTAAATTTGTTCAAACTTGATCAAGAATTATTTTAAAAAGAAACTAACACACAAAACATTATTTATTGGTACTGTTCCTGGTTGCAATATATCGATCGTCCAGTTCAAAGGTGCGACAACTAAAAAATTGCCATTTTTTAATTATTTATACTACTGAAAGCCCCTTTCGGAGCTCTTTCCGATTCAGTATTGAGATAAGTCATATTTACAACCAAAAAGAAAAAAAAACGAAATAAACTGCTTTAGAAATAATTATAACTATGGACTTTACTAATTCATTATTAGTACATTTCGAAATGTATTAATAGTGAACTGGAAGATTGTGATATACTCGTCCTGAATACTGACTCATTTCTAATTGTCGTGGTTATGAACCAGAACTCTTTCCTTTCTAAGTGATTTATTTGAAACTTTCAACTGAAGATATCTCAAAACTTGTTTTTTTTTGAGTTGTCGCACTTTTGAACTAGACGATCGATATGACCAAATTCTTTTCAATATTTTCGACTGAGAAGTTTTTATTGTCTCTCAAAATACACTTGATGGACGAAAAGGTTCTTTTGACAGCACATGATGTCATAGGTGCAAATTTCATCGCTGCCACTGCAGCAGGTACCCTCGGTAACTGTCAATTGAAGCTTTTCCCCTGGAGAATGGAGCACACATTTTTCATTTTTCAAACCCTGGATTCCTCTGCAATACCTTCTTCAGTTTTAATGTGTCAGCTTCATCCACGGGTCCTGGTACTTGTTTCTGTAGAAGCGAGTCAATGACAGCAATTGCATCTTTCAGTTGTAGCGACGAAGATTACAAGTACTCCATATATTTTGGAAGTTCACTGAAATGTGCCTTGAGGAAAGCAAGATGTTGTCACTGCTAAGTACAGATTTTGCCTTACGGATTGAGGCATACTCTCTCTCTCTCTCTCTCTCTCGAAATGTATTGATATTTCTCTCAAAATAAAAAAAAATCAGTATATAACACAGTAAATACAGGATAACTCTTATCAACAATGATTTAGGTTTTTTAAGGTACTAAGGTCCAATTTAGGTTTTTTTTTTTAAGTTCAACAGAATTCACAAATACGACTCCTACGATCGTGATTCGGAAAAGTATTCAAGGAATTAGGAGTTCAGAAGCAAGGAAAAAAATAGGTTAAAACCTACAAATCCGGTCCCTACTTGTGAGGATGTTGAGTCAATCCGACATTCACCACCAAGCGGAACTTCTTGGTGATCTGGTGAGCATGGCACAAGGTCGTAGAGGATCAACACAATACAAATTAAATACAGCCAATTTCTTTTGAATAGAGATACGTTTCCACTTTCCAGCTTAGAATCCGGGTTTGAAGGATTTGTAGCTAAGAATGGTACCGCTTTCTAAATTATTTATCGAAAAAACACGATCGAGCTATAGATTTGTGATTCGACGCCTTCTTGTCAAAGAGGGTTGGGTTTCAGTGCCGGATAGATTTCAAGGGATGAGAATGAGATAGTCCAAAGCCACTTTTAACAAAAATTCGCCACAAGATGGAATTAAGATTTTTATAACACGGGAAAAAGATCATACTCGGCAGCATATATATTTAAGATTTTTACAACATAGCAGAGTATGGCTCTAAGATAAGAACTGGCAGAACGTTGATGCAAGATTTTGTAAGATGTCAGAAAGCGGACACAAGAGTTTTGTAAGATCCAGTAGAACGTAAATGTAAGATTTATATCATAATTATATATAGAGATTTTAGAAATTTCAGCAGAACATTGAAATAGAACAGCCGTGGCGAAAATGCTACTCACGAGCACATTGTGGCTCGCAGTGCATTTCCCTTGCTTCCTACCTACAACCCCCACCCTCTCACTCACTGGAGTCAAACTCCGTTCCATTTGTATTTGTCTCTGACCTGCGAGTGGCGTATCGTCGCAATGTCTCTCTCGAAACCATGTACCTCTACAAAAACGAAAGTTTCAAGTAGGATGGGAGGACACATTTTTTTGCTGACAATATGATGAGAATATTAAATGTATGATTTGTTCACAAGTATTACTATGAAAACGGTTGTATAACATAAAACGGCATTATAAGTTACTACATGTTACTGATGAAATATTAAAAGGTTAAGTATTATTATTATTATCATCATCATCATCATCTCTGTACGTCGATCCTTTTTCAGCAGATGTACGAATAATGCAGTTAGATCTTCAATTTAAACTCACATATTTACAATGTGATGTTAAATGAAAGCTAGATGTAAGGACTTGACAGATGTTGAACTTTTCATATCTTTGGCAAAAAATAAATATTTGAAGCTTCGTTCTTTCGCTTGCTCTGTTGAAGCCATGTTCGCTACAACTTACGTTTGTGAAAAATTATTTTCAACAATGAAAATAGTAAAAACCAAATTTAGATCACGCCTGACAGACAAATACCTTCGTGATCAACTACGACTGGCAGTAAGTGACATAATTCCTGATTTTGGAACTCTGTCGCAAAGAAATTCTGAAGACAATTAATTTTAGGTTGTGATAATGTGTCCTATGTTTTCTTGTTCATTTCTTTCTTCGTTACACGTACTAAACATTAGTTTGTAGCCTTGTACTGTATATAATTTTATTTAAGTGCTTGACGTAAGGAAAATGAAAATCCATTAATAAAGTCGGGCAGTTGCTTCACTTCCCCTTCGGGTGTCCGCCTCCCTCCATAGGTGCTATGCACGTTGCAGGTTACACAGTGGCTCGGCACACGATAGCATTTTCGCCACCGCTGAAATAGAACTTTCGTACGGTCCTGTAGATCATGGATGTAACATTTTTATTAGATCCAATAGATATAGAACATGGAAGCAATATGTTACAAGATCCTGTAACAAGACTTTCATTAAGACCCGACCCGACATCGATATGCTGTTGACTGCAAATCTGTGCAGCAGTTATATCAGTTCTCTTCTCTTTTTATCATAATGCCAAGTTGAATAACTGCATAAATCTTACACTTATCATTGTACTTGTCGATGTTACATTCCAAAGTCTTTAGTCTCCAAGAAGCCCAATAAGTCTAGTCTTGGGTTTGCAGTGTTGATGTTGGTCTCGTGAGATTCGCTCCCACGTAGCTCGAGTTTCACTTGTTCTGTCTCACCTTGCAGAGCACCACCGTGAATTCACAACGACAATCTCGTCGTATGTTAATTTCCATAATTTACTCCGCTGGAAATATTCTTGGCACTGACGTTATGGTAACAGACTGTTTATGAGGATAATACTGAGGAATACACTGGCTTTAATTCTTCGTTTCTCGTCTCCTTGTGACAACCTACTAGTCTTAAATCGTACTAAAACTACTGTTGTACCATTTTTGTTAACACGTGTTGGTATGAAAACTTCTGATTCATTCTTATATTTAAAAATTCATACATCCGATTGTTCTTTAATTTAACTGTCCTATTCTACATTAATCTCAAGATAAATATCTCGGAATAATAAACGATTAACATTTACGTTGGAATAAACATGTTCTTTTTCTTTGCATTAGATTTAGAAAAAATTATTCATTATTTTATTACCCTACGACATTACTTGACTACCCATACTTTACGACTGATTTACTTCACATTAGTAGTTTAGTACTAGCTATATTATAACACGGTATTACAGGTTGGACTTCTGCTGTTAGTATCTCCCTCAGGCCAATAACATTGCTACAGAAAATAATAATAAAAATATGTCTTCATAAGTCTCCCTCTGAACTGTTGTATTCTGAATTTAAAGTATTTAATATCCATCAAGTTTATAACAATGTCTTATTGAATTTTGTACATAAAAATCGAAATATAGCCTATTTAATTTGTACTCACATAAATACAGAACTAAAAGGTCAGAGAAAATATGCTTGACAGAACTTATATGTACTACAACTATAGCTTATAATCACAGTAGCAACTTCGGTCCAAGGCTTTATAACAAGATAACAGCTAAATTCCCAAAATTTCAATTTGCTAATGCTCTCTATTTCAAGTATTAAAAAAAATTATTGCTTAAGGAGAAAATATAAAGGTTCTATTATTGTAATATCTGTTTTTTCCTTTTTCTCTTTTTATTTTTTATTCTGTTAATTAATAAGAAGACATACCTTAAAATTTTGTGGAATGTCCCCTGAGTACGAGTATGTATTCTTTCTGGGGCTGCTAAGTGATTTTTTTTATTTAACTCTTTCCGCTCGAATGAGTCCATTTGGAATCATTAACATTTCTGTAACTTCTGACTCATGCCTTATGATTCCATTTGGTATCCTCAGAAGTAGTTTCATTCTTTACAGATGGAGTGCAGCACCCACCAGTTCCTTGGCCAGCTGTTATCAGGAAGAGGATTGCTTTGTTTTTTGTTTCTTCATGGTGTCCCTATGACCTTGTACATCTATAATTGTGGAAAAACATTAAAAAATTCAGAAAGTCAGAAAGAGTTAAAAAAAACAATATGCATATTTGTTATAGCAATAAATTATTATTATTATTATTATTATTATTATTATTATTATTATGTAGAATGTTTTATTTTCGCCGGCAGAATTAAGGCCATAAGGCCTTCTCTTCCACTGAACCAGTCTTAATCAATACAATACAGTAATTATTGTGAGATTTCCACAAAGATAGATCTGTCGAAAATTATCCAGAATAAAGGAGGTTACATTATTCATTCCCTACACTTATTCCTAAATATAACAGACTAACTTTTCAACCTTGTTAAATATTCAGGACCAAGTCAACGTGCGAAATACGTGTGGATTTTGTTATAAAACTGCACACAACGTATGAGATGTGAGACTCGATCTTGAATGCGACATCAATAATCCAGGGCTATCTTCCACCAGAGCATCTGTTGAATTAGTAATCAGAGGACGTCCTGGCTTATTCATGTTAAATTCAGTAGCAGCATGCCTTGGGAATTTACCTATATGTTAACATTTGGGAATTATATCAACATGTTAGATCAGTACTTAATTTCTCCATCAAGCTTGTCCTCAGAAATTGGCATTAATGCATTCATGAAGAGAGTAAAATCAAGCATCGAATCGCTTGTTACCTGCGTAATGCTTTTAACATGATACTGCCAATCAGATACAGCGAAACTTGCTTAAAATATTCCTGGTGCAGAAAACGCTTCGCCTCGAAAAGCGGACATCGGTTCAATTAGAATACATAATATCGTTACAGAGGAATATAAATCAATCGAGATATAAAAGACAATTAATAGCAAAGTATAGTAAATTTGCAACAATTCAGCATAGTTTTACATTACATAAACGCTACTACTTCAATAACGAATGCCAGTACAATCCACTCAATTCAATACCAGAAACATACTGTAAATTTTCTACTAAGCAACAACGTAATTTTATTATTTCAACAATTACTCTTCACTTTCTACAATTTAATTCTGCTCCCGTCAAGAATGGGATTTGCTCTCCACACAGAAACATAGTATTCGATATTGCACTCCACAGACGACAATGACAATTTACTTGGATTATTGAGAACAGCAATGAACTGTTAATTTTTACTAATGTTCACAAAGCACTATTTACAAATCAGAACTGTCAGTTCTCAGTTCACAGTTCTTCTAGCTCAGTCACTCGAGTTCACAGTATCTCGAACCCCAGACCTTAGAGACAGTCCACTGAACTTCGAACTCAGGTCCCTCCAACTGCGGTCCACTGCACTCCAACTCAGGTCTTCGGTTGCTCACACAATTGCGGACACACACTCAAGTCGAACTCCGGTACACAAGACTGGCTGGCTTGCTGTCCACTGACTGTAACAACACTGGCTTACTGACTGACTGTTCAAGTTCACTCGCGTGCCGTAATTTATACCCACAGCGACGTAGACGAGAAAGTTCCACGCGTGTCCGGAGATAGCACTCTCGAACAATCCGGACACCTCTCCTCTCTGCCAGCACCAGATGCGCGCGCAGCCTCCCCTCGCCGCGTCGTAGTACACCGCCCCTCTGCCCCCTCGGCTGCAGACGCTCCCCTACGTCCTCCGCACCTAAGCGACCAACGTTTCGTCTGCCGCGCGCCCTGTCGGACAAGCGTTCGAATCCCGGCGCTGCAGTCACAATACTAATAATTATTGTACTGCGAACTATAATACCACTTGAATGATTATACAAGGGAAAAATTGTTCTGCGGCCGGATATCGATCCCGGGACTTTTGGTTGAACACACCAACGCTCTAACCGACTGATGCGTTGGTGCGTTCAGTCAAAGATCCCGGGATCGATACTCGGTTCCGAAGCAATTTTTCCCTTGAAATTATTCAAGTCTGCTTCACAGGGAGCTTTACCTGAAACTCTTACACACGTGCTCTGCCGAGATCTACCAAAACTCTCATATTCATGCCTACAGTGTTTTTAAAATACTCGCATTCATGTTCTACTACTACATATTATGTTTTAAATTTGTCATTGTGTGTGATTTTATAAGAAATATCACTATGATGTACCTTTTAAAATCTTATGTAAATATCGTGATGGATTCAGAATGCATAATATTAAATATTCAGAGTTCACAAATTTTATTTTTTAAACTTGCAGAATGCGCAGTATATAATGTTGGAATGATTTAACAGAAACTCAGTAAAGTCCCGATATTTCAACTCCACAATATTGGGCATCACGTGCAGAGGCTATAATCTTTTCGCTGTAAGAAAAATCCTAATGTAAAAAATAGCACGTGATTGAAGTGAGGCTTCATTGGCCGCTGTTTGGCGCCATAGATTCTCAGTACGTCTTCCCGCCTACTGTTATACATTCTGTTTCATGTTAAACATTTCCCGTTACTCGTCAAGTAGGCCTAACCTCACTACTATGCATTCGTTTGCTTAGGAAACATTTACTTTATAATTACTGTAATTAAATTATTTTTAAGTCTTATGTCTTCACAATGGACAGTTGAGGATACAGAAACCATATTTCAGTATCACATGCTTTCGTGAACAACTACGAGCTCAAGTGCCGCCAGCTTGTTACAAGAACAGACTACCGCGGTATTACTCTTGGTATTCATCCGCGTTCATAGTACATAACAAAATATAAAAGTAGCTTTTCTTTTACATAGCGTTTTACACATGAGTGAAGTGAAATGTTTCATCGTATTTAACAACTAGAATTCAATTTTCTATTTATAATAATGCAAGATTGTGGTTTCCAAATACGAACTATATTTTCCTGCTTACTGTGAATGTTTCGACTGGGAGCCAATCACGGGTATGACAGCCACATGCTTATGTTTACATTAGGATTTTTCTTACAGCGAAAACAGTATAGAGAGGTTTGGCCTTTGGATGTGATAATATGTGGCTCATATGTGGTAACTTACTGGATCATTGAGGAAGGGGAAGGTTAAAGTAATATACTTTATCATAATTAATTGACAATTCAACTAATTTAATCAATTTTCTGCTTTTAATTTAGATACAGTAGCCTATTTGTAGCGACCAGAAAAATCAGCTACAATCGATAATCAAAATCTGGTTTCCATTCGCATTTATATGCATTGTAATTGCAGAGAAGATAGATGTTCTCTTACAATAGAATGAAAACTCATACCTACGTTCAGGGTTGGGACTTTACGCGTAAAAAGGTTATTTACATTACAATAAAATACGCGTAAATAATGCTTAATTAACATAATAAATGTAAAATACGTAAAAAAACCTTAAGAACTTTTATTTTTACTCTTTCTTTGTTCAGTTTGTGATGAAAATTTACCGTTTGAATTGCCAACAAACCTAGCATATAACTCGAGGATACCATTTAATGTTAAAAACATTGAGACCGAATGAAGTGAAAGGTTTCTACTCAGAACTATAGGCCTACACATGACCTACGACCAACAAAGATAGTAATGCCAGTGGAAGCGAAGATTGAAAAAATAAGTTTATTAATGTTCTGACAACAAAAAGTCTATTCAGTCATGCTTCCCAATCTTTAATGATTCGTCATTTACCACATAAAATTTGGAAAATGATTACATTTAATGAGTTAATATGTTCAAATCATAATAATTACCTTAAACTGTTATACTACAAAAAGGCCTTTATCACTAAAGTCGCTTATTTGTAAAACCCCACAAGTGACAAAACAAAATTTTCGGGGACTCAATAAAAACTGTTTGGTTTAATTAATTTTATTTTAATTGTCAAAATGTATTTAACAAGTGATATTAGTTGCTAAATGTTACGTTTATTCACTTTAGTTGCGTTTTATAATATATATTAAAGTGTCCCAAAAATAAATTAAAATGTTATGGGGTTTTTCAAATAAACAAACTAAAAGTAAGCAAAGCATTGCTATTTTTATAAGTATTGGAGTGAATGAAAGTATGAACAATGTTATAATCTGTGTAAAAACTACAGTATAAAGTCACAAAATAGTAATATGCGTTACAAGAGCGGTATGTTGACGTTTTCATGTTCGAGGAAAAGATTGAAAAAGCGAAACGTAGTTGAGCTTTTTTAATTTCCGAGAACATGAAAACAAACATACGGCTCGTGTATCGTACATTATTTTGTGCGAAGATCGTTTATTACATACCTGAAAGAGGAATTTCTAATTAGTTGCAATGAAATCTCCATCTTGGTTTCTGTTCAATGACGGCAACTTTGGAAAACAAATATATCTATCTTCAACATTGTTGCTTTAAAATGTTTTCTGTGTTTACTATATTCCAGCAGGCCGTGATATACGTCTGTCTTTTCCCCCCCCCCCCCAGTCTATAAATGCAAACTTAAAACAAACGGTAAGGTTATGTAATGATTTATTTTTCATTTTAATATTTTAACAATATTATTTATATAACATATTGCAGTAATAACATCGGTATCTGGAATCTTGTTGATTTTTTCACGGCTTCCTTAATGTTACTTGTATCAGGAATGCAATAAGTTTCGTGGAGTAGTAGAGTTTACTTAATTTTTGCAAATATTTAAAAACAATAATTAACATTGCAATTTAGGTGAAATTCTAGTGGTAAGTTTCCAATTTATAATTATTACTATGTTAAACGTCTCTAAAAATAATATGTTAAAAGCCTAAAGCAGTAAAATGAATATGGCGCTTAAGCGGTAAGAAGAGGGAAATTGTTATGTGTGTTACGTTGGGAATACTGAATGTGGTATTTCACATTTACCGCGTATTGGTTTTGTGCAGAAAGCAAGCAAATACGCACGATCTCGCACAAAAATATTTTTTGTTTCTGCTGCAACAGACATTTTTCCTATCAGGACTTAAAAGGAATGAAGTAATTATTGTTTATATTGTCAAAATCAATAAATCTTAGTTTATTACTCCGTGTATAAAACAGTTTTCTACATTAGGTATTTTACATATTTTACATGTAAATTACAAGTAATTTACTCGTTCAACCCTGCCTACGTCACAGAATCTTCGTCTCTCACCTCTTATTCCACAGCCATCGCCCATAATGCGAAAGGTGATGAACGGTACCGGTACCTACGTTTCTTGCTTAGAACTGCGATCCTGTAGTGGATGCACAGTAGCTCTGATCAGTATGAGGTGCCCACAATGATAATGAGCATCTGTTAGCACTCGCGAATCCCTCGTTGTATTGATATTAACACAACACACGCTGGAGGAGTAGATGTGCTGTAACTGGGCCAGACGCCTAAATCACATTACGTTGTTTTTAAACAGCCTTACCTCTGTTCGCGATTTGCATACGAACCTTGAACCATGACAGCCGACTGTTGCATAACTTTAGCAAGTAAATATCGTAATTCACTCCAGGTACGCTTTTTGTACCTTCATCAATAACCCGACTAGGTCTATTGTGTGTTCTTTATATAAATTATAACGAAGGACATTATGTTCCGATTCGAAAACCAGTTGCATAGCGTGAAAACAATAGTCGAATCACTTTAAATCATTTTGAAACTAGTTCTTAAAAATGTGTATGGGCTATTCCATATGAAATCGATCAGTTAAAAACCTCGCATTTTTTAATACCGTACTCTAATTTTTTTTCCTTATTTATACAAGGTGCTGAAGAGAGTGCATTTTCAAAAATATACTATCGAAAGTCAAACGGTTTTCGTACTATTGAGGGACAAATTTAGCGTATTTTATAAAAACAAGCCTCTTTCAGCGCTCAGAACTCTGGAACCATTTACTGCAGAACATTGAACGAGAGCTCATTTTGAAGCTGACATTTGGTAGGTTATATTAAGAAGTAATCCTTATTTTTATTGTACACAGAGAGACAGATAATCTGATTTTACTTACTTTTAGGATTTTTGACAATTTTAAAAAATGTAAAAAAATATTGAGGAAAAAACCTTGCATTATTTAAGAGGGATTCGGCATTGTTTCCTTAGTGGTACGGCAATAAGTTTCAAGGGTATTAAATAGATTATTTTCACACGCCTGGACTTGAACGGCGCAGTACCGCACGCACTGGCCGAGAGCTGAAGATAAGCGAGCTCCTGTGTTTATGAAAACTTGTGATAAAGCTAGCACAGCCATGCGCTGCTAGACGACACATCACGTGTTTGTCTCCTGGCCTTGCTTGTCTCGGCTAGCTCCCGTCTCACAATCAGCTGGTTAGTTCACGCGCGTACTATTTATTTTCTTTATTTGATATTTTCAATATTTTCTTATCAACATACCATCAGTAAAAATATGTGATTATTTGTACTTTCAATGTGGAATCTAACTATATATTTTTAAAATATTTTCTTCTAAGCAAAGGCGTCTTAATGAGGAAAAATGTAAATTTCTCCATTTCCATAAAAAGTAAGAAAATCTGTTTATATGTCAATATAAACTTTAATTTCTCAGCATCAAAATAAACCATGATTTTGATCTATAGGTGAAAGGGTTTCGGAGCTACAACAATTTAAATTTGCTAATTTTATGAAAATACGATAAATTTAAATATTTTTAATTTAAACACTATGAAGTTCTGATGCCTCAAACTTTGCACAAAGCATTGTATCACAGTTCTCTACGTACAAAAAAAGTTTCATTGTATTTAGAAATTGTAAGGTCAATTTTCTCTATATTTCGGTCGATTTGAGATGAAATAGCTTGTATGCTTTTTATATAAATTATAACAAACGGCATTGTGTTCCGATTCGAAAACCAGTTGCAAAGCGTGAAAACAATAGTCGAATCACTTTAAATAATTTTGAAACTAGTTCTTAAAAATGTGTATAATTTGTCCTTCTCCTCCCCCCCCCCTCCTCTTTCCGCTATTTCTATTCTTTAAGGCTTAGACATTTTGCCTAATTCGACATAGAAAATCTGCTATTCTCTGATTTCCACCAAATGTTTCCGTCATTTCTTACAGTAGAGCATGACTACCTTCTGAAGAGCAGGAAAGCCCAGATATTGATGTCAATATACAGCAGCCTATATGTATTAAAAAAACTCTGTTCTTGAATGAGAGAGCTCTAGATAAAATTTACCGTTCAGTTAGAATTGAAACGTGCTATCATCCTCAGCATCGTCATACTATTGACATTAATAATCTTCGGTAATCATCCTATCGTTGGAGGTAGGCCTTATGAATTCCACCTTGGAGACTAGCACCTATCAGAGATGATTTTTCACTCACATTCTTACTTGTAAAGTACCTAGTCTAATGGAAGAATACTGCAATCTGATCGTTTTGGGTATGGATAATATTAATTTATTTTTTATAAAGGTATTATGATATTGTAGGAAAAATTTCTTACTGTTATATTATCGCTAAAAGATGGGAGTTTCCATATATGACAATCAACAATACATAATCTGAAAGGACAAATGAAAATCGTAGATGATTAAAATGGCTACTATAAATCAACAGCGGAACAATGTCTTTGGTATGCTAAATTTGAGAGTGTTAAAAGAGTTCAAAGGGAATTTCGACGTGAGTATGGTGTGCGTAATGTACCTAAATACGATTCCATAATGTTGTGGTATCGAACATTTGTAGAAACAGGTTCTGTGTTAAAAAAACATGCAGGAGGTCGCAGGCGAAACCCAGTACGAGTAGCAGCTACTGTATCTCTTGGCTTGGCCCCCAAACTCCCCAGATCTAACCCCTTCTGACTGCATGTGGGGTTTTGTTAAAGACATTGTCTATTCACAGAAACCCAGGAGCATTGATGATCTGAGAGTAAAAATTTATTAATCAAGCTTTTTAACAAATTACCCCCTTATGTTACAACGGACATGGGCTGAATTACATCACCGTTATGAGTTGTGCAGGGTGCGCAATGGGGGTCATGTTGAGCTCTGAGGGATCTCCCATCTTTCAGTGTTGTGTGCACAAAGTTTCAAAAAATAAAGTTCAGTAGTAAATGTTTTACGGTGTTTTTATTTTATCCATACCCAAACGAATCACTCTGTATATGTGTTATTTAGTGACACTTTTTAACGTCCCTTTTAAAGAATAAAGGATATTAATTTTAATTGGTTATTTAACGATGTTGTATCAACTGCTGAGAATTTAACGTCGATGCAATTGAAGAGTGTGCTCCCAAAACTCGCTCAGTCCATTTGGCCATTTTTATGATATATAATTATGAGCCCTTTAGAAATATAACTCAAATTATTTTCACAATATCCAAAAACTTAATTTTTGGCAAATAAGCAAAAACTTACATCTCACTAATTACCATTTGACAGAATTATTTTAAATATGACATCTTATGCTTTTATCATCTAGTATTTTCTCGAAGAACCTGTAAGTTAAGATTAATTTATAAAATAGTTATATTACCGGTTGTTCTGTATAGCTGTGAAACTTGGACTCTCACTTTGAGAGAGGAACAGAGGAATAAGGTGCTTAGGAAAATATTTGGGGCTAAGAGGGATTAAGTTACAGGAGAATGGAGGAAGTTACACAACGCAGAACTACACGCATTGTATTCTTCACCTGACATAATTAGGAACATTAAATCCAGACGTTTGAGATGGGCAGGGCATGTAGCATTTATGGGTGAATCCGGAAATGCATCTAGAGTGTTGGTTCGGAGGCCGGAGGGAAAAAGACTTTTGGGAAGGTCGAGACATAGATGGGAGGATAATACAGAGCGTTCGCCTACGGGTGAGGCCAGGAAAGCGGCATGTACTGATACGCCGCTTTGTGCGCGCAGTTGTTGAGACACGCTCGACAATCAAGGACATCAAGTTATCAGTTGTGAGCCAGATGTTGCAGTATTTAACACGTACAGTGCAGTTTCTTGACACAGTTGCTTAAATATTCAGCGTGTGTGTAAAATTTGTTAACAATGCAAAACGCAAAATTCACGCTTGAACAAAGAGTTTTTATGTATGATGCATATGTGAAAACAGAGTCATGTAGAGAGGTGCGTAGGCAATTTGAAGTGAAATATTCGGGTGCTCCAATTCAGGGTAGAGAAACTGTTAGACGTCTTGTTAACAAATTAAGGACAACAGGGTCGATACAATTCCTAAGCGAAAACGAAGAGTATTGACGGGAGAAAAAATTGATGAAATCAGTGCATCATTTACACGCTCTCCTAATAAATCTCTAAGACGTGTTTCACAGGAAGTTAGTGTTTAAAAAACATCAGTCTTTACTGCTGCCAAACCTTTCAAATTAAAACTCTACAGAGTATAGTATAGAAAGCGGAAGCTTATGGATAGACGATTCCCGCAAGCGACACCGCAGGCAGGCCGCTTTCCTGGCCCCACCCGTAGGCGAACGCTCTCTATTAAAATGAATTTGAGGGAGGTGCGATATGATTGTAGAGACTGGATAATCTTGCTCAGGATAGGGACCGATGGCGGGCTTATGTCAGGGCGGCAATGAAACTCCGAGTTCCTTAAAAGCCATAAGTAAGTAGGCCTACCTAAGTAAGTAAGTGTACCCTATCATCCTTTTCAATGTGCAGGATTATTTCACTTCCATTCTGTATAGACAGACGATGAGGTGTTGGTACGTTTATCTTGGATCATTGAAGAAGTGAAAAATGGTCAGAAAAGGGGAAACTGCAGTAAAGGGAGAGCTGTTTTGTCGACAGGAACTTCGGATGATCTTTCCGGAATAGATCCCGGTGTCCTTCCTTGAGAAAGAGTCGTTTGATTCAGGTGTGGGTGAACCTAATTCGTACTGAACTGTTTCCATAATTAAGTGGAATAGTAATTTAATATGACCTCTTCTTAATTTCTCAGCCTTTGTGAAACAAAATGCTGTCCTGCAGTGATCTCCCATTATAATGATTATTCCCCTTTTAAATACTTGGGAACGCAGCAGCTGGTCTGCAGGGCTGCTACCATCTGTCCTCCTGAACTCAGGCGCATAAAGAAACATAATTATGGTCTTCCTGCATTGAATGGTTTCATTAACCTTCTTATAAACATTGTGTTCACTTCAGTTCAGTGGAGATACCTAGGGAGTTTGAGAGTCTGCTACAGCTTGAGAATCTGCTACACTTTAAAAAACAATGCCTGCGTGGGTGAAGTCCTACTGTATGTTCAAAATATCGGGCTATAAATCCAGCACACCCGGGTTCGATTCGCAGCAAGGAAGTACAGATATAAGTTATGTCGTTTCCATGGGGATTACTTCCTATTATACTTGTATTCTCCTGTACTATCTTGGTTTTTAGATCACGTCATTACGAAGGGAATTCCGCTGCTTGCTGTTGTTTAGTTCTTTGTTTGTTACGTTCTTTGTTATGTTTTTCTTCTTCCTTTCATAGCGATTGACATTCCAATGTGGTGTAAGGAAAGGTATACATAATTTGACCAATACTAGACAAGCACACATTGCGGTCCTACCTGCTCATGTCGTCATCACGGCACAGGATCACCGCTGAAACAACACAGGACAGAACATGTCAAGGGACAAACATCCAGTCCCGTGGACGGGAGATAAATCTCTTCATTTGCTCACCCTGGGAATCGAACCACAGACCGCTTGGATGGAAAGCCCATACCCTCCTGAGTCTTCAGACATTTTGTTGTTTTATTTTTTTATGCTCGACCATGCCGAAATGTAGTAATTATACACCTGGTAGCAGCCCTTTA
Organism: Periplaneta americana; assembly: GCF_040183065.1. Taxonomy (NCBI): domain Eukaryota; kingdom Metazoa; phylum Arthropoda; class Insecta; order Blattodea; family Blattidae; genus Periplaneta; species Periplaneta americana. The sequence continues at coordinate 193,104,127 of NC_091121.1, forward strand.
ATGGACCTCATTAAAGTACACCTATTCATTAAAGTGCAGGTGTTCCACCAATCAGAAAATACCATTGTAGTAATATGAAAGCGCAAGTATCAGTTATTCTCGGATATACACAGGCCACTGTTTTCGCAGGAGTTCCGCGACAATTTTAGTAGACGCTGGCGGCGACAAATAATTAGCGTTAATTGTAAATAATATTCAAATAAATTCAATTTGTCATCTCGTTTTTCAATGTCTAAATCAATTTCAAGGTTATATAAAGATTAATGTTTATTTTACGCTCTAGATTATATCAAGGTCAATGACATTATCTCGGAAAAAATCAATACTTTCGCGTCTGCGCACATCTCACAATTTACGAGGTATTGCACAAGGTCAGTTCCGCTCCTCAGTCAGATAAGAATAACATGAATACTTATGAATAATTTCAAGTTAGAAATATGGTCGAGCATAAAAAGTCGTACGAAACTTGCCTATAATGGTAATTAAGACGCTCGCATGAAAATTATGAAACTCGCTTGCGCTCTTTCATAAACATACTCGCGTCTTAATTACTACCATTATAGGCTCGTTGCATAATGTACTATTAAAGTTCATTATAATTCTACGCTTAAAAAAAAATTACTGACACAAGGAAAAATATTGAACAAATTCTGCAGGTTACAATTAGGACACAAATGCAGGTATATTATACTATACTTCGGGTCTCTGCACATACATCTTATATCATAATCATGTATGAAGTATGGTACAGTATATACTATATTCTCAGGAGGCTGTTGGTTTATCCTATTTTGCATTGGTAATACGAGTATATTCAACGTTAATGGCGGCTGATCATGTATAGCGATTCAGAACATAATAAAAATCCATCTTAGTAAGTTTTGAAGGACTTCGGGATAAGAAATAGTACTATACAAATACATTTCATCGTCAAAAGTTTGAACCCTTATATCTATTGAAAGGGAGTCTGAAAAGGTACCTACTTTAAAACACTACAAAAAGCAAAAAATTCAACAGTTTCACTGAAAATATTACACTTCCTAAGAAGTGTTGTGTTTTGAAATTCGAAGCCCCTATGGGATGGGGTATTATGAATTGAAGAGTAGAAGTAAAAAGAGAAGTATGTGGTGGCTAATAATAATAATGATAATAATAATAATAATAATAATAATAATAATGATAATAATAATAATAATGATGATAATAATCTTCAAATACTGGAATCTTTGGCCTCTTTCGTTTTTATACTTCTGAAGATTATAAATTAAATTCACACTTTTACAAGAAGCTGGACTTGTGGGGATGTAATACTGTGTAAGCATGGTGCAAAACCGTAGTTTAAGACAAGACGGGGCAAGACTAGTGTTGTCATGGTAATTTTTCTCTTGGCCATACGTCCCACCCCTTGTTTTCTCCCTTGAAATATATTTTACTCTCCTCTCTCTATCTCTCCGACTGTCATTTAATGATTCTTTTTAGTATTAAAGAAGTAAGGAAATTGATTTGCTTTACATTTTAATTGTACAACAAACGTGATTTAAAAATACACCAAGTAGCCCCACCATAGATGCTAGAATCTTGGAGTGTATATTTGCAGCACTTCTTGTTTTTCAACCATTATTTTATATAATTCTGGATTTGAGTGCTGCAGAGGTGGAAAATTTTTGTTTATGATCATCTTACTTACTTAGTGGCTTTTAAGGAACCCGGAGGTTCATTGTCGCCCTCACATAAGCCCGCCATTAGTCCCTATCCTGAGCAAGATTAATCCATTCTCTATCATCATATCCCACCTCTCTCAAATCCATTTTAATATTATCTTCCCATCTACGCCTCGGCCTCCCTAAAGGTCTTTTTCCCTCCAGCCTCCCAACTAACATTCTATACGCATTTCTGGATTCGCCCATATGTGCTACATGCCCTGCCCATCTCAAACGTCTGGATTTCATGTTCCTAATTATGTCAGGTGAAGAATACAATGCATGCAGTTCTGTGTTGTGTAACTTTCTCCATTCCCCTGTAACTTCATCCATCTTAGCCCCAAATATTTTCCTAAGCACCTTATTCTCAAACACCCTTAATCTCTGTTCCTCTCTCAGAGTGAGAGTCCAAGTTTCACAACCAAAAGAACAACCGGTAATATAACTGTTTTATAAATTGTAACTTTCAGATTTTTCGACAGCAGACTGGATGATAAAAGTTTCTCAACCGAATAATAACAGGCATTTCGTACAATATTCTCATCACGAGACATAATCATATACTTTGTCTTTTCGGGATTTACTTCCAAACCTATTTCGTTTATGAACATCAAACAAAATATATTAGGAATAGCAAGAGATGATCTAAGATCTGTACAGATCTCCGTGTACAGAACTTAGGCACCCATATGTCGTAGGGTTCCTTGCAGACAAAATTTTCTTTTCCTCATACGAGTAATTAAAAAAAATTGTAGTTTGCCATACGATGAATGGTCCCGTATGGCCTCCATGATAGCACTGGGCAAGACCACATACTCATTCACAGTGGGACATAGATTTTCACGTTCGAATAATCAGAATTCAGTATATTTATAACTACGACTTGAGCAACAGTTAGTAGCAGCAGCAGCAGCAGTTAGAATTAAAAACAGATCTATTATGAGATTTTCTTGATCTAAAAAATCACCTGGCTTCGTCCCAAATTTGGCCTTCCTTTTAACCGGTTTCACTATTACGTCTAACAGGCGAGCTGTCTGACTCTGTGCTTTGGCAATTAACATGGAGTTGTTTTACCAGGAGCGTATCTGAAACGAAAACAACAAACTTGAAAACAACCGATTAATAAACAATTTTTGTATCAGACATGCGAGATGCTAATGAGAGTGTCGATTTTATCAAAACTTGCGATGTAGTGTGCACTTAATTGCTGGATGCATTCGATCGCACATTTATTGTAAACATTTGAATATAAATTTGGAACATTACAGATGTAGTCTTATGGTCCGCCAGTCCACATGAAAACAATTGATTTTTACTGAGTAAGTTTCTTTTTTGCCAAGGCCTATGAAAGTGTCTTCTTTACTTTTCTTCCTTTGACCATGTTCTTCGTCTTGTTGGCATTTATTTTCATTCCATACTGCTCACAGCTGTCATTTAGCTCTAGTAGCATATCCCTCAGTATCCTCTCTTTTGCTAACTACGCCAAATTATCACATCTTGTGCAATTTATTCTTCTTCCTCTTACTATCACTCCTCACAAATTCTGAAAACAGTTCTTCACTAGATCCTCCAAGTAGATGTTGAACAGGGTAGGTGATAAAGGGCATTCTTGTCGTACTCCTCTCTCTATTTCACTTCTTTCTGACATTTCTTCTCCTATCCTGACTTTGACTCGTTGTTTCATATAAAGGTTACTGAATAGCCTCCTATCTTTCCAATCCACGTCAATTTTCTTCAGGATCCCCATCAGTTTATTCCAATCCACTCTGTCAAACGCCTTTTCTATGTCCACAAATACCACATACACTTCTATATTCCTCTCAAGTTATCTTTCGCCGATTGTTCGTAGTAGTCCAACTGCATCTCTCGTACCTTTTCCCTCTCTGAAGCCAAACTGCTCTCCTTCCAACTGTTCTTCCATCTTAGAATATAAACGTCGATTCAGTATTCGCAGAAGAATCTTCTCCGAGTGCGATATCAGGCTGATAGTCCTGAACTCGTTACATTTTGCATTATTTTTCTTCGATATTGAAAGAAACACTGTCTCGGGCATCTAAAAAAACAGAGATCAAAACCTTGTCTGCTGATGGCTGCACCTTACATTTTTTAGGGGTCGGTGAACCCTTATGTTTCCACTCCATATTTTGAATTTTGGTTTCAGGATCATAGTGGTGAACTCATATCTCATCAATAGTCACATATCGTTAAAGATGTCGACCTGGTTGGCGAGTTGATATAGCGCTGGCCTTCTATGCCCAAGGTTGCGGGTTCGATCCCGGGCCAGGTCGATGGCATTTAAGTGTGCTTAAATGCGACAGGCTCATGACAGTAGATTTACTGGCATGTAAAAGAACTCCTGCGGGACAAAATTCCGGCACATCCGGCGACGCTGATATAACCTCTGCAGTTGCGAGCGTCGTTAAATAAAATATAACATTAACATTAACATCGTTGAACATTTTTTGTTTGTTTGCTCTACAATTAGTAAAATGCTACTCGCAGAGCACTGCTCTTTGTTGTTTGTCGTTACCGTAAATATTCAAGGCACCGAGCTTGTAGTTATTTTTTTCATGCCCAATTCGTTTACACAAAATATTGTCCACACCTGTGGAGTAACGGTCAGCGCGTCTGGCCGCGAAGCCAGGTGGCCCGGGTTCAAATCCCGTTCGGGGCAAGTTACCTGATTGAGGTTTTTTCCAGGGTTTTCCCTCAACCCAATATGAGCAAATGCTGGGTAACTTTCGGTGCTGGACCCCGGACTCATTTCACCGGCATTATCACCTTCATTTCATTCAGACGCTAAATAACCTAGATGTTGATACAGCGTCGTAAAATAACCCAATAAAATAAAATATATATATAAAAAAAAAAAAAACAAAATATTGTGCACAATGTGATATGAGAAGTCTGTTTCCTCTACTATATCCCTGATGGTAACTCGTCGGTCTTGCAGCACTAAATCATGCCCTTCTTACTATACCATAAGACAGTACATTCTGCCAAGGTACCTGTTATATCTTGGTAAATTTGAGATGGAGACATTCCCTTCCTTTGCAGGTATTTAATCACAGTTCCATTTCTCTATTGATACAGCACCTTCGGCCACTCGAACACCTGCTACGAGCCAACGCATTTCAGTCATTTGTGTGCCAAAAAAAAATATAAATTTTTAGTTCAACTTGCAATAGGTCAAGATTACAGCACAGGGATCAACCCTCGTACTACGTCGACGGGTTCGCTACACAAGTGACAGTGACCAGTGAGACTTTGAACCGATCTGTTCCTGTATCCGATATCAGCGGTATTTACAATCGTACTAGTCGTAAACTCTGTTACCAATCGTTGAGAGTGGAGTAATTGCTGGCCTGGATGTATAATCGGACTCCAGTTATGAACATTGGATTTTTATATGCAATAAATTTCCTGCACGACGTCGCCGTTGTTTACGTAGAAATTGTCCATTAGGCCTACTTGCGGAAGTACTGTAGAAAGATTAATAAATGTTTTAATTGGTTTGTTTTACGACGCTTTACCAACTGTTACGGTTATCTAGCGTCTGAGTTAGATGAAGGTGATTGTACTAGCAAAATTAGTGCCGTAATTTACCCACCATCTGCTCATAATGGGCTGAGAGAAAACCCCGGAAAAATCTCTATGAAGTAACTTGTCCCAACCAGAATTTGAACCCGGGCCTGCTTGTTACGATCTGACATGCTAACCGTTACTCAACTTAATGGATATACAACTGTACAAGACGAGATGGAATTAATAACTCCACACTTACTTACTGGCTTTTAAAGAACCCGGAGGTTCATTGTAGCCCTCACATAAGCCCGCCATTGATCCCTATCCTGTACAAAATTAATCCATTCTCTATCATCATATCCCACCTCCCTCAAATCAATTTTAATATTATCTTCCCATCTGCGTCTCGGCCTCCCTAAAGTCTTTTTCCCTCCGGCCTCCCAACTAACACTCTATATGCACTTCTGGATTCGCCCATACGTGCTACATGCCCTGCCCATCTCAAACGTCTGGATTTAATGTTCCTAATTATGTCAGGTGAAGAATACAATGCGTGCAGTTCTGTGTTGTGTAACTTTCTCCATTCTCCTGTAACTTCATCCATCTTAGCCCCAAATATTTTCCTAAGCACCTTATTCTCAAACACCCTTAATCTCTGTTCCTCTCTCAAAGTGAGAGTCCAAGTTTCACAACCATACAGAACAACCGGTAATATAACTGTTTTATAAATTCTAACTTTCAGATTTTTCGACAGCAGACTGGATGATAAAAGTTTCTCAACCGAATAATAACAGGCATTTTCCATATTTATTCTGTGTTTAATTTCCTCCCGAGTGTCATTTATATTTGTTACTGTTGCTCCAAGATATTTGAATTTTTCCACCTCTTCGAAGGATAAATCTCCAATTTTTATATTTCCATTTCGTACAATATTCTGGTCACGAGACATAATCATATGCTTTGTCTTTTCGAGATTTACTTCCAAACCTATCTCTTTACTTGCTTCCAGTAAAATCCCCGTGTTTTCACTAATCGTTTGTGGATTTTCTCCTAACATATTCACGTCATCCGCATAGACAAGAAGCTGATGTAACCCGTTCAATTCCAAACCCTCTCTGTTATCCTGGACTTTCCTAATGGCACACACTAGGACTAGAGCAAAGTTAAAAAGTAAAGGTGACAGTGCATGTCCTTGCTTTAGCCCACAGTGAATTGGAAACGCATCTGACAGAAACTGACCTATACGAACTCTGCAAAAGTAAATTGTAAATGCTGCAATTAAAATGAAAAACAGAGGATAAATGGAAGAAATAGGGTTTATTTCCGCCTAAAAATCCATCGCCTTCGGGTGGATTTCATTTCGTACTACAGTAGAATCCCGATTTTCCGTCACCCTATTAACCGATTGGTGGATTATCCGACTGTCTTTCTCTCTCGCTCTTTTTCATGTAGAAAAAAATATTAAGTACTACACATTACAGTATATTAGTACGAATTTTTTACAAAGTGTTTTCTTTACAAACATTATCCTTACACAGTATGGTCTACTCTTAAAGGGGCCGTACTGTCTAACTTCTATAGAAAATGTCTTATACAGGTGTCAAAAGAAAACGTGTTGTGCTACGAAAAGAAGTACAAGTAATTGAAGAATTTGGAAAAAGGGAAACTGTGTTTCAACTCGCATCAGAATATGAAATAGGAATTACAACTGCGCCCGATTTAATGGAAAACAAATATAAAGTGTATGAAGTATGTAAATCTACAACATGAGACCTGTAGGCATATTATTCCTACCTTTTCACAGACAGCCGTCATAAGGGTTTTGTCGTTGAAAACCAGACTTGAATTAGTGAACTTCTGATCTATTATCTAGCAGGTTAAAACAGAAGACCACGGAGGGAATTACGAAACTGTATTAGTCTATGCACTTAATTTATGAAAACCTTATATGGTATAGATTATCCGATTTTTTTAATTAACCGTTCACTCCACTCTCTTCATTACCACGGATAATGGAGGTTCTACTGTATATACAGTATCTTGGATGTAGACGTAGAGGAAGTCAAGCACAGCAAAGACTAGAACCTTGAAGACAGCTTACTTACGTGTAATTTTTGTGAAACTGATTTGATAATATGTATGGCATCTAATATTAACTTATTATATTTAAATCATTTCTCTTTATAGCAGTGGAGTCCACACCTGTGGAGTAACGGTCAGCGCGTCTGGCCGCGAAACCAGGTGGCCCGGGTTCAAATCCCGGTCGGGACAAGTTACCTGGTTGAGGTTTTTTCCGGGGTTTTCCCTCAACCCAATACGAGCAAATGCTGGGTAACTTTCGGTGCTGGACCCCGGACTCATTTCACCGGCATCATCACCTTCATTTCATTCAGACGCTAAATAACCTAGATGTTGATACAGCGTCGTAAAATAACCCAATAAAATAAAAATAGCAGTGGACAGATACCTGAAATGCAGTAGATAAGACAGGATGGATTTAGATGTCTTCATCGGCATGTCTTTGATCTGTCCAAGGTAAACTTTATCAGATGTGACATGTACACGATTTGATTATATCTACAGTGGAAGCTATGTCACATTTGAGACAAGACTGAATATTATGTCAGACATTTATGATCCGTCGTGTTCGATGTTGACATCTTGTCAAAGGGGCCGCGCTCGGAACTTGCTATCTCCTGTGCAATTTGTGAGTGATAACTGTGATGTGAGATAACATTTTTCTGAATATTTGTGTTTCCGCTATAATTTTCGTTACACCATTACTCCAGTATTGTAGTGTCACCATCACATTTTTCTGAGTAATCTGTGTAGTTTGAAAGGAACATTAAATTAATAATTGGAACTATGAGGATGATAACCACTCAAAATTCCTCTATCTATTATTGGTTTAAACGTGGAAACACATGGAAATAAAAACAATCTGAAATTAAGCGTGCGATTTTGATGTCTAAAAACTCAATGTATCATAATATTTTATGCTTTTCCTGTTATAATGTTTAAATTGCACTTAAATTAAATTAGTGCTGAATATATTGATATTTCTTAAACAAATCTTCGCTTTAATTCCACTGCAATGCCATCTCCATATAACCAGAGCCGGTCTGACCGTTAATAATAATTTCTCTTCATATCATAGTCAATATAATTTCAAATGTTTTAGTAACAGCGTATTTTCAAAGAGAATCTGTCGTAAAATAAACCCCAACTTTAAAGTTTCCGTTCTGCAAGTAAAATGAAAATTGTAGCACATTTTTCTTAACTGACCGGCATTCCCTCATTCTCCAGTGTAAAAATGAGAAACCTCCACTCCATAAGGCAGCAGGGGATAGGTAAATAATAAATTATTACTATTATTATTATTATTATTATTATTATTATTATTATTATTATTATTATTATTATTATGAACTTTAAACTTGTACTGGGATTTTCTTTTGCTTCTGAGTACGCTTGTTCAGATTGTTAATCTATACTAGACATTCATAATTAGCGGGACTCTTTGGCCATGTAGTTCGCATGACTCAGAGCCACTGTGTAAGACAACATAGGGTAACAACAAAGCAAGGAATATACGGGCTATTCCATATTAAATCGATCAGTAAAAAACCTCGCATTTTTTATACTCTTATTTTTTCCCCATTTTTACAAGGTGTTGAGGAGAGTGCATTTTCAAAAATATACTATGGAAAGTCAAACGGTTTTCGTATTGTTGAGCGACAAATTTAGCGTATTTTATAAAAACAAGCCTCTTTCAGCGCTCAGAACTCTGGAACCATTTACTGCAGAACATTGAACGGGAGCTCATTTTGAAGCTGACATTTGGTAGGTTATGTTAAGAAGTAATCCTTATTTTTATTGTATACAGAGAGACAGATAATCTGATTTTACTTACTTTTAGGCATTTTGCCAATTTGTAAAAATGTAAAAAATATTGAGAGAAAACCTTCCATTATTAAGAGGGATTCGGCATTGTTTGCTTAGTGGTATGGCAATAAGTTTCGAGGGTATTAAATAGATTATTTTCACACGCCTGGACTTGAACGGCGCAGTACCGCACGCACTGGCCGAGAGTTGAAGATAAGCGAGCGTTGGGCGTCATTTTACTCCTGTGTTTATGAAAACCTGTGATAAATCTAGCACAGCCATGCGCTGCTAGACGAAACATCACGTGTTATGTCTCCTGGCCGTGCTTGTCTCGGCTAGCTCCCGCCTCACAGTCAGCTGGTTAGTTTACGCGCGTACAATTTATTTTCTTTATTTGATATTTTCAATACTTTCTTATCAACGTGCCATCAGTAAAAAATATGTGTTTATTTGTACTTTCAATGCGGAATCTAACTATATATTTTTAAAACGTTTTTTCGTGGTCAAAGGCGTCTTAATGAAGAAAAATCTAAATTTCTCCATTTCCGTAAAAAGTAAGAAAATCTGTTTATATGTCAATATAAACTTTAATTTCTCAGCATCAAAATAAACCATGATTTTGATCATTGTGTGAAAGGATTTCGGAGCTATAACAGTTTAAAGTTGCAAATTTTATGAAAATACGATAAATTTAAATATTATTAATTTAAACACTATGAAGTTCTGATGCCTTAAACTTTGCACAAAACATTGTATCATAGTTCTCTACGTACAAAAAAATTTTCATTGTATTTAGAAATTGTAAGGTCAATATTCTCTATATTTTGGTCGATTTGAGATGAAATAGCTCATACGCTTCCTTTCAATATAAGTGAGAACATAGTATCTACTTTCCAACTGAGAGTCGAACCGCGCCCTCGCTGCATCTGTAACCAGACGAGCAACTGCTTGAGCACAACTGTAGCTGCTTATAACGATAAGTATTAAACTCGTGCTCGTTTAGAATTGACAAGTAGCAGAAAAACAAACCTGCAGGTCATTTCAAGGAGCACTACGTCGTAATAATGATCGTTTCAGTATGCATCGCTGTTGTTTTTGTTCTGGAACTAGTTCACCGGAAACGTAAAAAAATAGAAACTTGTATTACGTCATTTCCGTTATTCCCTGTTCAGCTTAAGAATTTTAAGTATCGTTTCATTTTCTTTAAGTAAAAGGATTGGAACACTGTCAAGGTTGTTGCGGCACATTTTAATCAGATTCAGCAGTCTTGTGTCAAACAAGATTAATGGAGTGACGACAATAGAAGTTTCTTTTTTTGCCCTGAAATTCTTAATGTAATACTTGGCAAGCAAACTTAAGTAACATTTACCTAAGTGCTGTATTGACCCGAAACTAAAATGCAAATATTTAAAATTGTTAGCTGTATAAACGTCTTAATCTCTGTAAGGTTCTTAAAAACAGAAGGGAAAATTAAGAGAGTCAAACCTGGCAATGCATGGATACATGGAATCAAAGATAATATTAAGATGTCATTTGGGCCGTAGATTATTATCATCATCATGATTATTTTGTGTGTTTTACAATAGATCGTTTCTGCATTAAACCATTTCAGCCCAACCAATTCTTTTGCTTTTCATTTTTACCAAGAAATATTGTTAAGATTGTTCGAAGAATTTAATGAATGCCTCGACTTCTTCGTGATTTACTGTCATTGTTACTTGAACTTAAAATAGAATTATTAAATAATTCGGCCACAATGCGGATTCGAACTCATGACGAAAATATTATAGAACCAAAGCGCTGACTCAGAATGACTCTGTAATCTCACGGACAGTCGCCTAACTGTGAGTAAATTTATCTACCACAGGGGGCACTTCGAACTACTACAACGGGCAGTTTAATACATACAAGTTAATACGAGTATATAATGTACACCGTGTCCCTTTCAAACCTCCCACATTTTAATTAACCCTTAAATTGACAAAGTATCCTATAGGATACAACAGGTTAATAGGCTATATATAGGCCTATATATATATATATATATATATAATTTGAACTGGTAATGGAAATTACGGGAAAACGGCTGAACGGATTTTAATGAGTGACCCCTCATTTTCATGCCTGGCATCCAAAGTTTTTCGGAAAAGTAGTAGTTTTCAGTGAAATGTCAATTTTCCTACATAATTGTCATATTTTCCAAAATCCATCTGTTGTCAGTTTTGAGAACTAATTTTATCGAATCACGGCCGACTTGATTGAATTTCAGAACAAAACACTACAATAAACAATAGGCTATTACACCTGCAGTTTGCCGACATATTTAGAGCTCAATTCAATTTGTTATTAAAAACTGATTCCGCAGTGTATAATTTTCTGAGTACAGCTGTGTATTGGATATTCAAATCTACGAATGTTGAGGTGGTTTGATGACATTATTATCATTAGAAATTAAATATTATTATAGTTAATATCATGATGCATCTATTTTTCATTAATTGTGCATAATACTGATGCTATATTGATGACATGAAAGTGAAACGTTTTGAGGTTATGTAAGTAAATGTTGAGATTATCTTAATTTAGATCATCATTTTTATAATTTACTGAGTGGCTGCTATATAAACTACAAAACATAAGTAAGATAATGATATTGTTATTAAAAATCAAATATTTTTATACTTATTAGCCCAGTGGGGTTGGGTCTTTTTCATATACTTAATGGCGGTGTAGTGTAGATATTGATATGTGTCATTGTCTTCAGTATTGGCTCGACAGAGTGCAAAAATTACAGTTCTTAAGGAAAGATCAAAAGGTATTACTTACTGGTAAAATAAGAGGCCTAGAAAATTTTGTAGTCTCCAGATCATTTCAGCAAGATCTCTTAGTAGGATAAAATGATTTTACGCTCTACGTTTCAAGTTCTACATGCAGCAGCTATACGAAAATGCTATTGTTCGAAAGCTTAGCAAACCTGACATTTTTTTTTTTTTTTTTTTTTTTTTTTTTTTTTTTTTTTTTTAACTTTAGCCTACAATCCACAATGATCTGAAATAGCTACTGCTATCGTCCTGATATTGATACTTGCGTTTTCGCGTTGAAACTCAAGAAGTGAAGTTGGATAGGTTCAAGAAAAAGTATTTGGCCTAAAAAAATCCATTCAGAGGGAGTATGTTTCATTATTATGGAAGCAAATAACTATCAAAAAGACAAGTATTCTTCATTCATAATAAATCTGAAAATGTTTATTTGAACGTCTAACGAACTTAGTTTGCAGCAGCACTTGCCGTACAAGCCACTAGTTATGCTATAATTTTAATAGAACAATAACAAATTGGTAGGAAAATTAAAATTTCACAATACTATAACATTGTACAACATATAAAATATGGACATTGCGATAGTTGTTTTCTCTACGGTCCGACAAGGTTTAATAAACTTGTGTCAGAAATGAAGTTTTGCCAATTTAAGGGTTAATAATGCTAACAAAGTATGCGGAATTATGAAAATGAGACTGGTATTAAAGGAAATAGAAACTCAAGCAATTGTTATTTCATTTGTTTGAAGTTAATTCATCTGTCACATGTTGGGCAACAATGGCGTAAAACAAAATGACGACTCCGCAGCAACGCGCACAAACTATTTTCTGGTATGCAGAACGAAATCAATCATTACAGTGCAAAGAAATTACTGGAGAGAATATGGAGGAAATGCACCTGATGGGAAAACCATTAAGGTATGATGTGAGAAGTTTCTGGCTACTAGAAGTGTTGTGAACAAACAATCCGGAGGTTCTTGTCGACGTGTCTCAGAAGAGAAGATTGAAGAAATTAGAGCAGGATTTCAGAGAAGTCCTCAAAAATCAATTCTTCATGCATTCCGGCAGTTCAATGTGCCGAGATCATCTGTGCATCGAGTGCTTCATAAACAACTTCGTTTGTGCAAATTGTTAAACAATTAAAACAGGCCACGAAGACAGACATTTGCTATTAAAATGCTGGATCGTATTGACAGGGACCCTCAATTTCTTGGAAACGTCTTGTTTTCAGACGAGGCAACGTTTCATATGTCAAGATCTGTCAATCGGCACAATGTAAGGATCTGGGGTACACAAAATCCACATGTCTACCGTGAACATGCCCGGGATAGCCCAAAAGTAAACATTTGGTGCGGCCTGATGGAGAACAGGATTATCAGCCCTTTTTTCTTCCATGAGGAGAGGAGTCAATAACCGGCCTAGTATACCAAAACATGTTGGAAAAGTTCTTGTACCATCAGGTAGTTGATCTGCAACTCAAGTAATCTTTCAACAAGACAGAGCCCCCTCCCCACACTGGAGCCTGGATGTTCGGAATTTCCTCACAGAAACCTTTCCAAGTCGTTGGATTGGACGCGGCGGACCAATTTGGTGGCCACCACGTTCGCCAGACATCACTGTGCTGGACTTCTCCTTCTGGGGCTATTTAAAACACCATGTGTTTGCGACTCCAGTACAAGATTTTCAAGGTTTACGAACCCGTATCCGTAACACAATTGCAACATTATCAATGGGCATGTTGGACAGAATGGTGCACATGTATAGGTGTAATAGTGTGTGACAATGAAAATTCTTTGAGTTTCTCTTTCTTTTAATACCAGTCTCATTTCATAATTCCGCATACTTTGTTAGCAATGATTAATTAAAATGTGGGAGGTTTGAAAGGGACACAGTGTATTTTAAATTGATATTTTGAACAGCAGAAGACTCAAATTCGAAGTACTACAAACCTGCGTCTACCCAACACTACTTTATGGATGCCAAACATGGTCGACAACAAACAGACAGATGAATGCGCTAGAAATATGCCAAAGGAAAATGGAACGAAAGATATTGGGAATAACTATGAGAGACAGAATTTCCAATGATTCGCTGTCCCAAATGGCATCAACAACAAACGTCACACAAAGAGCAAACAAATTGAAGTGGAAGTGGGGAGGCCACATCGCGCGGATGAAAGACGAAAGATGGACATACAGAGCCACCATGTGGGACCCGCGCACAGGAGACCGGCACAGAGGCAGACCAAGGAAGAGGTGGGCAGACTTCTACACAACACAAGCAGGCCAGCAATGGTCCAGAATAGCAAGAAGCAGGGGAACATGGAGAGCAATCGGAAGTCGACTACAAACGAAGACAGTGCCAGCCACAAACAACATCCCAAGTTGACTCAGTGATAGTGCATTCAATATAATAAAAGTGTTAGTGAAATCAAATTAATCAAAGTGACAGCGAAATCATCTCAACCGGACAAAGAAACACTAGACACAACCTAACGCGGAGTAGCTCACCGCGTTAGTGAAACAGAGCTACCCTCTAGCAGGAGGCCTTTGCCCTTCAAGGGACACATTAGGCTATTATTATTATTATTATTATTATTATTATTATTATTATTTTGAACTACTATTAAGGTTTTTTACAATACAGAATGTTGGAGAGGAATGATTTGCCCTTAGTGCAGCTCTAGATTGAAACTATTAAGACATAACTCTCTTAGAAACATGTTTTCTTGTGAACTCAACTCAGGCTTCTCCCTCGCATGCGCAAATTCGCTTTTGTGACACTGAAAATTACAATCTGCCATTTTTTAAGGGGGGAGGGATAGGACGAACCTGAAATGAAGAATAGGAAACTGTGTTCTTGTCGTCTGTCCGAGTAGGCTATCCGTCAGGGGCCCGATCCAACGGGGCCGAGAAATAATCAGCAATCTAGTAGTAATAATAATATGTATTTGTAGTAGGGAAGTGGTGCTTGCTTCCTTCGCTGCAATAGGAGTGAGATCATCACTTCCGCTGCAGGTGTACGCAGCCCACCGAGTGTGACTAAAAGAAATAAACGGTGAGGCACACAGTGTGCGAAGTTTCCCATATCGATCTATGTCACGAATCGCAGTGATGGAAGGGTAATTACGAACAATAATTCTCAAGACATATTTTACATCATGTTGAATGTGGGACCCCTGGGGAAGAGGATACCATTAATTTCTTTTATATAGACATAATTTTTTACGCACCCGTATAAAAGGAATAATGCACCATTATTATTTTATCATCTCCAATGACAAAAGAACAGTATCTTCCCGTATTTTGTCATGAACACACTTTGTTTCTCTTTTCCTTTGGCTCAGGCCAGGCCCTAAATTTAATGACATTTTGCAAGTTTCTTTGTGCTCAGTTTTTTTTTTCCGTGTTCTTACCATCGTTGCTTTATCCGTCCAATCTTCTACTCAAATATTAAATGGATGTTGTTATAGTACATTATGCAACGAGCCTATAATGGTATTAATTAAGACGCGAGTATGTTTATGAAACGAGCGCAAGCGAGTTTCATAATTTTCATACGAGCGTCTTAATTACCAGTATAGGCAAGTTTCATACGACTTTTTATTTCTAACTTGAAATTATTCATAAGTATTCATGTTATTCTTATCTGACTGGGGAGCGGAACTAACCTTGTGCAATATCTCGTAAATTGTGAGATGTGCGCAGACGCGAAAGTATTGATTTTTTCCTAGAAACAAATGAAGGGTGCACGGGAAAAACGAACAATGTCACATTTCCATTAAGGGTGGGATAATGATCTATTTCAGTATATTACTGCAAAATTTATTGGTGTTTCCACTTGAAATGAAGACAATGATGAGTGTATCCGTGGTTTTAATCCTCCTTCACCACTTTTGGTAAAAACAACACTAAAGTTTGTATTAATACAGTGAATTAGATAACGACATCACCCTTAAAGGAATTGTGACATTGTTCGTTTCTCCCGTGTACCCTTCAAATGTCATTGACCTTGATGTCATCTAGAGAGTAAAATAAAGATGAATCTTGATATAACCTTGAAATTGATTTAGACATTGAAAAACGAGATGACAAATTGAATTTATTTGAATATTATTTACAATTAACGCTAATTATAATAGTAACAGAACATAACCTTCTGCGACAGTATTGGATTTCCAGCCTCCGTGACGTTTCGCTAGTTGTCTTGCGATTGCATATCCGAGAATAATCGATACTTGCGCTTTCATATTGCTACAGTGGTGTTTTCTGATTGGTGGAACACCTGAACTTTAACGAATAGGTGTATTTTAATGAGGTCCATTAAAGGGCTGCTACCAGGTGTATAATTACTACAATTCGGCATGGTCGAGCATAAAATTATATAATTTCTCATTGTACATAATACAGAAGTCGTGTACAGTAGTCTATCCAATATTATCCTAGACGTTAAATCCGAGGATCTCGAGTCCAAACCCTGTCGAGGAGGATGCATTTTAAAAGACGATAAAATACTTCGTATGGCTTCCTCCGGGAAGGAAGTAAAGCTAGAGTTACGGTACATAAAAGAACCCTGTCCCTAATAGAGAACGCCATGCAAATTTGGTTAGCCATTTCTCTTTCACATTGAATTTCGACGCTGTGTAACTCCTATCGTTGAAATTATTGTTAAATAATATACTAGTGAAGTGTTACTAAAATATGTAGAAAGTATTAACAAAATCCACCCAGTAACTCGGGATAGAAATTTCTGCATAGTTAGACAATTAGAACGGTATGGCATGCTCAAACTCAGTTTTCGTACCGGTATAGTATTTCTGTAAACATTTCAAACCCTATTTTTGCAATGTCATATTTTCCCTAAGCTTCATGTAATGGGAAAGTAGCATTCATTTTTGTACTAATTTTAAGAATTATTATTATTATAACCACCCCATTTCGAGATCTTTTGTTTAATCTCGAGTTTGTCAGTTATAAAACATTGTATTGTATTATGCAAATCTAGTCTTTCAGGTGAAGCTCTCTGTAAAGCAGATTCGAATAATTTCAAGGGAAAAATTGTTCCGGGGCCGGGTATCGATCCCGGGACCTCTGGTTGAACGTACCAGCGCTCTACCACTGAGCTACCCGGGAACTCCACCCGACACCTTCTCAACTTTTCCCTTTATATCCACACAACTCGCGTGGGCTGACGAAACGCCAGAGACCCACAACGAGTGCACACAATCTCTGTGTGACTTGGAATTGTGGTTTTCTGTTAACGTACACAGTAACGTATATATTATGCAAATCTAGTCTTTCAGGTGAAGCTCCCTGTAAAGCAGATTTGAATAATTTCAAGGGAAAAATTGTTCCGGGGCCGGGTATCGATCCCGGGACCTCTGGTTGAACGTACCAGCGCTCTACCACTGAGCTACCCGGGAACTCCACCCGACACCGTCATACTTTTCCCTTTATATCCACACAACTCGCGTGGGCTGACGAAACGCCAGAGACCCACAACGAGTGCACACAATCTCTGTGTGACTTGGAATTGTGGTTTTCTGTTAACGTACACAGTGACGTATATATTATGCAAATCTAGTCTTTCAGGTGAAGCTACCTGTAAAACCACAATTCCAAGTCCAAGTCCGGGGTCCAGCACCGAAAGTTACCCAGCATTTGTGCATATTGGGTTGAGCGAAAATCCCGGAAAAAACCTCAACCAGGTAACTTTCCCCGACTGGGTATCAAACCCGGGCCACCTGGTTTCGTGGCCAGACGCGCTAACCGTTACCCCATAGGTGTGGTATGTATGTATGTATATGCATGCATGCCCTATGTAGCCTATGTATGTATTTTTTTATTTTAGTAGGTTATTTTACGACGCTTTATCAACATCTTAGGTTATTTAGCGCCTGAATGAGATGAAGGTATAATGCCGGTGAAATGAGTCCGGGGTCCAGCACCGAAAGTTACCCAGCATTTGCACATATTGGGTTGAGGGAAAACCCCGCAAAAAACCTCAACCAGGTAACTTGCCCCGACCGGGAATCGAACCCGGGCCATCTGGTTTCGCAGCCAGACGCGCTAGCCGTTACTCCACAGGTGTGGACTGTAATGTATGTATGTATGTATGTATGTATGTATGTATGTACCAGTATGTCCTCTTGAATCTTGCAGTATCTAGATTTCAAAATGCCATTTAATTCACAATCGGGGGGGGGGGGGACAGAATGCGATTCTCATCATGAGGTGTCATCAAGACGCCGTACCATTTAAAGACAAAATAGGGTAAAGGTTGGTAATACTGTGATACGAGTAATATTGTGATAGTTCTTTTTGAGAATTTTTTACAATTTTACTGAGCGAGAGGGAGATCGGTCTTTTGCTTCAACATATTAAGGGAATGTTCGTGGACAAGTTTCTGCACAAAACCGGTCCTTCTCTAGCTCAGTAAAATTGCAATAAATTCTCAAAAAGAACTATCACAATATTACTCGTATCACAGTATTACCAACCTTTACCCTAATACAAGACATCGGTAACGAATAAACAACCATTCCTAAGGCAGGGTGCGAATCCACGACTTTTAACTTCTGCGTAGCGTCAACGCCGTAATTCAAGTGTTTCGTACTCAACTGCCACGGCGTGGGGAATAACTGTGGTAATGTACTGTATGTAGTTGTTAAATTCGTTTTTTTGAGTACTTTTTCGTTAGGTTTCAGAGTGAAGTGTCCCAGTGTTTCGTGTAAGTTCTTATGAAAGCTACTCCCCTTGTCAATACACCCACTGCTGAAGTGGCTTATCCGCCATGGGTGAGAAAGAACATATTTGCGAGTTGCGTAATCTGGGGTGGGAGGGCCTTTGCATTTCCAAATAAGGCTGCTCACCTTGCACCAAGTCTTCTGGAGGAAGTTAACATTTATCTTACTTTATTTAGTGTGGGAACAATAGAAGTCTTCATTCTCTTGTGTTCGAGAGTGGAACAACTCCGAATGAATTCAAATTTGTTTGTGGTGCAGAACTTAATTATACGAGTTTGCATTAATACTAACAATAAATAGAACAAATTAAAAATATATTTAGGACCTACCTTTCTTTTGAAGCCATATTTTGAGTTGCTCGGAGACACTAGCAAGTCATGGACGTCACTTGTGATCTTATACGATGACTTGGTGGGAATGGAGAAAAAGCTTTTCACATATTCTGCTCTAATGTTCGGAATTGAATGGAACAAGGTTCAGGTATCTTGGGAATTATTCTTTGTCTTCTGAGCACTTGAACTGATCGGACTTACGCAATCCTTTGTTTGCCTCTGTGTTGCTTGTGTCCACTTCTGTGGATGGGGCTGAGTTTGTGCCAATTTGTTAGATTAAGTTCTCCAAACCCAAAGAAAAATATTTAAGATTAAAATAGAAAGATAAAATCATACTAGTCGAACGCCTTTATGGTTTAAGAGAAATTGCTATAAGAAATAAAAAGATAGGAAAGAAATAAATAGGGTAAAGAAAGAAGAAAGATGCAGAGCTTGTATCAGGGTTTAATGTTTGGTATTTCAGAAACGAATTCCTTGATTCATACATAATCGATTTAACCCACCATACCTAAATGCGAAACTGAACAGTTACGAGAATAAATTTACGAGAAAAATTCAGACTCCAAAGCAGCTATTCTATCAATAGTCTCTAAACACACACCTTTATCTCAAACAGCAGAAATAACTAAAAAGCTCTCTCAATTAATGCCACTCAATAAAAGAATTGTATTCCAATGGATACCATCCTATAGTGGAAACCTGGGAAACGAGAATGCGGATGCTTTAGCAAAGAAGGGCAGCACTGCTACTTACAGACCTGTTACTAAATCTACGTATTACTCTGTGAAACGATTTATTAAATCTACATACTTAGACTTCAACAAACAAAATTTGATAACACAAGTTCAAGGGAAAAAAATAGAACTCTCTACATCATAATCCACAGTTAATTCCCGATTTACCACGAAAATCGTCTGTAGCTGCATTTAGATTGGCAACAGGCTATGACTGTTTGGCCAAACACCTGCATAGAATTGGAATATATCAGTCCCCTAACTGTCCATTGTACAACTCAAACCAAGCAATGGATTCGGAACACCTCAAAATCTGTGCTTCATTGGCTGACCATGATAATATCTTTGAGAAATATTGGAGTGCAAGAGGTCAAATGACTTTGCCAAACGCCTGGCATTAGAAAACAACAACAATTTTTGCGGCTCCGATCATTAGACCGCCAACTATCACAGATCATGATGGAAGTCTGAGAACCGATAATTAGTAATTAAAGCATACTTATGATGATTTGCTTGATTGTTGTGGATATAGTACAATGTCATGTTCTTCAGTACCGGTAGAATGGCTCTTATTCGCTTCGCCAGCTAAGTTGCTAGGTGAAAGCTTTGATATGAGACTCTTGTTTCACAAATTGCCAAATCCTGCCAATTCCTAAATATGACCCAGTAATAAGTTATTTTTTCATTGTTTTTATTCACATGCTTTTTATGACAATATTAAATTCCTATGTACTATATACAGGAAATGGTACAGATATGAAATAGTGTGATATACGACCTGCGACGTTTTATATTCTAGCAGAAGTCTTCCAAATTTTACTACGTACTGATACTCTCTTTCGTGGGGATGTACAGTATAGTTTGCAGTTAGAAGCTGAACTGTTGAAACGTTTATCATTATTGCGTTTTCGAGGAAAGTGACAATTTTGGCTGTAAGTTCTTTTGTTGAATATACATTGTTATTCCTCAATGTTAGAAATATTAATGAAATATATTCCTGAAGTGAAATAATCTACGTTTATAGCAATGTATGTTTAATTGATTTGGTTTTAAAATTATGATATGTTTTGAGGTTATGACTTACAACATCAGTGTGTCACAAATTTTCTGGTTTTCTGTTTCGTTACTAGTGTTGTCACCTGTAGGAGGAGGGAAAACCTCACCTTCCAACAAACTTAGAAAACAGTGGAATGAAAAGACAATGCAAGAAGCCATAAAACAAGTTCGAGAAAAGACGTGAGAGACGATTAGTTTGGATTCAGTATTACGGTTGGGAAAACACCTTCTAATGAAGATGCTGGATGCTTGTTCTTTGTTTTTCTTAGTAGAGGCCATTTTGACTTTGCAGTTTTGCTGATTTTGGAACTTGTTAATAGTATTCCATATATATATATATATATCCATTTTTATGAATGAAATATGTTAGATTTTGAGGAAATATATTTTTTCCAAACATTTTATAACATCTTACGAAATTCTAAGTTCGGTGTACCATTCACAGGACATTCAGCAATAAACAGGACGATACTTTACGTTCAGTATTCAAAACATGTAGGTTACAAAACAAATGAAACAACAAGAAATACAATTTTGTATCTCTTTCTCTACTTTGAATCTTGATTACTTACATCGAAACTGTATAGCAGTGACCGCCAAAAGCTGTGTCGCGACACATGCCCCTGCCTCCACTCAAGCGTTACCATGGCATCATATCCCCACCCTCTGTTTACAGCCTTCTTCGATATAAGTAAAGACATTTATCAGCAGCGGACGTACGCATGTAATGTTACAAGTGTGTAGGATAATATGTTTCGATGTCTTTTCGAAAACGGATAGTAAGTAAAAACTTAATTTTAAGGAGCATGGGAGGAAAAGTACTTATTTTGTGCAGATGGGTAAAATATGAGATACTTAATTTGTTGTAAAATTTTAAATGAAGTATAAAAGAACAATGTACGTTGTCATTATTTTTCTTGTTATGAAGACTACCACGTCCTTACCTGTAACTTGAATAATAAACGAACAATAAAAAGTATCGGCTTCTATGTCTTAATCGGAGTAAAATACTTCGACGTTTTTTGAAATATGTAGTGTAATTTACAATTTCGTGACCAACCTGGTACGTTTTCCTAATTTCAAATATCTGCTGATGTAAAGTACACGTTCTTTTTATGGTAAATAAGAAAATAAATTTATTTTATTTTATTAATAATACAAAAATAATGAATAGGAGGATAAAAATTAACATGCAAAAAAGTGTGTATAGTTAATAAGTAGAACATTATATTGCTTTTGTTTTTGGTCACAATCCGTCTCTGCACTGTTATTCACTGCATTACCCGAGGAGATACCCACTCCACCCCTCTCTCTGCGATAGTGGTGTGCGGATTGCATTTCTATTACGTCACAATTTCGCGTCGTTTGGCAACCACTGCTGTATAGTGTTTAATTTAGAGAAGAGAAACGAGATTTTCCCGAAAAACAATTTTTAGTTTATGTTTTCGTGTACCAGAAGTCACAGACTTGTCGAGGTTTGAACCCAGTTATTCGGCGTAGAAAGCGAACATACTAGCTGTTTGGCTATGGATACGACCTGAAATGTGATACTGTTGTTTTTTTTTTAAGTAGGTTATTTTACGACGCTTTATCAACAGCTTAGGTTATTTAGCGTCTGAATGAGATGAAGGTGATAATGCCGGTGAAATGAGTCCGGGGTCCAGCACCGAAAGTTACCCAGCATTTGCTCATATTGGGTTGAGGGAAAACCCCGGAAAAAACCTCAACAAAGTAACTTGTCCCGACCGGGAATCGAACCCGGGCCACCTGGTTTCGCAGCCAGACGCGCTGACCGTTACTCCACAGGTGTGGACGATACTGTTGTTCAGTCTCATCAGAGTTAGGAAGAAAATGGCCTGCTGTGTCCAGAGTTTGCATGTTGGCTACGTTCTAAGAGGAGATAGTGTGTTATTAGTTTACTAACAGTTATGCTGTTACGTTTTGGCTGTTTCAAAGGACGCGATGGCTTGACTTGCATAATATTTACAAGTTTCTTGAAACTCGGCCAACTATTTCGATAATTACGAATCGAAGGCAGTCGTTCCGGATCTTTCAATTACGTGTGGAAGTCTGAAGTACATCTGCAGTAGAATTTAGCTCAAATCTATGCCGTAGTGGGCGTCTGAGCATGGAAGAAAAGCAGAAAAGTTTAAACTAGACATTGGATTCACCGAACCTAAAATAAAGCATTACTCGATATGCAGAACATCCACAGATGAGTCACGGGCGCCTCGTCGTAATGTCTGATTAAAAAATGACGCGTTGCACGTAATCTGAAGACAAGGCAGTCTTCAGTGTCGGCTGGTGCATATACTGTATTTTATGCGCATGGCAATACAGGGTGATTCACGAGAAGTTACGGCCGTTTACTGAGCTTATTTCTGAAGACGTTCTGAACAAAAACTGCTATATAAACATGTGTTCCTATTCTCAATATTTTCAGAGTTATACTAATTTGAAGTCGATCTGGTTGGCGAGTTGGTATAGCGCTGGCCTTCTATGCCCAAGGTTGCGAGTTCGATCCCGGGCCAGGTCGATGGCATTTAAGTGTGCTTAAATTTATTTATTTATTTAATACTTTACACTCGGTTAAGAGAGAAGTTTTATATGATATTCTTATTGAATTTAGTTCGATTAATTAAAATGTGTCTTAGTGAAACTTACAGCAGAGTCCGTATAGGCCAATTTCTGATGCTTTTCCAATTCACTGTGGGCTAAAGCAAGGAGATGCACTATCACCTTTACTTTTTAACTTCGCTCTAGAGTATGCCAGCAGGAAAGTTTAGGATAACAGAGAGGGTTTGGAATTGAACGGGTTACATCAGCTTCTTGTCTATGCGGATGACGTGAATATGTTAGCAGAAAATCCACAAACGATTAGGGAAAACACGGAAATTTTACTTGAAACAAGTAAAGCGATAGGGTTGGAAGTAAATCCCGAAAAGACTAAGTATATGATTATGTCTCGTGACCAGAATATTGTACCAAATGGATCATTAAAAATTGGAGATTTATCCTTCGAAGAGGTGGAAAAATTCAAATATCTTGGAGCAACAGTAACAAATATAAATGACACTCGGGAGGAAATTAAATGCAGAATAAATATGGGAAATGCCTGTTTTTATTCGGTTGAGAAGCTTTTGTCATCCAGTCTGCTGTCGAAAAATGTGAAAGTTAGAATTTATAAAACAGTTATATTACCGGTTGTTCTTTATGGTTGTGAAACTTGGACTCTGACTTTGAGAGAGGAACAGAGATTAAGGGTGTTTGAGAATTAGGTTCTTAGGAAAATATTTGGCGCTAAGAGGGATGAAGTTACAGGAGAATGGAGAAAGTTACACAACGCAGAGCTGCACGCATTGTATTCTTCACCTGACATAATTAGGAATATTAAATCCAGACGTTTGAGATGGGCAGGGCATGTGGCACGTATGGGGGAATCCAGAAATGCACATAGAGTGTTAGTTGGGAGGCCGGAGGGGAAAAGACCTGTGGGGAGGCCGAGACGTAGATGGGAAGATAATATTAAAATGGATTTGAGGGAGGTGGGATATGATGGTAGAGACTGGATTAATCTTGCTCAGGATAGGAACCAATGGCGGGCTTATGTGAGGGCGGCAATGAATCTCCGGGTTCCTTAAAAGCCAGTAAGTAAGTAAATATACTTTACACTTGAGCTACATTAGGCATTGCAGACCGAAAGAGCAGAAGCTCGTGCTCGGGCGCAGTTCAGATCAGTTATACAAAATATATCACAAAATTAAGAGATTTCATTGAGCACAATAACATTAATGGTAAAATAATACAGCATGTAATAATAGGGTCTGTATACAAATAGAAAATACAAAAGTACATAAATATTAGAGTATCATTTTTAACTCAGTTAGCTTAAACAATTAAATAATTAATCTGATTTGTTTCTTAAATCTATGTGATTTAAGTGTACTTAGCTCAGGGTAAGCTCTAATTAATGCATTATATATTTTGGGTCCAAGACTTCTGCTGTGTTTTAATCCGGCAGTTGTGTGGCATTTCGGAGTATTTAGAAAGAAACTGTAATTTTGTCTGGTAGGCTATGGTATTCGTGAGGATCAAATTTAAATTTATTGTGGTTTTTATGGAATTAAATCAGCAATGTTTGTTTATAAATTTGTTCTAGATTTGATACACCAAATTCCTGAAAAATTAATTTTGTTGGGTAATCAAAAGGTTTATATAGACAAATTTTGATAATTCTTTTTGGAGCAAATTAGAATTAAATGCGACAGGCTCATGTCAGTAGATTTGCTGGCATGTAAAAGAACTCCTGCGGGACAAAATTCCGGCACCATCCGGCGACGGTGATATAACCTCTGCAGTTGCGAGCGTCGTTAAATAAAACATAACATTTAACTAATTTGAAACTGTTAAAAATACATTTTTTTCTTTAGTTTTAAGGATAAAAGAGTATTACAAATAGAGAATGAACTATTCAGAAGTATACATTCTTTAATTGACTAGTATTCTGAAGCTGGAAATATGTTGTTTCGTACAGAACTTTTTCCCTCAATTTTTAACTAAAAATTACATTATTCTTACACACTTATCACAACAGTTGTTACATATCACACGACTTCTAGCAACTTGATTCTTTACAGTTCAATTTTGCATTCTAATGTTCAGTAGTGGCAAAAAAACCGGACCGACCCTTGTAGCTGATTTCAGAGCCTTCTTCACTCCAGAGCACGATAGACTGGTAACTAAGACTTTCGTGGTTCGAATCCTGCTTGGGAAGGAAACTTTTTTTTGTTCCTCATTCAAATTTATTCCAAATACTTTTCGATTGCAGCGATATTTTTCTACTTAATTAACTTATTATTCCCAGAACACGAATTTTACCAGAAAAAAGTTTCCTTCCCAGGCAGGATTCGAACCACGAAAGTCTTAGTTACCAGTCTATCGTGCTCTGGAGTGAACAAGGGTCGGTCCGGTTTTTTTTTTTGCCATTACTGTACATACATATTGAAGCACCTCCGCACAATAGTTCGCAATTTTTTTTTTCGATAGGCCTACTGTTTTGTTATCTTTAGTACATTCTAACTATAAATTTATTATTGTGGATGTAGGTGGTTATGGTAAAATAATAAATTATACATAAAGTTACAAAAATTAAATATCTTAATTTGAAAATCTGGCGAATGTCAGGTAAGCAGTGTTGAGAGCGATGGGCTAGAATAAGAGAAAATAACAGTAAAGCATTGAATCTTCGAAAAACGAAGAGTACACAGGCAGGTAAATAAAGTAAGTATCCGAATTTCGAAAATAATTGTTACCTTTATGCTTCTATTATATATATATATATATATATATATATATATATATATATATATATATATTGAACTGGTAATGGAAATTACGGGAAAACGGCTGGACGGATTTTAATAAATGATCCCTCATTTTGAAGCTTGGAACTCATAGTTTTTCGGAAAAATAGTAGTTTTCAGTGAAATGTAAATTTTTAAACATAATTTTCCTATTTTTCCAAAATCCATCTGTCGTCAGTTTTGAGAACTAGCTAATAGCATTCACGGCCGACTTGATATTCCCTTCGCTCTTTTGTAAAGGAGAAGCGAAGCGAGCATCAAGTCGGCCGTGTTGCATTTCAGAATAAAACAAAACACATACTACAGTAAACAATATTACACGAAGGCCATGATCTGCAAGAATGCTGACATATTTAGAGCTCAAATTAAATAGGTTATTAAAAACGTAACTTACTAAAAATAATTTACAGGTTCGATTCTGTGGTGTGTAATTTTGTGGGTACAGCTGTGTATTGGATATTAAAAACTACAAAACTTGAGGTGGTTTGATGACATTATTGCTATTATTGTAGTTAATGCCATGATGTGACTATTTTTCATTAATTATACATATTAATGCTATATTGATGATATGAAAGTGAAACGTTTTGGGATTATATAAGTAACTTAGATGTAGAGAATAACTTAAATTAGATTTTTATTTCTATATTTTACTGAGTGGCAGCTATATAGTATATATAGTACAGGGACATCATTTTATTTTTACTAACATTTTTAATATTAACCTGTCTATACCTTTAGAGAACCGGAAACACCGCTTGCTTCCCCCTCCAAGACTGGAGTTCGATGATACTGGCGTAAAACACAAATCACTCTACAAGGTATAGGCATGAAGAAAAGTAGTTAATCCATTTACGTAAACTAGGAAATATCGCGATTTTGAGTTTGATAATTTTCATCAAAGTACAGTACTGTATTAAGAATAAGTGTTTTTACTCACGAAGAGAGTTATCCATGAGAACGTATTCATTATGCAGTGTATACTGTCTACAGCACATTAGCGTACAATATAGAGAAAGAAGTTAAATTGAAAAATAATCATAATATGAATATTTAAACACAATTTTGAAAATGGTGGCCGTTCATTTCGATACAGGCTTCAGTTCTTTTGTGTATATTATCGCACTATAGACTATTGCATCTAATTCCAATTGCCAGTTTCGTCCTTCGTACTAGTAACTCATGTTGAAATAATTCTGTACCTACTCTACGTACTGTGAATTCAATCTTCACTTCTGCCCGACCCTAAAATATAAAATTACTCAGACATGCTATCTACTGTCCGTCCAAGTGGTTATGCCGCAGGATTGTAGAAAGGGAGGAAATCACGTGACACTTACTTAACGAGGCCCTTTTATGTAAGTTAAATTAAACAGCTGTATAATATTACGTAAACGTCCAATTCCTAAGAGAAATTAATGTTTTCATAAAAGAGCTAAGACAGCCCAGCTTTTACAGAGGGGCGAGCAGAAGCAGGTGGGGGAAATCGGGATGCGACGTAGGCAAACGGACAGTACCTGTGCGAAAATATGATTCAATATTGAAAGCTCTTTCGTCACTGGAAAACGCGAACATATTTCTGGAACGTACTATACTCAGTAACTCAGTACTGCTTACTATCTGCGGTCTTGGTTCTGTGTGGAGTTGGAACTTCATTAGTAGACGGGGTGGGAGTGAAGTACATTAAAAAACTCAGGTACAATAAAAATTGAAGTAAAAATTAAATGATGTCCCTGTATATGTTACTGAAAGCTATAAAACTTACGTAAGATAATAATATTATTAAATAATTATTAATCAAGTGGGTTGTGTCTTTTTCATATATTTAATGGCGGTGTGGTGTTGATATTTATATGCGTGGTTCTCTTCAGTATTGGCTCGAGAGAGAGTATGTTTCATTATTATGGAATCAAATAACTTTCAGAATGTCTGGTATTCTTCATTGAAAATAAATATGAAAAATGTTTATTTGAACGTCTAATGAACTTCGTTTGCAGCATTTGCTGCACAAGCCACTAGTTATTGTATAAAACTGCAAGGATGTGACGAATACACAATTGCACACTTAATTAAATCTCATGTTTCCAGTTTGCATTTACGATTTATGAGAGACATAGGAGAAATTTGTGTATAATACCTGGTTTCTCAGGGTGGTCATATGTATTTGGAAAGATATGAGTTTGGAATCGTACATTTCATGCACAATCTGTTTCAATATTGTTTACTGTAGGGTATATCGTCAGTTGGTTTTGTTTGCATTCATACTGCGTATTCTAATGTCATGTAATACAAATATTTATGTTCAGTCTTTAAGAAGATTACGAGATTGTTCACAGGACGAAAATTAAATTTAGTTAACAAAGCTGCACACAGATGCTGTAAACTCCCCTTTAAGGGTCGATACTGCTAACGCGTCAGAGTGGGGGAACTGTACGACGGGCACTGAAGCTCTTCAAGTTCATGCAGGGGTGTGTAAGAGCCTCATTAACACAAAAATTGAGGACGTAGCTGCAATAAGGGCCCATACTCCAGAATGCTGTTCTGAGATATATAGAGTTGAAATTTTTGAAAACAGTGCAGGGTCTATAAAACATATTAAAATAAACAGGTTTATCAGCATTACTGTTCAGTATTTCTCAACGAAACTTTGTGGGTATAACAAAGAAACTACGGAGAATCGATTTATGCATTCTCCGGAAAAAGGGCCTATGGGGCAGTGGGCCCTTATTGCAGCTACGTCCTCAATTCATTCTTAACGGGCGTTTTCTGTCGAACACTTAAAATTAATGCAGTTGTCTTGACTCGATAAAGATGGTACTTGAACCTGTGAGTACTGTATTTGAGTACCCTCGAGATAAAAATGTAGTTCAGGGCAATTAAATATGGTTGTGTTCAGCTGCAAAGATATGCTTCTAAAAATCATACTTACTACGACCTTCAACTGCATTCCTTACTTCATAATCGTGTTCGAGGAGGAAGAAAAAATGATTTAAGGAAAATTTCTACGTAGAGCTTGCTGCAAAATGTGACTTTCGTCTGGAAGTACGTATTTTCTTCAGAATATAAGGGAGAAATTAGTAAATTTGGCTAGCTAATATGAACGACCGTAGTTAAGAGGTCTGTACTGTATTTTTTTTTTTTACGTTTTTGTCTGTTAAAAAACTACTTTTGGAAACACAAATGAAAACAAATAAGAACATAAGCAAATGCAAGTCGTTAAATATCTTTATAAATAAACCAGAAGCCTCTCCGCTAATCTACTGTAACAAATTTCAGATGAATTATGCGATATGTTTTCCCATAAAAAAGCAATCAAATCAATTGGAACTTCTCTTTATACGGAAAAGTGGAAGACATGACTAAAGATACCCTCTGTCATGTGAAAATCTTCCTACTTACACTATTCTCAACTGAGGAATCCTTAAGAACAAGAATGCCAGTGACTTCATTGATAAATACAAGGCTTTACAAAATAACATCACTTGAATCGTCACATTATATTATTAGAGAAAAACGTCATTAATTAACGGTCCCAATATACAGTACTAGTGGCTTGTGCAGCAAATACTGCTGCAAACTAAGTTCGTTAGACGTTCAAATAAAATTTTTTCAGATTTATTTTCAATGAAGAATACTTGTCTTTTTGATAGTTATTTGCTTCTATAATAATGAAACATACTCCCTCTGAATGGATTTTTTTAGGCCAAATACTTTTCCTTGAACCTATCCAACTTCAGTTTTTGAGTTTCAACGCGAAAACGCAAGTATCAATGTCAGGACGATAGCAGTAGCTATTTCAGGTCATTGTGGATTGTAGGCAAAGGTTAAAAAAATGTCAGATTTGCTAAGCTTTCGAACAACAGCATTTTCGTATAGCTGCTGCATGTAGAACTTGAAATGTAGAGCGTAAAATCATTTTATCCTACTAAGAGATCTTGCTGAAATTATCTGGAGACTACAAAATTTTCTAGGCCTCTTATTTTATCAGTAAGTAAAACCTTTTGATCTTTCCTTAGGAACTGTAATTTTTGCTCTCTCTCGAGCCAATACTGAAAACAATGACACATATCAATATCTACACTACACCGCCATTAAGTATATGAAAAAGACCCAACCCCACTGGGTTAATAAGTATAAAAATATTTGATTTTTAATAACAATATTATTATCTTACTTAAGTTTTGTAGTTATATATAGCAGCCACTCAGTATATTATAGAAATGAAGATCTAAATTAAGATATTCTCTACATTTACTTACATAACCACAAAACGTTTCACTTTCATGTCATCAATATTATATACAATATATAGCATCAATATTATATACAATTAATGAAAAATAGATGCATCATGATATTAACTACAGTAATATTCAATTTCTAATGGTAATAATGTCATCAAACCACCTCAAGTTTCATAGATTTGAATATCCAACACACAGCTGTACTCAGAAAATTATACACTGCAGAATCAGTTTTTAATAACAAATTGAATTGAGCTCTAAATATGTCGGCAATCTGCAGGTCATGGCCTTCGTGTAATAGCCTATTGTTTATTGTAGTGTGTGTTTTGTTCTGAAGTTCAATGAAGTCGGCCCTGATTGAATAAAATTAGTTCTCAAAACTGACAACAGATGGATTTTGAAAAATAGCAAAATTATGTAGGAAAATTGACATTTCACTGAAAACTACTACTTTTCCGAAAAACTTTAGGTTCCAAGCTTCAAAATGTGGGTCCATTTATTAAAATCCGTTCAACCGTTTTCCCGTAATTTCCATTACCAGTTCAAATTATATATATATATATATATATATAGATATGGTCCACACCTGTGGAGTAACGGTTAGCAAGTCTGGCCGCGAAACCAGGTGGCTCGGGTTCGATTCCCGGTCGGGGCAAGTTACCTGGTTGAGGTTTTTTCCGGGGCTTTCCCTCAACCCAATATGAGCAAATGCTGGGTAACTTTCGGTGCTGGACCCCGGACTCATTTCACCGGCATTATCACCTTCATCTCATTCAGACGCTAAATAACCTGAGATGTTGATAAAGCGTCGTAAAATAACCTACAGTATATGAATGTTGCGAGCGTCGTTAAATAAAACATAACATTTACAGTGTATGAATCAGGGGTGTAGTGGAGGTGGAGAGGGGCGGAGCGACGCTCCGGCACTGTGTTCGAAGGAGGTCCGGCACTGATTTGGAATTTTAAAATCTGTTTTGACATCACAATACTTTCTCAGCTAACGATATCTTAGTTAATGTCAGAATATTTAGTGATTATATTTTCTGTGCTACCTTTAGAAAATCGGAACAAGTTCGGAAGTAGAGATTCGCGAGACCACTAGGAACGTAGACGGTGTGTGTTGTAAGAAATGGGGGAAGAATCAGTCACAGGACAATCACCAAACTAAACTTTGGTGCGCCTGTGTGAAATGATCACATTCCTAATTCACTTTCGTTTCGTATCGTATTTCGTTAGTTTTCGCGTCTTTGTACGGTAGTCTACAGGAGATTGTCTTACCGAAATGTGTTGTATTTGTTTCCCACTTATTTTACGAAGTGAATTTTAAACAGTTGATTTACTGCCTATATCGTGACTAAAAGTTGAAACTTTTGTTTTTATCTATTGCCCTTCAGTAAATATGGAACAAAATAAACATAGACAAAAAATAAACTTCTTTCTTTTCTCGTGCCATTGCTGTTACTAGTGGATTTACAAAAGCTTCCTCTCCTGATATTGTTGATATCTCAAACCTATCGCTTCTACTTAGATACTGTTATAAAAGATACAGACAGTTCCAGTATGGCTGCGAAGAATATTCAACGTCATAAGTTTCAAAATAGTGAAAGCCAGTCGGCCTGCAAATTAAGTGGCCGAATGTATGGAATGAAAAAAATGTGTGGTCAAGAAAAAAAGAAGCTTATCCGTGGATTGAGTGTAAGCAATGTAAGCTAGGCTGTAAAGTGTGTCATGAAGTAACTACAGTAGACGCATTAAAAAAAAGTGTGTATTTCTGTATATAATGAATGGCGCTCATATTCAGTAAATTACTACGGATCGAACAGATCAGATCAGATCAGCTTAAGTCACTACGAAAAAAATCATTGAACACAAGAAATCCAGTGCTCATAATATAGCACAAAAAGTTATTCATATGTCTGAAAAGCAATCAATTGAAAATGTTGGCGAATAAACAAGTGGAGCCCACCGTGAAGCAACAAAAGCAAAATTTATATCAGATTATTACATTGCGCAGAATGACCACCCTTACAGTGACCATTTCGGTTTACTTGAGCTTCAGAAATTAAATGGAGTAGATATTGATTGGTGTTGCCTTGCATTCTCCTTACAGTCTTACTTTATGGCATTTCTTTGCAAAGTTTGGGACTGCAACCTTGATATGAATGGTATAGATCAGGGATGCACAACCAAAGTTGGAAGAGGAGATGCTGAGTTTACCTCTTTCCACCAGCTGCGACGTTCTGTTGTGATCGTGTGCTCTGTGTTTACAAACATGGGCTATGAGCGTATTCCGAATCTCACCGGTGAGCAATCCGATGGCATCACGGTGTTCCGAATTCCACCGATGACGTCACTGATGCTCCACCGGTGTCGCACCGGTGCCATCAACTTGCAGAGGTGGTGGCAGCAGTGGCGTATTTTGCGGGCCGGTAGCCCAAGGAAATTACAAAAGAAAAAGTTTATAATATAACATAATGTAATAATTTTGTATTATTAGTTTTACCATAGTAATTAAAATTAAAGCAATTGTTAGATATATTTTGTGTAATAATAGGGTCAGCGGTAGCCCAAACCCTTTAACCAGTATACGCCACTGGGTGGCAGTCACCATCAGCCGTCATCAGTGAATCTGATTGGTTCTTGTATAGGGCGGGAATTAGCAGACGAATTACATCGTGCACTGTTGTGTCATGGCGGTGTGTTCTGCTGTATTGTTTGTAATGAGCACAACGTAAAAACAATATGTTAATGGCTTATGAGCGAACATGTCAACGGACCAGTTATTACTACCGGTTCAAGAAATAAGTTGTTTGTGATCTCTTTTCTTTGAACGAGATGGCAGTACGGAAATTTCGCAAAATTTTGCTAGCGTAGCACAGATAACCACTTAATACAGTCGCCATGACAGCATCGATCCTTCCAGCAGTTTTGTTCTTTATTTCGTTGCAACGTGACGTCATTGATGCCACCGGACCAGTGAGATTCGGAATACGCTGTGGGTCTGCCGAGTTTCAGTGGAGCCGGCCCGGATGGCTCAAGCGGTAGGGGCACGACATGTCCCTATCGCTTGGTCCGAAGGGTTGTGGGTTCGAGTCCCGCCTCGGGCATGGGTGTTGTGGTGTGTATTAGTGTAAGTAAAAACAAAGGAAACAAATGAAAAAAAAAAACGAAAACAGAAAACAAAATAGATAACTTTGGTAAACGGCCTCTGGCCGGTTTCTTAAAAAAAAAAAAAAAAAGTGGTGGCTTGAATGCACTATGATATTCTTTAATGAAATTTAATGCAATTATCTCAATATGAACCTGACGTTTGTAGATTTCGTGCCGTTTGTACTTCATATTTCTCTTACAAGCAAACATTCTCATGGAGGCAGATATTTTTTTTTTCTTCCATATGTTAATGATGTCAAAACAAGTGCTTGTACAAATTTTGACCACTCGAGCACAGTTACGAAGGCAGTAAAAAATAAGTTTCCCTGGGGCCATTTTCACAAATAAAACAGCATTTCATGGAAACATTGGAACAGATACAGCAATTGTTGAGCTATTTTTCAACATATTCCCCATTGGAATAGAGACATTTGTTGTACCGTGGGATCAGCTTTTGTAGCCCTATGTCGTAGAAGTCTGCTGCCTGGGATTGGAACCAGTGTGTGACAGCCGTGTGCACCTCTATGTCGTTCCCACGGCATGACAAATGTCTCAATTCCAGCGGGGAATATGTTGAAAACTAGCTCAACAGTTGTACCTGTTCCAATAAATTTTTCCAATAAAATTGTCTTTTCTTTCTGTAAACGGCCAAAGAGAAACTTATTTTTACGGCCCTCGTAATTGCGCTCGATTGACCAAAATTTGTACAAGGTGAGGCAGAAATATCTCCCCATTTTCAACTGCACAAAAAATGGAAAATATTGAGTCAAATATCAAACAGTAATATAGGTTTATTCCTTGTAGTATGCCATTTTATCCTTCTGTTCGCTTCCGCAGTTCAATTGTTTCGTGCATGCATATTAATTCATTGTTATCGTGCGCATGTGACTGAAGCAATATTTGTGCTATCTTTAACGTTCAGACAAACAAATCCAATAATTGTGCTTTCCTTTTCCTCTTTCTGATCAGTTTCAGGATCATTCTTTCCACATCCACTTTCTCCAACACAGTTTGAATATAGCGTTGAATTGGAATCACAACGCAACACGACTGACTTGTGTATTAATATTAATATTAATACCGGTATTACTAATTAATTATTAATTACGTTTAAATTTGACAGGCTTAGTTACTGTCATTTCATAAATTTCCTTCTACTGGAAAGCGAAATTATTGCTGCCAACATACCAGTTAGAAAATGACTGTCGGTTGTAGTATTTGTCAGTAGGCCTACCTGAAATTCGAAACAAAGTTGGTAAAAGAAAATTCATCCTGACAACTAGAAAATCACTATAATCCGCTAGCATATCGTTGCTGCACGTCCAAAATCAGCTATGTGTTTTTAAGAAGGTTTTGCTGGACAAAGAAAAAAGCATTGCCACTTTTAATTCCTTTGATTTTCAGAGCTACTTTCGGTATAATTTCAGTCATCAGAAGAAAAATTATGAAATTATACCAGAAGTAGCTTTGAAAATCAAGGGAATTAAAAATGGCAATGTTTCTTTCTTTGCCCTGCAAAATCTTTTTAAAGCACATGGTGGATTTTGGAGGTGCAACGACGATATGCAGTAATAGGGGACAAATAGTTAGGTTTCACCCTTTGGATATTAAGTAAGTTGATACGGACTATAGACCGCAGACTTGGAAGGGTTTGGGTTCAAATCAGACGGAGGTGATGTGTTATATTTCGTTATAACTTTATATAAAATATAACACCAGGATTTTCCGGGGGCAAACGACGGTCAGAGCGTGGTGCTGCCATCTCTATATCTCCTGCTACCGTGATGGGGAGTAAGATCTCTCCGTCTGTTCACCTCAGAGGGGAAATCCAGAATCCCGCCGCCCTTTTGTTGGTAAGTTGAGATTAATCTCTTCATGACTGAGAGCTCACAAGTTCGCTCCCTCACCTTTAAGGCTTCTCCCCGTTTCTCTTCGTGGTATACAATTTCCTACTCGCCCATTGGGAGTTGCGCCATACAAGTTAAGTCCGTGACATGCTACAGCCCTTTCACTGGCAATGGTAAAGCTATGTTCTGTTGGTGAAGTTATTGATTAGAATTCTTCAGTAACTGAGGAGGTGGCGAACAAAACGAGTTTAGTCACAAAAAAAATTGAGTTAAGGATACTTTTTTCGTAGATTGGTATTTCCTACAATGTGTTCACATTAAAATTGATCAAAAGAAATTTTATCCCAGTAAATTTTTATTCAAAAAATTACAAGATTATTAAAAAAGAATTTAGTCCACTACATATTATGGTCAAACACAAAAGAACAAGTCACAATCAACTATGATCCCGTCATACTTTGCACATTGTTTGTGTTCTTCTTAACCTCTACTGCTAATATTTTTAGTACTGGCTATTTTACATCTTGTTTTAAACGTTGGGTATTATTTAATCCATTTTGAAACAATGAATTGGTACAGCTATAATATAAAATAATTGATAAAATCCTTCAATAACTGTATTAGTTTATTAGCCTACAGTAATGAATTATACAAATAAAAAACATTAAGTCATTTTGTAATCCTGTTCTTGCAACCTTTACATGGCTGTGATACGTCGTGTAAGAACTGATCTTCAATTTCAAGTTGCAATTTCTGTGCTATCTAATTGCAGATAATAATGCTCTTGAAGATGACTGTTTTGACTCTGGAACAGCGGGCAGCAACGGTCGTGAGGCACAAGATGGAGATCTGAAGCTGAATCTGCTTCTCGTTGAGGATAATTACATTATGTCTTCTCCTGAGCAGATCCAAAATAACATGACCTAATGTTTTTTATTTGTATAATTTATTAGGCTAATAAACTAAGACAGTTATTGAAGGATTTTATCAATTATTTTACTGTATATTATATATTTAACCTGTTGGACCAATGCCACTTAAATTTTGGTAAATCTATGTTCTTTTGGTGAAGTTATTGATTAGAATTCTTCAGTAACTGAAAAGGTGGCGAACAAAACGGGTTTAGTAAAAAAAAAAAATTGAATTAAGGATACTTTTTTCGTAGATTTGTATTTCCTACAATGTCATCAAAAGAAATTTTATCCCATTAAATTTTTATTGTAAAAATTACAAGATTATTAAAAAAGAATTTAGTCCACTACAGAAAAGAACAATTCGCAATCAACCAATCATGGAGCCGTAACCATAGCAACCATGATCCCATCATACTTTGCACATTGTTTGTGTTCTCCTTAACCTGTACTGCTAATAGTTTTAGTGCTGGCCATTTTACATCTTTTTTAAACATTGGGTATTATTTCATCCGTTTTGAAACAATGAATGATATTAAAGGCAGTGTTGTGAGTGTCGGTGAAAAAGAACTGTAAATTCTAGGAAAAATAAATTAGAAAGACAAAAGAAGTAGGCTATCAGTGGCATTCAAAAAAGATTATGTCCACCTTGGGTTGATCAAAAAAGATTTAGTCCATTATTTAAATGTGTTTAAAATACAAATAACTCAGTTTTCATTTAAAATATGTGTGAAACGGTATCCAATGTGTCATAAGAAACTGGGATAGTTTAAGCATTTAGTTTTTCAAAGGTATATTAAAGATAAAAGTGTTTTATCTCTCCTGAAAATTCTTATTTACGTGATTAAACTTGTTTTGTTCGCCACCTCCTCAACTATTCTTGGTTTTAATGCAGTTAATATTAATTTTATCTTCTCGGATACTGAATTGCCTATTAATATTCGTTCATTCATAGTATTCTTTCCAAGGGCAGGTCTTTCACTGCAAACCCAACATTCTCTGATATTCCCTCTTTTCCGCTTTCCTCTTAGTCTCCGCATACAATCCAAATATAAACATTCTGAATCAATCATTCGTTCATTCATTCATTCATTCATTCATTCATTCATTCATTCATTCATTCACCCACTCGCATATCATTGTTCTTTCATCATATCCTTTTTTTTTACTGATCTTTCTGTAGGTCTCTCGCTAATTTTTTACTCTTTCGTTAATCTGTGTTCACTTCCTGTAAACTGACACTATTCCAAAGTATTGAGACTCTCTATTCATGTGGCCATGGTGCAAAATTATTCAATGTTAAGGGGGGGGGGACAAAGACTAGTTCGGATTTCCTGGTCTCTGATCGGGTAAAAGAACCCTGATATAACTGATATTTAACGCTTGCGGTGAATTTCGGTGAAGTCCGGAAGGCCTAATTAGTGAAATTCATTCTCCTCACCTCCACGCTGGGACCCCCTGGGATCTTTTTAAAATTCGAAAGAGGGAGTGGCTTGCGGAAAGCAACGGGAAACTATCGCATTTATCTTTCCCCCCCCCCCCAAAAAAACTGCAAATATGGCATAATGAGTAGAGACCGGATTTTTATGTAATATCAAGGTGTGAAATATGTACATATTTATGGAAGAAAAATAAGCTGAATATGTACCAAAACATGTAAAATCATGAAAATATTTAATATCAATATACGGCAGGTATAAGATAGGTAAGACTCTCCAGTTGTGATTTCATAGAGCACCCGACTTTTTTTACCGCACACTTGACACATTACAATTTTTCCATCTGTAGTGAAACCTTCGTCCATCGCAATCCATGATTTTATTTTTGCCGTTAAGATTGAAGATACAGGGGCCTTTTTAGTTAGTTAAAAGCAGTAGATAAACTCACTTGCACTTTATACTGTAAGAACTAAAACTAGAGAACTGAGTGAAATGAACGACACAACAGTACTGCAAGCACTGTTTCGCTTTACTGGATTAGGAGAAAATAGGAGGAGATGTGGGACACATGCATTTTAGCTGCTCCCTGTAAGAAACAAAGTACCTACTAAAACCTCAAACTATAGGCATTTAATAACTGTTGTTTGCCTGGAACTAAGGATGTTGTGTTTCTTGCCGAAATATATCCTTTCTTGGGTAGGTGAAACTTACTTACAAATGGCTTTTAAGGAACCCGAAGGTTCATTGCCGCCCTCACATAAGCCCGCCAGCGGTCCCTATCCTGTGCAAGATTAATCCAGTCTCTATCATCATACCCCACCTCCCTCAAATCCATTTTAATATTATCCTCCCATCTACGTCTCGGCCTCCCTAAAGGTCTTTTTCCCTCCGGTCTCCCAACTAACACTCTATATGCATTTCTGGATTCGCCCATACGTGCTACATGCCCTGCCCATCTCAAACGTCTGGATTTAATGTTCCTAATTATGTCAGGTGAAGAATACAATGCGTGCAGTTCTGTGTTGTGTAACTTTCTCCATTCTCCTGTAACTTCATCCCGCTTAGCCCCAAATATTTTCCTAAGCACCTTATTCTCAAACACCCTGAACCTATGTTCCTCTCTCAGAGTGAGAGTCCAAGTTTCACAACCATACAGAACAACCGGTAATATAACTGTTTTATAAATTCTAACTTTCAGATTTTTGGACAGCAGACTAGATGACAAAAGCTTTTCAACCGAATAATAACACGCATTTCCCATATTTATTCTGCGTTTAATTTCCTCCCGAATGTCATTTATATTTGTTACTGTTGCTCCAAGATATTTGAATTTTTCCACCTCTTCGAAGGATAAATCTCCAATTTTTATATTTCCATTCCGTACAATATTCTGGTCACGAGACATAATCATATACTTTGTCTTTTCGGGATTTACTTCCAAACCGATCGCTCTACTTGCTTCAAGTAAAATTTCCGTGTTTTCCCTAATCGTTTGTGTATTTTCTCCTAACGTATTCACGTCATCCGCATAGACAAGAAGCTGATGTAACCCGTTCAATTCCAAACCCTGCCTGTTATCCTGAACTTTCCTAATGGCATATTCTAGCGCGAAGTTAAAAAGTAAAGGTGATAGTGGGTAGGTGAAAAGGCTTTTTAAATCTGTGTATTTCAAATTGTAAACTTCCCTAGCGGATTTGTTTTTTTTTTTTTTTTCCTTTTTAGAGAAGTAAAAATGAATAAACCCTCTAAATATGTAGATTTATGTAATAGCAAGCAATAATATGTAATGTGGGGTAAATATGTAAAAATATGTAGTATCAAATTTTAATATATTAATGGTAATTACAAGATTTGCAAAGATTTGCTATTTATATACGGTTAGGTTGAAAGGAATATAATATGTAATTACATAACAATCCGATCCCTAATGATGAGTCTAGGAATTGGTTGGGTCACTGGCTGAGAAGAAACTGCCTACTGAAGATGGACTGAAAGGAATGGTGAACGGGAGAAAAGTTCGGGGTAGAAGAAGATATCAGATGAGAGAGGACGTTAAGATATATGGATCATATGAGGAAACAAAGAGGAAAGCATAAAGTAGGAAAGATTGGAGAAAGCTGGGTTTGCAGTGAAAGACCTCCCCTTAGGCAGAACACTAAATGAAATTAAGGGAGAGCAGAACGCATATATGCAAAGGGACACATGGAAAGGAGATGAATGTGTTCTACCATGTTGGAAACCAAATTCGTGTCAGTTATATTGTAACTAAATGTACACTGTCTATCAAAAAGTAATTGGGCACTGTTTTTGCCCCTTTAGAACCTCGTGGTACCACCTCTTGTTGCTATAACAGCAGCCACCCTGTCAGGCATGCTCTCCACTAATTTGTGTAGGATATCCACTGGGATGGGTCGCCATTCCTCTTGCAATATGGCTCTCAATTGGACAATGAAAGTTGGCCGCATTTCCCGAAACCTCAATCGCCGGTCCAATTCGTCTCAAAAGTGCTCAATGGGATTGAGATCAGGACTCCGTGCAGGCCAGTCCAACCGGTGAACATTATTGTCTGCATATCACTGCATAGTAGCCGCCGAAACATGGCATCTAGCACGTAAAATCCTGGGTGCCCAATTACTTTTTGGTAGATAGTGTATTATCATGCGGGACATGGAGCCAGAGCGGGGGACTGCTGTTTATTCCGTTTACAAGCTCTTGTCGAGAATGTGCTAATAACAGTACCTAGCAGTCACCTATCTTGTTATCTCTCATTATTTCACTGTAATGAATAAAAACTAATTTTAGTTAATAACAACTTTCATAGGAAGTTGTAACTTCCTTTGTTTTTGTGTTTCATGTGTCACATTATTTCATCATCAAAACATCCTAACAACTTTTCTTTTTCTTTTTATCGTTTATATAACCTGTATAATCTCATTCCTCAATTCGAAATGAAACACAGAATAATCGTGTCGGTTACAGGAAGCCTACATTTACTAATTAAAAACCAGGTTCTCGTGTTGACACGTGTTCCGTGCTAAACGAGATTGTAGTGGGGTCTGTAAATGAAACTGCTTACTGGGCTTGTTTATAGTTCCATCACTCTCCTGAATGACTGGAAAGATTCTGTAGTAGTAACTAACTATTGAGACAAAATATTATTGTAGCTAATGACATCTCAAACTTGTGTAACCAGTGTTGCCAACTCGTCAAATCAGATGTCAAATAATAGTAAAACAAATCACCAGAAAATTACCAAAATATACATTTTGTTAGTTTTACTTATATGGAAACATTTATCCGTTGTAAAAGCACGATAGTTTGTCCACACCTATTGAGTTGCACTTATTTGTGTGTATTGTCTGTGTGTTACAAACTATCATGCAATAGTTATACATCGGACAGACTGCAAAATCATTTCAAACACTTTACAAGGAACATATTACAGCCATAACCAAACTAAACAACAATTATACGCACAACACATCGCAAACTCCAATCACAACTACAGCAACATAGACACTGCCATGAAAATACTACACATCCAGCCAAAAAAAAAAAAAAAAAAAAAAAAAAAAAAAAAAAAAAAAAAAAAAAAAAAAAACAGAAACGTGACACTCTAGAACAATATGAAATTTGAATAATTTCGAGGGAAAAATTGTTCCGGGGCCAGGTATCGAACCCGGGACCTTTGGTTTAACGTACCAACGCTCTACCAACTGAGCTACCCGGGAACTCTACCAGACACCGAACCGATATCCAAATCAACTTTACAGGGAGTTATACCTGAAAGCTTGATTTGCATAATCCACGTCACTGTTCGTTAACAGAAAAAACCACAATTTAAGTCACACAGAGTTAAGTGTGCACTCAGCGTTGGTTGCTTGACGGTTGTCAGCCCACTTTGAGGTCTGTGGAAATAGAGGGAAAAATTGGATCGGTGTCTGGTAGAATTCCCGGGTAGCTCAGTTGGTAGAGCGTTGGTACGTTAAACCAAAGGTCCCGGGTTCGATACCTGGCCCCGGAACAATTTTTCCCTCGAAATTATTCAAATCAACTTTACAGGGAGTTATGCCTGAAAGCTTGATTTGAATATGAAATTTACAAACGTACCAAAACACACCCTTAGAACATCCTGAACACTCAACTCAATTTTAAAAACACACCCTTTTTCGGCACAATCATGAACAAATCCCACCACAACAGGAAACCAGAAGATAGCGCTGGACTTCACTAGGCTTCAGACAATGAAGAATACCACTTCGAAACAAATCAGATAGGTAAATTACCTCATATTAACACAGTAAAGAAGTTACAAAGTTAATCAGTGATTATGTAAGTGTTAAAAAGTGTATATAGAAGAGTGAAGAAAAATAAATTGGTAATGTCGCCGATTTTATTTTGTATTGACAGAGTTGTATGGCAATGGATTCAGTCATTCGTAGTTATCTACCCAAGGGCAGGTCCTTCACTGCATACCCAAAAATCTCCAATCTTCACTCTTTCCCGCCTAAGAGGGGAAAATTCGGAATTAACTCAAGCCAGGATTTGAACCCGGACCCGGTCGTTTCACAGTCAGACATTCTAACCGTTACTTCACAGCGGTGGACTACCACCGCCTCTGCGTCAGTTAAGAGATGACGTGTAAAATCACCATAACTCTCACACAGATTGCTGGAGTTATGATAGAATTCAGAGAGAATTATGGCAGCAGAAGTAGTTCATACTGTAAGTGCCAAGACGTGAACAACCAATTGAGATGAGATTGTTCGCGATGCAGCATTAGAGGACCTAAGGAAGATAATCGCTAGTCCGTACGTAGATTACGTAGTTAAACTCCACAATGTAAATCGCTGTACGAGTTTTAAAGCCTTGTTCTTCCCAAAAGTGTGACCTGATACATGATCGTAGTAACAGTAACAATAGTAAAGAAGAAGTAAAGAAATTACCAAGGCAATAATGATGATGACGGAGGATGACGTAAATATGGTGATTCAGTATTACAAGAGAAATTGACAGTGATTTTGGTAGTGGTGTTGAGGTGCTTGTAACAATTGTGTCTATAAAATGAAAAATAAATCACTTTAGCATCGTAAAACTTGCTAAGTTGACACTTTTTAAAGCTATGTTTTTTCGTAAATTTGCTATATTGTACATGGACTTCCCAACCGTCCCGTTTTTTCCGGGACAGTCCCGATTTCGACCACTGCGTCCCGCGTCCCGAAATAATTTTCACACGTATCAAAATGTCCCGATTTCATGGCATATTATACATTCACAGCTGATTTTCGTTCCTATCAGATTGTTGGGTTTAGTCTGGATTGGAAGATATTTCTGCATAGTCTCATACAGACATGCTTCCAACATGTGACGAAATGGAGAAATGACTCTAGTACGCATGTTCAAGGCAGAAATTTAATTCTCGTTGATGTGTAGCAGAGTGACGGGTGCAATGATCATAATACACATGTTAGCGCAGGTTTGATCACAGCCTACAGGATACTTAGTGAATTATCTATTCTCTTTGACTGAAGTTTGGCGCCATTCAGTATTATGTCCGCTTTGTTCCACTTGATGCGTCATTCATTGGTTTCGGCGGAAAAATAGAAAAAAGAAAGATTTATATGACCACTTCTAAGACAGATACAGACATCAACGAGCACAACAACAAAGACTTGTAAAAATACCGCAGTTCCTCAAGTATGATAAGATCCGACAGGAATGACTAAAATCCTTTGTGTAGTTTAGGTTAGGTTCGGGTTATTTTTTTATGTTTTTGAATTGAATTGAAAGAGGTGAATTGGGAGGACAAATTTAAAAGGTACGCAAACGCGTCCTTGCAAGGGGTTCGGGGCTGCAAGAAACTAAATATGTGAGCTCCAAGCCTGTTGGCCACTAGTCTCACTCCGAGTTACGCTGCTCCACTGAAGGAGCTCTAGAAAATTTTGAAGGAGAAAACCGAAAATGGACGTAACCTCTTAGGTACCACATACGCGAGGGGGACGGAAATGTGATCAAGTGATCACGGGACGGGACGAGGAGGAGATGTAAATCTACACATTGAAATGAACTGTGTCATTTCGCAGTGCAGGAGGAGTCGAGAAGACCCTGTTGTCTGTTGTTCGATGACAAGGCAGGTGAAGACCGCCAGGAGATCAGATTACGTTAGGTTAGTTTATATTAGGTTATAATTACAATAATAAGATGGATTCCTAGTTTTAACGAGTTAACATTAAAGTACAAGTCTCCAGGTATTGATCAAATTCCAGCAGAATTAATACAAGAGGGTGCAATGGCAGTATCTAGCGAAATTTATAAACTTGTACTTGCAATTTGGGAAAAGGAAATTGTACCAGAACAATGGAAGGAGTCCATAATCGTACCTATTTTTAAGAAGGGGGACAAGACTAACTGTAGTAACTTTCGAGGAATATCACTTTTGTTGACGTCGTACAAAATTTTGTCAAATATCCTTTTGAGAAGATTAA
Organism: Periplaneta americana; assembly: GCF_040183065.1. NCBI lineage: Eukaryota > Metazoa > Arthropoda > Insecta > Blattodea > Blattidae > Periplaneta > Periplaneta americana. The sequence goes on from NC_091121.1 coordinate 193,148,361, forward strand.
CTCCATATGTAGATGAAATTATTGGGGACCATCAGTGTGGTTTTAGGCGTAATAGATCGACTATTGATAAGATTTTTTGTATTCGACAGATATTGGAGAAAAAATGGGAGTATAAGGGTACAGTGCATCAGTTATTAATAGATTTCAAAAAAGAGTATGACTCGGTTAAGGGAGAAGTTTTATATAATATTCTTATTGAATTTGGTATTCCCAAGAAACTAGTTCGATTAATTAAAACGTGTCTTAGTGAAACTTACAGCAGAGTCCGTATAGGCCATTTTTTATCTGATGCTTTTTCAATTCACTGCGGGCTAAAGCAGGGAGATGCACTATCACCTTTACTTTTTAACTTCGCTCTAGAATATGCCATTAGGAAAGTTCAGGATAACACAGAGGGTTTGGAATTGAACGGGTTACATCAGCTGCTTGTCTATGCGGATGACGTGAATATGTTAGCAGAAAATCCACAAACAATTAGGAAAAACGCGGAAATTCTTGTTGAAGCAAGTAGAGCGATAGGGTTGGAAGTAAATCCCGAAAAGACTAAGTATATGATTATGTCTCGTGACCAGAATATTGTACGAAATGGAACTATAAAAATTGGAGATTTATCCTTCGAAGAGGGAGAAAAATTCAAATATCTTGGAGCAACAGTAACAAATATAAATGACACTCGGGAGGAAATTAAACGCAGAATAAATATGGGAAATGCCTGTTATTATTCGGTTGAGAAGCTTTTGTCATCTAGTCTTCTGTCAAAAAGTCTGAAAGTTAGAATTTATAAAACAGTTATATTACCGGTTGTTCTCTATGGTTGTAAAACTTGGACTCTCACTTTGAGAGAGGAACAGAGATTAAGGGTGTTTGAGAATAAGGTTCTTAGAAAAATATTTGGGGCTTAGAGGGATGAAGTTACAGGAGAATGGAGAAAGTTACACAACGCAGAGCTGCACGCATTGTATACTTCACCTGACATAATTAGGAACATAAAATCCAGACGTTTGAGATGGGCAGGACATGTAGCACGTATGGGCGAATCCAGAAATGCATATAGAGTGTTAGTTGAGAGGCTGGAGGGAAAAATACCTTTGGGGAGGCCGAGACGTAGATGGGAAGATAATATTAAAATGGATTTGAGGGAGGTGGGATATGATGATAGAGAATGGATTAATCTTGCTCAGGATAGGGACCAATGGCGGGCTTATGTGAGGGCGGCAATGAACCGACGGGTTCCTTAAAAGCCAGTAAGTAAGTAACATTAAAGCATTGAGTCGCCCTGAGTGACGCAGTTGGTATAGCGCTGACTTTCTGTGCCCTAGGTTGCGGGTTCGATCTCGGCTCAGGTCGATGGCATGCACATGTGCTTAAATGCGACAGGCTCATGTCACTAGATTTACTGGCATGTACAAGAACTCCTGCGGGACAAATTCCGGCACACCGGCGACGCTGATATAACCTCGGCAGTTTCAAGCATTGATACTGTTTTTCAACTTGTTTTGTGGTCAATTTGGCAAGTTCTTGTATTTTTTTTACATATGAAATGAGGTGATTCTGTTAAAATATATACATATATTGTTATAAAAGTACTACTGTTGAATATGTGGAATGATAGATGGAAATTAGTGCAATAAAATTTTCAATAACGCTTGTGCCTCTAATTTTTACTTAGGAAAGTTGGCAAGCCTAATTTTACAGGCTGCAGATGCAGACTTTACATCCTAATTCCGACCTGCTGAATGTGTCAACTCATATTAATGGCTTCTCAGTGCCAAGTTTTATGTAACTGTTTCGTTATCTTAAATGTTTGGAGTGTGCAGACACACACGAGACTGATGTGTCATGTGTGGCAAGCTCAACCGCATCTGACTTCCAAGTTTATTCATTAGCGTGTAATGTGAAAGTTAAGGCCCATTCACAATGAAAATCAAACATAAACGTAAAATAAACACATAAGTTTGCGGCCAGGTTACCAAAGGGAATCATTCACAATGATTCACATAAACATTGACATTAACATTACCGTAAGACGTTAACATGAAAGTTTGCAAACTCCAAACTTTCATGCTTATGCTTACGGATTTGCAAACAGAACACAATCGTGGAGCGCTGATGTATACGACAGAATATGAGGAAATGGCGTCGTTCTTACGTTTCCATGGTTACCAAGTATCTTTGCGGTTATGTTTATATTCCCATCGTGAATGATGGTATGACTTTTTGATTTTACTGTAACGTTTACATTTTTAAGCTAACACCTACGTTATGTTTAATTTTCATTGTGAATGGGCCTTTCCACTTCGTGCGTCTGTGTTTGGTCTATTCAGAATCATGAACTATTTTGTGAATTTTACGGGATGTTCTATTCGATGTGTTTGATATTCTGGGTACGGAATTATCATCAGCATTCACCTCCATATCATCATCATCATCATCATTATCATTATCATCATCATCATCATAATCCGTGGCGCTACAGCCCGTGAAGGGCCTAGACTGACCAGCCAGCTGCTGGCCTCACGCCCACATGCCGAAGCAGAGGTGGACGATCATTCAGCCAGAATGGAGGTATCGTGTGGTTAGCACGATGATCCCCCCAGCCGTAATAGCTGGTATTCGCAACCAGATTTCGCTACTTATCGTAGCTCCCCAAGTGCATCACGATGCTGGGTGGGCACCGGTCCCATACACTGGCCGAAATTTCATGAGAAAATTTCTTCCCCCATGAGGACTCGAACCAGCGCGCATTCCGTAACGCGAGTCCTAGGCGGGATGCCTTAGACCGCGACGCCACGGCGCGGGACATCATCATCATATTATTATTATCGTCATCATCATTATCATCAATAATGTATCCTTTCACTCGCTCCATCTGAAATCTTGAGGATGAACCAAGATTATAGGATTACACTAACGAATATAGATGATCATACGGTGTACTTGCACTCAGCTGCCATTGGTTAAAAAAGCAGAAACAGAATACCCAGTCCCCGTAGTGGTATTGAAATTTTTTTTCCTTCTGCTGAAAATAGAACTCTGGATTTATTACATTAGTAATGAGAAACTCAAAAATTGAGCCATAGTTGAGTCCCTAATTCTTACTGATCTTGAAAAAAATTAAGTGCTTATTTCAGTGGGCCTACTTGAACATGTGTGTTATGAACAGTGTTCAGAAGTAAGATTATTCGAATATGATCGGTTGATTGCCAACGTCTTTAGATAATGTTGAGTAGTAGTAAAAGCTAATATTTGTAGTCGGTATAGTTTATAAACATGCAAGCCATGCCCCCCCCACTCCTTATACTTTCCATTCTTGTCATTCAGTACTTCTATTAGTTAGCGCTAAGGGTCTTTAATCCTCTTAACCACCACTTACAAAACAGCGGGGGGTTTAAAAGCTGCATTGTCTAGTCCTTGTGACTTTTCTTGCATTTCGAGTCTTGTATCAATACTTCTTAACCGGCATCACATCGACTCAACTATACTCGGCGTCATTCTTAACTCTTACTACATATAAATTCTAGCTTCACGTGTAGGCTTAACAAGTTGTGGTTAGCGTCATTCTTGTTGAAATAAAAGAAAGAAATGTTAATTTTATACGAATTACTCTATTTTTATAGGTAGAATACTTGGGTGGCTGGATTCATAATCCCCTGAATGTAAGTGATGATATTGCTATAAGGACTGAATTTCGAGGTGAGCTTCATATGATCGATAAATTGTGCGTGGGTCTATTTCACAGAATTTGCTTTCCTTACAAATAAAGACATACTAAGGATTTTTATCTCTTAAAAACCTATTTTTAAAATAATTTCTCCAGTAAAGTTCGAATGCTCGAGTCTCGAACCTTATTGCTAGCATGATAACAACCATTTGTTATTGACAACGATATGATTCCCGTGTAACACCACCATCTTCGCGATCAATTATTTTAGAACATGCTCAGCTGATGGCTGCGATTCTTTTTTTGTATGATATATTATCCCCATATCACCATATAATCGTCTGTGCATAGTCTCCAAAGATAGCTATAAAGAGGAGGTTAGAGAAAGAATGACCAGTTGTACGAAATTGCCGCGTTGGAAATATAATTACAGGCCATAATCTGTTGCTCTACCATCTCGACTTTTACTGTATACAATTAATGTAGCGTTATCAGTCTTATTATCACTTATCATACAAGAAGCTATAGTTACGCAATAGGCCTAGATATTTTGAGGTAACCTTTCATAGTGTTAGAATGTGGAAAGAAAGTATGAGTGATAGATAAGTGGTCACAAAAAATATATAGCCTACATTTAAATTCATTCAATCATAGTTCTCTACTTAAGGGCAGGTCTTTCACTGCAAACTCAGTATTCTCCAATCTTTTCTATTTTATACCTTTCTGTTAGTCTTCACTATAATCCTAGATCATAGACAACCGGATAGGTCGGCCTTATAGGCTTTGACGTTAACAACTTTTGTCAGGTTTACTACGCTGCCATCTAGTTGTTACATAAGGAGTCATGTCATAATTCCCATTTGAATTGCATTAGCGACTGTACTGCCATCTCGTGTTCGTTTACGGCGGACGGGTGGCGATCCTGGCGGTTGTTCTCTTCAAAGTGCTGCCGATTTTAACATAACGATGAGTTATCTGTTACATATAATGATCTAGGCTATAATCCATGTCATAGTGTTGTCTGTCATATAATATCTTCTTCTCCTACGAACTTTTTTTCCGTTCACCATTCCTTCTAATGTATCCTTTAGTAGGCAGTTTCTTCTCAGCCAGTGACCCATCCAATTCCTTTTCCTCTTCCTGATCAGTTTCAGCAATATTTTTTCTTCGCTCACTCTTTCCAATACAGCTTCGTTTCTTATACTATCTATCCATTTCACATGCTCCATCCATCTCCATATCCACAATATTTCAAATGCTTCAAGTCGCTTCTGTTCATTTCGTTGTAATGTCCATGTTTCTGTCCCATACAATGCCACACTCCACACAAAGCACTTTATTAGTCTATACTAGAGTAGTGAAAATTTAAATGTTAGTTGTAATTTATGACACAAACGATTAGGGAAAACACGGAAATTTTACTTGAAGCAAGTAAAGCGATCGGTTTGGAAGTAAATCCCGAAAAGACAAAGTATATGATTATGTCTCGTGACCAGAATATTGTAGGAAATGGAAATATAAAAATTGGAGACTTATCCTTCGAAGAGGTGGAAAAATTAAAAAATCTTGGAGCAACAGTAACAAATATAAATGACACTCGGGAGGAAATTAAACGCAGAATAAATATGGGAAATGCGTGTTATTATTCGGTTGAGAAGCTCTTATCATCCAGTCTGCTGTCCAAAAATCTGAAAGTTAGAATTTATAAAACAGTTATATTACCGGTTGTTCTGTATGGTTGTGAAACTTGGACTCTCACTCTGAGAGAGGAACATAGGTTAAGGGTGTTTGAGAATAAGGTGCTTAGGAAAATATTTGGAGCTAAGCGGGATGAAGTTACAGGAGAATGGAGAAAGTTACACAACGCAGAACTGCACGCATTGTATTCTTCACCTGACATAATTAGGAACGCGTGGGCTGACGAAACGCCAGAGACCCACATCGAGTGCACACAATCTCTGTGTGACTTGGAATTGTGGTTTTCTGTTAACGTACACAGTAACGTATATATTATGCAAATCTAGTCTTTCAGGTGAAGCTCCCTGTAAAGCAGATTTGAATAATTTCAAGGGAAAAATTGTTCCGGGGCCGGGTATCGATCCCGGGTCTCCGGTTGTGGGTCTCTGGCGTTTCGTCAGCCCACGCGAGTTGTGTGGATATAAAGGGAAAAGTTGAGACGGTGTCGGGTGGAGTTCCCGGGTAGCTCAGTGGTAGAGCGCTGGTACGTTCAACCAGAGGTCCCGGGATCGATACCCGGCCCCGGAACAATTTTTCCCTTGAAATTATTCAAATCTGCTTTACAGGGAGCTTCACCTGAAAGACTAGATTTGCATAAAGAATACACTAATAGAAAAGAGTTGTGTGTATTAAAGGGATGGTGGATCGAAAAACAGAAATGTGAAGGTCCACCATAACTGTGAACTGTAAAGTTGACTGAGAGATAAATATATCATCATCATCATCATCATCATCACCATCATCATCATCATCATCATATTAATGTTTCTTGCTTGTTACTCCTTTAGTGAAGTTGGAAAGTTCAAGACGAGGAGTTGAAACCTTGAGTCGCTTCCAGGACTGCCTGTTCGCGGAACTGTTCTGGTGTAAGTCACAGACAATAGTGGAGGCAACTGGTGAACAAAATTCACATGAAGTTAAGTTTTAATGCGGTTAATTCAGCAGAGCACAACACAGGCTCTGCTTTAATGAGAGTGGTCACGTTATGGAACAGGTGCCAAGGACACGAGAGGCGACGAGGTGCCCTCCTCCAGATAATTGCTGCTCACCGTCGGTGTTAAGAACAATTTTGTTTTCGTTTATCTGCAAATAAATATTACGCAACACTATCATATTTACATTTCGTTTTATAAACTTTCGTAATTTTTTTTTCATATATATATATTTTTTAATTCTGTTGTGAAGGAACAATAGAGTTAGTATCACTCCATCGTAAGTTTAGTGATAACTTTAAGGCAAATTTTAGAAGAAAAATGTTATTAAGATATAATTTTTATATATGTTTTGTATTATCGAATATTAATTGATTTGTTATAAATAAGGAGGTTACGGTAGCATTTAAACTCAACGTTCCCTGGTTCAAACATGGTCGAGGGCGATGGATTTTAATCCTGTAATAAAAAAGGACAATTTACAAAACTATACCAAATTTCTAGGACTTTTTATACATTCCAGTTTAACATGGGGGAAAATATATCGAATATATATCAAGTTATCAAGAGTTATATATTTATTAAAGAAATTAGTGACTTGCGTTTCTCAAAATTATTTAAGATGTGCCTACTTTTCGTTCTTTCAGTCGATAATTCGGTATGCTTTAATTTTCTGGGGAAATGGTAGCAAAATTGGGAGTGTCTTGATTTTGCAAAAGAAAGCCATTAGAATTCTATGTCAATCAAACTATCTTGAACATTGTCGATCTTTTTTCAAACAATCACAGATATTAACTGTCATAAATTTATATATATATTTTTTTTAGTCCTTTACACTCGAAAAAATATAGACAGTTACTGATTAGTAGCCAATATACATGATCATGAAATTAGAAATAGTGAACAAATTAATATCCCATACTGTAGATTACATAAAACTAGTACAAATGTTTCTGTCATGGGGATGAAATTATATAATAAGCTTCCCAGTCAATATTATAAGTTACCAACCAATAGTTTCAAAGCTAGATTTTATAATTGGCTTTTAATTAATCCTTTCTACTCTGTAGATGAGTTTCTTAACATAAATTCGTATGGAATTGTTTTTTATTAAATAAAATGGTTTACATTTAGTTACAAATATTACATTAAGTGTGAAGTGTTTTCATTAATTTTTAGAGTTTCAAAATGTTTTGTGTTTTCAACAGTAATCTCACTAGACGTTTTGATTTATCTAGAGAAAATCAAAACTCGAGTGGGATTTAATTGACTATTACACGATTAGAAGAAAGTATATAAAGATTAGAAGTAACGAAGTACTCCAATACAATAAAATATTAATTGACTTACGAAAATACAACTGTCTTGAAATGTATTATTGTACCATCTCAACATTACAAATATTACGCTAGATGCATGCTACATGGCAGTAGTGAGCAATGCCTTCTCGTCGAGAAGTTCTCGATCTATTATACACGATGGCAATGTTACTAGTCAAGAAGGCTTTGTTGATTCAGTTTCATTTTTATTAAAATGCAACATTCCACTTCAATTATCTGAATCCCAGTAATCAACGTCACTTGACAGATGATTTTCAATAAATCTTAATATTAAACAATCTCTGATACGTGACTGTCCATAATATCATATAGCAGAAGTTATAACATAACCTAACTAATATACACAAGTGTTAGAAAAGTTTTAATTAACGACGATGACATAAAAAATAAACATGAATAATTTTAAAAGGAATAATTATTGAATGTACAATTTTCAAATTTTAATGTGGTTGGTGGTTCAATTGATGTTATATTGGACGTGTGCGTAATAGAAGTGGAACTCGTTGATTTAGGCCTACATGGTGTGTTCAATTTATTCAGAATTTCCGAATGAATAATTTTAAAAGGAATAATTATTGAATGTACAATTTTTAAATTTGAATATGGTTAGTGGTTCAATTGATGTTATATTGGACGTGTGCGTAATAGAAGTGGAACTCGTTGATTTAGGCCTACATGGTGTATTCAACTTATTCAGGATTTCCGAATGGTGCTCTTCATTTATTTGTAAATCGGATTTCAGAAGATGCATAGTTATGATCAGTGATTTTTATTAATTCTTGTTCTTGAATGCCAATGCGAGTCATATTTGAAACTGCTGTGCATCGACTGGAGTGGTTTGTTATATATATATATATATATATATATATATATATATATATATATATATATATATTTTTTTTTTTTTTTTTTTTTGACGTCCAGACCAGCGCAGTTTCAGATGTTGGCAAACAAAGAAAAAAATGCTAGGGACGCGATAAAATTAAACAAATGCTAGGGACGCGATAAAATTATGCGATAAGCATGATTGGTTGAAATACGTCCTTTCGTACCGTTTTATTGGTCAAAAGTAGTATGACGTAGTAAGAGTATAATAGTCATTCTAATTAAACTTTACTGTTTTCAATTATATGTGTATTTTCAAATGTATTTTTTTTCCCTTCTGTATTGTGACGAAGCCTATCACCGTAGGTTTAATGGATTATTAAATTGAATTGAATTGAAAAGGGCTTCATCCGGGAGAGAAGTAAAGTTATGAGTCTCTTGTTGTAGTAAATTTACGAAATATAAAAGAACCATGTTATAGAGAGTTGCAGTCAAATGTCATTTCTTGTCGCTCACTCTAAATTGAAAATTAGTAATTACATTTTTATCTTTATTTTATCTGTAATTCTTTATTTTTAAGATACAAAAAGGAATTTGATGTGTTTTAATTCATCTGTGTACGTACAGTATTTTTGTGGTATTTATCTATCCTCCTTAGTCCTGAGACTGTTGTTTTATTTTTAAAGTGCAATATAATTTTAACGACGAGTGGATCAAATGGACAAAACGAGGTGCCCCGATGCTTAGCGACATAAGGGGCTAAAGAAGAACAAAAAAATTCTACACTTTCAAAAAAAAAAAGTCACTGACATGAATGAAAATGCTGAAAAAATTCTGGAGGTTATAGTTAGGGCACAAATGTAGGAGCTACTCCATCTCAAATCGACCGAAATATACAGAAAATTTACCTTAAAATTTCTAAATACTATACATACTTACTTACAAATGGCTTTTAAGGAACCCGAAGGTTCATTGCCGCCCTCACATAAGCCCGCCATCGGTCCCTATCCTGTGCAAGATTAATCCAGTCTCTATCATCATATACCACCTCCTTCAAATCCATTTTAATATTATCCTCCCATCTACGTCTCGGCCTCCCCAAAGGTCTTTTTCCCTCCGGTCTCCCAACTAACACTCTATATGCTTTTCTGGATTCGCCCATACGAATTTCTAAATACAATGAAACATTTTTTGTACGTAGAGAACTGTGATACAATGCTTTGTGCAAAGTTTGAGGCATCAGAACTTCATAGTGTTTAAATTAAAAAATATTTGAATTTATCGTATTTTCATAAAATTAGCAACTTTAACTGTTGTAGCTCCGAAACTCTTTCACCCATTGATCAAATTCATGGTTTATTTTGATGCTGAGAAATTAAAGTTTATATTGACATATAAACAGATTTTCTTACTTTTTATGGAAATGGGGAAATTTAGATTTTTCTTCATTATGACGACTTTGCCCACGAAAAAATATTTTAAAAATATATATTTAGATTCCGCATTGGAAGTACAAATAAACACATATTTTTTACTGATGGTATGTTGATAAGAAAGTATTGAAAATACCAAATACAGAAAATAAATATTACGCGCATGAAGTAACCAGCTGACTGTGAGACGGGAGCTAGCCGAGACAAGCAAGGCCAGGAGACAAACACGTGATGTGTCGTCTAGCAGAGCATGGCTGTGCTAGCTTTATCACAGGTTTTCATAAACACAGGAGTAAAATGACGCCCAACGCTCGCTTATCTTCAGCTCTCGGCCAGTGCGTGCGGTACTGCGCAGTTCAAGTCCAGGCGTGTGAAAATAATCTATTTAATACCCTCGAAACTTATTGCCGTACCACTAAGCAAACAATGTCGAATCCCTCTTAATAATGCAAGATTTTTTCTCAATATTTTTTTACATTTTTACAAATTGGCAAAAAGCCTAAAAGTAAGTAAAATCAGATTATCTGTCTCTCTGTATACAATAAAAATAAGGATTACTTCTTAACATAACCTACCAAATGCCAGCTTCAAAATAAGTTCTCGTTCAATGTTCTGCAGTAAATGGTTCCAGAGTTCTGAGCGCTGAAAGAGGCTTGTTTTTATAAAATACGCTAAATTTGTCGCTCAACGATTCGAAAACCGTTTGACTTTCGATAGTATATTTTTGAAAATGCACTCTCCTCAGCACCTTGTATAAATAGGGAGTATAAAAAATGCGAGGTTTTTTACTGATCGATTTCATATGGAATAGCCCTATAAGACAAATAATAGAGCCTACATTTGCGGTTCAGGAGAAAATACGCCCCCACTTCCCTGAGATAATAATCGGACCTTAGTCCTCTAGATTTAATAGCCTGAGGCTATATCTCACTGAGCCACAGTGGACTTCGTTACAGGGATTCTGTGAGTTTCGTTACATTTTTCAGTTTAGGATGCTAAACATCACTTCAGCGTGACATTTGATCTCAATCTATTTCCTGAAACATGCAAGTCAAGTTATCAAGCCATTTAGGACTTCAGGAAATGAAACACGTCCGACGTAAGTCTGTTCCATCAACTGCAATGTAATTACAGCCGTGGATGATTACGTTTTCTTGTGTTCATTTTGCTGTAATCTTTTCCTCCCTCGCCCAACTCAACGCCCATGCTCTGTTTTATCTCAGTGCAGCTCTGTTTCGTATCCAGTGTTCTTCCCTGCAATTTTTTGTGCTTCCCTCAATGAAACTTTTCCTCTTTTTGTAACTCAGTTGATCTAAGTTGTAACAATAGATCAGGACGCTGTGGAGGAAAAAAATCCATGTTGCACCGATTACTCCCTCTAGGATTAGTTAACTCCCAATCAGTTGCAACATACACTACGTGGCACAATTTGTCAAATCTGTATCGAGGTAGAGTCTACCGAAATGGTTGCTGGGGACGACCCCTCCTTCCCATGTTTATTGGTCATATGGGAGTGATCATGTCTTCCAGTTTTATCCATGTTGGGAGCGGCTGAAGCGCCTGGCTTCCCGCGCCATAGATCCGGATTCAAATCCAACGAATTCATATGGTCAGCAAGAGTAAGTTTAATGATTATAAAATTCATATAATGGCGGCATTATGTTCCTATGGAAGTTGTATTTAATTACCTACCGGATATACAGGGTGTACTTACTTACTTACTTACTGGCTTTTAAGGAACCCGGAGGTTCATTGCCGCCCTCTCATAAGCCCGCCATTGGTCCCTATCCTGTGCAAGATTAATCCAGTCTCTATCATCATATCCCACCTCCCTCAAATCCATTTTAATATTATCCTCCCATCTACGTCTCGGCCTCCCTAAAGGTCTTTTTCCCTCCGGCTTTCCAACTAACACTCTATATGCATTTCTGGATTCGCCCATACGTGCTACATGCCCTGTCCATCTCAAACGTCTGGATTTAATGTTCCTAATTATGTCAGGTGAAGAATACAATGCTTGCAGTTCTGCGTTGTGTAACTTTCTCCATTCTCCTGTAACTTCATCCCTCTTAGCCCCAAATATTTTCCTAAACACCTTATTCTCAAACATCCTTAACCTATGTTCCTCTCTCAAAGTGAGAGTCCAAGTTTCACAACCATAAAGAAAAATCGGTAATATAAATGTTTTATAAATTCTAACTTTCAGATTTTTTGACAGCAGACTGGATGATAAAAGCTTCTCAGCCGAATAATAACAGGCATTTCCCATATTTCTTCTGTGATTAATTTCCTCCCGAGTATTTATATTTGTTACTGTTGCTCTAAGATATTTGAATTTCTCCACCTCTTCAAAAGATAAATCTCCAATTTTTATATTTCTATTTCGTACAATATTCTCGTCACGAGACATAATCATATACTTTGTCTTTTCCGATATACAGGGTGTAAACGATACAAACTGCCAAAATTATACCGAATGTACATCTCGGTCTACTAAACATGATGTGTAGTGAAATTTTGTTTTTCTTCTATTTTTGTTTTTAATTTCTAGAATATCGTGTTTTTAGGATTGATAGAATCTAATATTTACTGTTCGAGTAAATGTGAACGTCATTGCCAATGACCTTCCGTTCAACTCACGCTAATACCACCACAATAGAGAGACAACAGAATATTCTGATTTGTAAACGAGGACATCACCACAGTTGCAATGTACGAGGCGGACCGAAGTAAATAATGACGGACGGTCTACTACCATTTCCAAAAACATTAGACTCACAGACAACATTTTTTTCTAGGGAAAACCACAAAAGTTGCAGAAAAATGTTATTATACTTTTTGTACCGTAATCAATGCTCTATCATTAGTATTTTGTTGGCAGTTTATATCGTTTACGCCCTAGTAGAAACGGGTACCTTTGCTTTGTAGTAAAATACGCTACTATATAATCGAAAAACGGTAAAGATATGTTTTACATACTTACAAATGGCTTTTAGACAACCCGGAGGTTCATTGCCGCCCTCACATAAGCCCGCCATCGGTCTCTATCTTGAGCAAGATTAATTCAGTCTCCACCATAATATCTTACTTCCCCGAAATTCATTTTAATATTATCCTCCCATCTACGTCTCAGCCTCCCCAAAGTCTTTTCCCTTGCGGCCTTCCTTCTGGATTCCCCCATACGTGCTACATGCCCTGCCCATCTCAAACTTCTGGATTTAATGTTCCTAATTATGTCAGGTGAAGAATATAATGCGTGCAGTTCTGTGTTGTGTAACTTTCTCCATTCTCCTGTAACTACATCCCTCTTAGCCCCAAATATTTTCCTAAGCACCTTATTCTCGAACATTTTAGTCTACGTTCCTCTCTCAAAGTGAGAGTCGAAGTTTCACAATCATACAGAACAACCGATAATATTTCCTGCTCTCCAACGAGGAGATTAACCGTGAAAGGAATGTGTTTACTTTTGCGTCATCTATTGGAGCGAAGTAGATAGATAATATTACCGTTATAACGCCAGTTTAAAAAACATGCGCTCTCCTGGGTATGTTATTTCCAGGAGATTAACCTTGATCTAATTTTGTAATTAGAGTAGTATAAGTATGTATGTATCAGTGTTATCGTTTGTGTTTTGAGAGTTAGCCAATGGGGAAGCGTGTACTTACGTGTGTGACCTTATGACATCAACATTCATTCACAGCATTACCCCGCTGCGTCTCATTCCTCTGAGACTTTCTCCTGGTTGGAGTACAGTATATAACTGCTCTGTTTTATTCTTTGCTGTGGTGGTATACCAGAGTCATTACCACTCCGAGGCTTATGTTGTGGTTTCATAACAAACTGTTTTTTACAATGATGGGTTGTTAGTTCTTCGCCCAACCCCCAAGCTGGAGGACCACCCCTTCACGGCTGTTCGTGACTGCGTATTCAGTATATTCGCAGCTATCTCCATGTCTGGAGGCCGTCTCCTCTATCCGCAACCAGATATGTTTTACATATAATTGATTAATAATTACACATATAGTAATACATATAATTATACTAAGCGCTGTTTCACGGTTTATTAACAATCGAATGAACGCGAACTGACATGTTTTGATATGGAGCTGTCGTCGCCTGCCACATCATCTCATCTCGCATAACGGAAGAATCTTTAGCCAATGTCTTATGACGCATTGTGTTGTTGGATCTGTTCTGCATGCTAATGATATTCGATACATCCGCAACACTCTGTTACTGTAGCATGAATTTCATTTCCTCTTCATACGTAGTAGAAACCGTTGTCTTGCTGCTATTTAGTGGGCGTATATTTTGAGGTTTGCATAAAAATAATCATTCATACTAAAAGTGACTTTATGCACTCTGTACAATAGGATGTAGGCTGCAATATGTAGTCTAATATTTAAGAGGCATATTTGGTCCGACAAGTTAGCATATAAATGAAATAAGTATAATAATCCTTCAGTAACTGTCTTATTAACCTAATAAATAATACAAAAATTACATTAGGTTATTACACAATCAAACATTACTAGTGCTTTCGCCAATTAATGACATCTTCATGTCTATTAGCATATAGTAATGCTTTAAGCATAAAGACATAGGTAACTGGCAGAAAATATGAAAGATTTGAAAATGTTGGGTTTGCAGTGAAAGACCTGGCGCTGGGCAGAAAACTGTGAATGAATGAAATTTTCACCAATTATGCCCAAAGGCCGGCGTTCGAGTTTCGATGATGCTGGAGCCAAGTCACACTTTTGGACTTGAAAAGTGTATGTTCGAGGTGCCAGAGAGGAAAATTATAAGGTTTTGGCATGAAAGGTTTCCTCTTACCTTGGAAACATAAGTGTAAGTTCAAGTTAGTACCCCGTGGTACCGTTTCGCTTCAGTGTCTGTTTTAGTGTGCCTAGAAGTTTTCCACAATTTATGAACTTGTACTTGCTATTTGGGAAAAGGAAATTGTACCAGAACAATGGAAGGTGTCCATAATTGTACCTATTTTTAAAAAGGGGGACAAAACCAACTGTGGTAACTTTCGAGGAATATCACTTTTGTTCACGTCGTACAAAATTTTGTCCAATATTCTTTTGAGAAGATTAACTCCGTACGTAGATGAAATTATTGGGGATCATCAGTTCGGTTTTCGGCGTAATAGATCGACTATTGATCAGATTTTTTGTATTCGACAGATAATGGAGAAAAAAATTGGAGTATAGGGGTACAGTACATCCGTTATTCATAGATTTCAAAAAGGCATATGACTCGGTTAAGAGGGAAGTATTATATGATATTCTTATTGAATTTGGTATTCCCAAGAGACTAGTTCGATTAATTAAAATGTGTCTCAGTGAAACATACAGCAGAGTCCATATAGGTCAGTTTCTATCTGATGCTTTTCCAATTCACTGCGGTCTAAAGCAGGGAGATGCACTATCACCTTTACTTTTTAACTTCGCTTTAGAATATGCCATTAGGAAAGTTCAGGATAACAGGCAGGGTTTGGAATTGAACGGGTTACATCAGCTTCTTGTCTATGCGGATGACGTGAATATGGCAGGAGAAAATACACAAACGATTAGGGAAAACACGGAAATTTTACTTGAAGCAAGTAAAGCGATCGGTTTGGAAGTAAATCCCGAAAAGACAAAGTATATGATTATGTCTCGTGACCAGAATATTGTACGAAATGGAAATATAAATATTGGATATTTATCCTTCGAAGAGGTGGAAAATTTCAAATATTTTGGAACAACAGTAACAAATATAAATGACACTCGGGAGGAAATTAAACGCAGAATAAATATGGGAAATGCGTGTTATTATTCGGTTGAGAAGCTCTTATCATCCAGTGTGTTGTCCAAAAATCTGAAAGTTAGAATTTATAAAACAGTTATATTACCGGTTGTTCTTTATGGTTGTGAAATTTGGACTCTCACTCTGAGAGAGGAACATAGTTTAAGGGTGTTTGAGAATAAGATGCTTAGGAAAATATTTGGGGCTAAGCGGGATGAAATTACAGGAGAATGGAGAAAGTTACACAACGCAGAACTTCTCGCATTGTATTCTTCATCTGACATAATTAGGAACATTAAATACAGACGTTTGAGATGGGCAGGGCATGTAAGCACGTATGGGCGAATCCAGAAATGCATATAGAGTGTTAGTTGGGAGACCGGAGGGAAAAAGACCTTTTGGGAGGCCGAGACGTAGATGGGAGGATAATATTAAAATAGATTTGAGGGAGGTGGGATATGATGATAGAAATTGGATTAATCTTGCACAGGATAGGGACCGATGGCGGGCTTTTGTGAGGGCGGCAATGAACCTTCGGGTTCCTTAAAAGCCATTTGTAAGTAAGTAGTATGTAAGAAGTTTTCCACACAATCCAGGAATAACTGATGACGGTGTACTGTGGCGACACTGCTACCTTATGGTGAGTCTGTTATAACTGGTGACCGTTCAAGAATTGTCTGATGTATTCCTGTGACACCTCGGGAGATGAAAATCCACGCGAACAATTTCTATGTCATCTTTATCGACTGACTGACATGATTCATCTGTCTTAATGTCGAATGACTTCCATCTGCCTCCCTCACGCGTGCACTCGCACGCTGTTACTACCGCCATCCCCACACACTACCCCAGTCATCTATCATACTACCGTAATGATTTCCTCTTCGCCATCATCTTCTTGAAGTACTTTCCTCGACAATGAGTGTTAACTTCTGTCGTGAATTCCTGGTATTCCCACCTGATGCCTGTCCACCAGACCTATATGGCAGTAGAAACCGTGTAGGTGCCGTGCAATTGTTTCTCGTTGCTTATTCACAGACCTTAATACAGCATTTATTTGTCTTATTTATCACTTTTTACCATAAACCACATCACGTTCTTTTCCAATCGATATTAGTGGCTTTGTTACGTCATTTGCGGTGCATATGCAACCTTAAGTCATTTAGGTGAAATAAAAATAAAGACTCCGTAATTATTTTGAGATTTTGTAACAGTAATGGACACGTATAAATTCTCGACTGAGATGTATGTATGTATGTATGTATGTATGCAGGGTGCGAATTAAGATTTATATTCATTAACAGGCTTAAGATAAGATGTGTAATTCTTAAGTTATTGATTGTTGTCAGCTTGCCGGTGGTGATAATACTTCAATATTATTTTCTTTGCTTACTTTGTACTTTTAGAAAATACATATACTCGTATTAAAACAATTATATTTTGTGAGAGAGAGGATAGAAGTTATCCCTGGCAGGGATGTTAATATGAATTTATGAGAGGGGGATAACATTCCAACAGGGGGGAAATTCCCCCATCCCCCGTTAATTCGCACACTGTATGTATATTTATTCACGTTGCAAATGGATAAATACCCGGTGGCAGTGGTAACTAATTACACTCAATAATGACAATAATAAACACAATTAATAATATAACTAATAATAAATACAATTAATAATAGATTAATAGTAATACTAATAATAATTAATATTAATAAATAATAATAATAGTATAATAATATTAACAAGGAGCATCCTAAATTAAATGAAGCACGAACACTTAACATAAAATTTAAAGTAAATCTTATTTGTATCTTTACCCTAAGTTCGAACTAAAATCCACGAGTATGATATGTTCATACATGCACAAGTACCTTTCAGCACTACACTCATTTCGCTGTCGACTCACTCACTGCACTGGAACTACGAAACATTTCACTGATACAATCCTGATTTCACTAACACTTCAAAAACATTTCGCTGTTCAAATACTTTGCACTATCACTGTAAACTATAAACCTTCACTGACACAAACACACTTCACTGACACAACACACTTCTTCACTAATACAACACTTCAGATAACAAAATATCAAGTTACACCCTTCAAATAGTTTGTATAATATACTACCGTCTATTAGTAAAGTCCTTAAGCCTATTTTTAAATACATTTTTGGTTATTGGTAAATCCTTCAGTAAGTCTGCAGGTAAAGCATTCCAGTCTCTAATAATGAGATATTACTCTTTTCAAATCCTACATAGCGCTACTAAAGCGGTTTAAGGTAACAATATATATTATTAGAGCGCGTTTTAATTATTACTTTTAATTTTAATGATTTTACTTGTGGAAATTGGTATCATAAAATATGATATATATTCATATATGTTATCTGTGTATTTTATGGAACACTCGAGTGAATAAATTCAAAGAATAACTATTTCTTAATTAAACACGCCTGAATAATGTAATCAATATTTGATATTGGAGTACCAAGAAACATTCATTCATTCATTCATTCATTCATTCATTTATTCCATAGATCTTACATGAGCAATGAAGCTTTAAGATGTGGAACAAGTCAAAATTTTACAATATTACAATTAAAATTTTTACAAATTTTTATAGTTTTACAATTTAGTAATTTTCTACAATTTTTACAATTTTGTGCAATTTGTACAATATTTTACAATATCTTGGCGAGATGTAGTGAGATGAGGTGAGGTCCGAGGATTCGCCAAAATACAGGGTGCGTCAGAAAGAACGGATGGATTTCACATGGCAAGAAAATTGTAAAGATTCATCAAATCAAAAATTTATTGTTATCAACATATTCACCAATACTTGCAGTTTATTTATGGAAAACAACATTATCCATAAGATGTCCTTGGCTTTCAATACAGGCATCTAGGCGTTTTCTGATGTTCGCCATGACTTTCACAGTCATAGCTGGTGCAATTGCCACGATTTCTTCACGAATCGCTGTCTTCAGTTCGTCTAGTGTATGTGATCGATGTTTACAAACTTACGCCTTCAAATGGTCCCAAAGAAAGAAGTCGCAGGGCGCGAGATCTTACCGTAGCCTCGGATAATCTCAGTGCAATAGAATTTCGTCCAGGTGATTTCTTCTTTAATGTTGAACCTGTGATACGAAATGAAGCCACCCACCGCAAAATTGTATTCCGAGTTGGAATCCTAGCGTGACATCCGATGTCGAAATGAGTCCTGAGTGGCGATCACAGACTCTTCATTTTTCAAAAATGTCTCTACGATGAAAGCACGTTGTACACCAGACCAACACCATGTTCTCAACTGAAACTGCATTCTATGGCTGACCCAACAGTCGTGGTCCCCCTCACTATATCTCTCTCCTCGTTGCGTATCGATAGTTTGAAATCCATCCGTTCTTTCTGACGCACCCTTTATTATCTGGCATTTGCCTTTTAGTTGGGGAAAACCTCGGAAAAACCAAACCAGGTAATCAAATCAAAGGGGCTGATGCCAAGGACTCGCCATAGACCATCCGGCTTCAGTCCCACGGCTGTGGAAAACCTCGGAAGAAACCAAAGACCAGAGGGGGATCCAACTCAAGCCCGAACGCAGCTCCGGATCAGCAGCCCAGCGAGTCTGCCGACTGAGCTACATCGATGGCGCTCCTAAAAGTATAGAATACATAGCCAATCAGATTATTAAATTTACAAACGCAAACGATCATTCATCACTTGAGCTATATGTATAATACTAAACAACCGTGGTAGCGACGCATGACGTTTCCCATCATAAATGTGGTTAGTGGTACTGCAAATTTCCTAAGTTAAAAATAGCGGTACGCCATTGAAAAAGATTGACTCGGTAATTTAATCCATTGTGGCCTATTTCAGAATATCTATTCCGGCATTCGCCTAGAATAATTAATAAAAACCACGAGAAACTTAAGTAGACCATGAGAATAGAACACGAGACTTTGGAATTGGATTTGGTGTGCTACCACAGTCTATTATATACAGTCGCGAAGCTTGAGGTGATTTTTTGCAAATCTCGTGATAAAGCGCTCCAAGCGGTTAGCAACTAGAAACAATAGACTGTCCACGGTCGACTTTGGATTGAATCGTATTTCCATCGAGTGCTAGCTCGTTGCGTATTTCACATTGATGCTTGTGAAATGTTCGTTATTGGTTGTAATGAAAATGTTAATGGCTAAAATACAATAATTGGAATAATAATATTTTACTAGAGACGTAGAAAAATTAAGTTTCTTTAATGAAATTTATTGATCACGTTCTATTTTCAATTCTGGTGGGATTATTATTGCTTAGGCCTACTTTTTTTTTTCAAAGGATATGTTTTTAATCATAGCTGTTAATTTTGTTGTTATTTTTATTTGTTACTTTATTAGAGACGTAGAAAAAGTCTGTTACAATAAAATTTATTAATCACGTTTTATTTCCAATTCTGGTGTGATTATTATTGCTTAACCTCAACTACGTAAGCCTACACTACAAGTACCGGTGCACGTAAGTTACTCCATTAATTCATATTTCTATTATTATTGTTGTAAAGGGAAATGCAAATTAATATTTATTGGTTTCATAGTTAGTTATCGCTATAATCTTGAATGAGTGAAGCGAGTACAGTAAATTTCAGTTCGTTTTGCACAAACAAAAATAATATTAACCTATTTCTTGCAGGTATCTTCTAGTTTATGGTGGAATTTAATATACTTAATTAAAATAATAAATTAACTTTATGCATTTAATATTTCAATAATGGAAGGAAGGTGTTAATTTTTCCAAAAGAACACAACGAAAGTGTAACATATTTTGTCGGGTGCTAGGAGAGAGATCTGCGATGATGAGGCGATAGTAGGGATCCTAGTGGTGGGCAACTATCCATGTTTGCATTTTTACTACATATTGAGCTTCGCGACTGTATGTAGTAGACTGTGGTGCTACTCTGTTCAGCAAGATTAAGAAATTATTTGCTGTGTCATACTGAGTTCAGCTTTGTTCTGAAACCAAAGAGTACCGGTATTCTGAAACAAAACAAGTGTGCATACAACGAATGAACTGCAGATACGAATAGTGAGGGCGGGCGAGATCTCACGCATAACAGTATCCAGCTCTTGAAGTGATGCAACCAGTTATTTTATTAGCGACGAAGAGTAAGTTTACAGGTGTGCGTCGGACAATGAACTTAGGCGAACGTTAAACACTGAATTTCTCCTTAAGTAATAAAATAATATATTACGCTATTGTATTGCGGAAGTGAATGGCTGTATTCTCAGTTTCTTCATTCCATCCTCTAATAAAGGTATATAGATTGTTTATTTAGTTACTTACCTGCGATTTTATGTATATGACATTTTATGTGGCTATAAAACTAGAAGGAAAGAGAAACGTCAATAGTAATATTGCAGTTTATCAGATAAGTAGCAAGTAAACTGTGTGGAGAAAACAATGACGAGATGTTATTTGAACTGTTTATCATCACAAGGGCGGGTAGTTGACGGATTCTCTCAAAGGCGGCAGTAGGCAACTGATTTCTGTGCTTTGGGGATCATTTTATTTGAACCGAAATTAAGTTTTTTATACAGAATGAAAGAAATGTAATTGCATTAGTATTAAGAACAGAATCTTTAGATTGTAAGTAACCAAAAAGTAAAATGTCATTTTGATATTTGAATAACAGTTTAGCCGAAAAAAAATGTGTCTGAAATTTGAATGCCATTTATTGTAAAACTATTGGGTATCGAGACGTATGAGTGGTAAGATATCAACGTGAAGAACAAGCCGAAAAAATATTCCTTTGCCATTCGAAAAAAAAAAAAACTTCATTTCTGTATTAACGTACAAAATTAACTGATGAATAATTATTTATGGTACTTATGAGGTAAGTGCATCTTTATTGCGCGAGTGGAAAGATTTAAGCACGAGGCGTCAGCCAAGTGCTTAAATTACACGAGCGCAATAAAGATCACGCTCACAAGTACCATACGTAATTTTATCCATGACCATAACGAAAAATTATGTTTTATAAAAGAAAATATGTTGAAAATAAGTCCTCATATAATCACATATCATGGCATGGATTTTAGAATCGATACGTGCACTAGGTAGGTTATGATTAGTGAAGAAAGGTATCTAAGGCGTTGGGTAAATAACAAATTATAATTAATTATGTAATTTTAATATATATATGTATATATATATATATTTTTTTTTTTCCATTTTAAACGTGTATTTTCGTCTTTTTGAAGTTTCAGGGATTATTTAGAAGTGTTCACGGGACTAATGTGATTAAAATAATTTCACATTTTACTTCTGTAAACTTAAGAGGAATATTAAAGCAGAATTAATCATCGTGTCTGTTTAGCTCAGTTGACTTACGCGCGATGTTATAAAATCATGTAATCCTATAAACGCAACTTCGTAGGTTCAAGTCTCCTCGCCTCCCAAAAGGTAAATTATTACAAATTAAAAAAAAATACATATTAGATATGAATGCAATGCACAAATTACAACGTAGTAGATAGAGAAAAGAGAAGGAGATTGAGTGTATGTATATTTAAGAAATGGTAATAAAGAAGTAGAAGTAGTGACATCTAGTAACTAATATATTAACTTATTGAGTAATAGTTTAATGGAAAAGTATAAGTGTGTGCCCGGGTACTAGGAAAATACTAATGAACTGTGAGATAAAGTTCAAACTGTGAGGTAAAGTCTTTATCTCACTAGTGGAATAAAGTAATGTTGAATAAAAGCCTACTTTACAAACGCAAAAGTATTTAGTAAAGGCATGTTTTTCGTTATGGTCATGGGTAAAAATGCATTTGCAGTGTGACGGAAATTATTATTTATGTACTCATTGTGGGCGTAATATTTTTTTTTTTTGCACGATCGTGTTTTTTTGCTGTATTTACGCTATTGTTGTTAGAAAGTTAGAATTCCCACACAGAAGTTTGTTGCTAGGGAAACCATTCTTCGTAACATAAAACTATACTGAAATGGACCCATTATAATTCTCTTATTATTACTTAGTTACAATTACAGTGCAGTTTTGCGAAGGCTTTGGAATAATATTGCTCTAAATTTTCAATGCAAAATACAGAGTGATTTATATAGAACTAACACACTTTCTTTCTTTCTTTCTTTTCTTCCTTTCTTTCTTTCTTTCTTTCTTTCTTTCTTTCTTTCTTTCTTTCTTTCTTTCTTTCTTTCTTTCTTTCTTTCTTTCTTTCTTTCTTTCTTTCTTTCAAAACGAATGATGCTAGCCACAATTTGTTATACCTCATATGTAGAGTATCTTTGAGAGATTACTAACCTCTATAGCAAATGTTGAAAATTCTTTATTTATTGGGCTGCAAATTCACTTAATGACCAGTTTTTAACGTCAAATTAAGCAGGAGTTTTGATTCCCTGTCACGAGATGCGCAGATGTTTGTTCTTTATTCTTGGTAGCTATTTTCGACATTTTGTTTGTCACTGAAAATGCAGTACACATTAAATCAACGGCTCTTCCTTGTGAAGCAATACTGGATTACGCATTCAATTACAGCTATTCAAAGCGCATATTAGAGAGAATTTGGTGTTCGTAATCCCCCCCAAAGGAACACAATACTGGGACTGGTAAACAAATTGGAAACAACTGAATCTCTAAAAGAATAATAATTTTGATGACAATAAATATACAGAATAAAGAATAAACATCTGCGTATCTTGTGACAGGGAATCAAAAATCCTGCTTAATTTGACGTTAAAAACTGGTCATTAAGTGAATTTCCAGCCTAATAAATAAAGAATTTTCAACATTTGCTATAGAGGTTAGTAATCTCCCAAAGATACTCTACATTTGAGATATAACAAATTGTTCGTTTTGAAATAAATAAAGAGAGAAATGTGTTAGTTCTATATAAATCGCTCTGTATATTATATTTGCAATTTTTAAAATATGATCGTGCGAAAAATGTTGTACAATACACTCTGCTCGTTTTTCAAACTTTTCCTCGATGTTGTAAAAAGCACGTCCTAACCTTGAATCTTAATATACTAATAAAACGCATTGAATTAAAGTATGGTAGTCAAATAATATAAGAAGTGTTTAATAACTGTTTTTAATTATGCTATTGATATTTTGAAATGAAAATGACAAGCCAAGAAAGCCTACTCGGAAAATAACTGTTCTATAGCCACTTTATTAACCAAAATTCACATTGCATTTCTCCGGAATCGATCCCTAATCCCTGTTGGTGAGTTAACAGCCAGCTAAGTAAAGCGCATTATTGTATAGGTCGTTCGTGAGATGATCTTTCGTATACGCCCACAGTAATTGCGACAATGTACGAAATGCCGCGGGATATTCTTTTACTTGATCGTGATTGAAAGCAGGAACATCTGAACGCAAGACCTGCCATATGCTCCGTCTGCTTCCCTTGATACGAGTGTATAACAGTGAACAGAGTAGGGTCACTGCCATGACTTACGTGTATCTCCGACATTCGTGAGTTGAAATGTATATCACGTCTCATTTTATCTTCAGTATTTCACGAAATTCTTCTTTTATTGTTTTACAATTCGATTTATGTCTTCTCTAAGTTTTATGAGTCGATTTCTGACTATGATAATTATTGGTATCATGATTACGAACATGTTGGTCCTATGGGTCTTAAAGACCTTCGATCTTCGCCAAATGTTTCCAATTTTATTGATTTATATTCAGCAAAGAGCGATGAATTTATAAATACTAGATGTGTAATAATCCTTAATAATGTTTCTTATGGAAGCCTTACTAGTGGGTCTTCAAGTTGACAGAAAAGAGTAGCGGTATACATAAATGTTATAATAAGATGCGAAACTGCGGTTAGCACCATCTGGCGGCAGGGAGCTGAAATAAGATGATCAGCGCCCAACGTCGTAGGTGGTGAACATTAGAACTACGTGTCGGGTACATTACCCAGAGTTCTCTATTTATCCATTGGAGATATTGCTCGAGGAGACAAGATGGCAGACAGAAACTTGTTAATAAGGTGAACATAAAGTGTTTATGGACGTTGTAAAAATAGTGTTGTTTTTTTTTATTTTATTGGGTTATTTTACGACGCTGTATCAACATCTAGGTTATTTAGCGTCTGAATGAAATGAAGGTGATAATGCCGGTGAAATGAGTCCGGGGTCCAGCACCGAAAGTTACCCAGCATTTGCTCGTATTGGGTTGAGGGAAAACCCCGGAAAAAACCTCAACCAGGTAACTTGCCCCGACCGGGATTCGAACCCGGGCCACCTGGTTTCGCGGCCAGACGCGCTGACCGTTACTCCACAGGTGTGGACAATATAGTGTTGTTGAATGTATTGTAAAGTAATGGTAATATAATAAATTGAACTATCTAAGTAGTTCTTGCAGACTTTTCCATTGCGCTGTACAATAAATAACCAAAGAATACAATCCCAATTATCTAATCTTTGCTTTATTTTTTGTCTCTGTCTGGTTGTATTTTAATTGGGTAGTGTGAAATAGATCGTCTCTTTTATCTTCCTGTTGGCTCTGGTAACAATTTTGAGTAGAAGATACTGTTAGGAATAAAAATGTAAATGTTTTATTTTAAATTGGGTTAGTTTTGAATATCGATGAGGGTGGGAGGAAATACTTTCTGCACAGTTTAACATTTTCGTCACCAGGTGCGCTGCTAAATGCATGGAGTAATTAGTTACTCTTTTCACTACCTGGTGAGCTGCTAGATGTAATAACGCCCCTCCTCCCAACAGGTGGCAGCAAGATCAATTTCTACAACAGCGCCTCCAGTATGTGTTACGGGAAACTCAGTAAGTTTCGCATCCTATTATATATTCATCCACGGTACCGGTAGCAGAACAATTCGTCACGTAAGAAGCTATACGAGTAAGAGAAATTACACTGAGCTGTCAGGTGATCTGTGAAGCAAAACGGAGTCCATCACATCTAGAAGTCTCGTGACGATAGAGTATTTGATATTTCTCTAGCGTATGTAGAGTAGAGAAGACAGCTTGACAGAACAAGACATGTACTCTACCTGTGAGCACATGATCCTGTGATGCTATCTGAGAGTGCGTGTGGAAGTACTCAGGTGAATATATTATTATCCTCTCTCGTGCTCCTTTGTTTCTCTGTTTAAGAAGGAAGCGATGCATACACGTGTTATAGGCTACAGAGATGAGTTTGATAGCATTTTTACGTTTACAGTTCTTTGTAATTGCTACACCGAAGGAATAAAAACGATTTTGTGTTTATAGATGTTGCCGTTAGCCGAACAGTTGAATTATTTGGCTTTGCACGCTGTGGACATGTGCTCAGATCTTAGTTAGTCCAAGTGGAATTTATGGTGAAGAGAGAGACGATGTTGAATTAGATTCTTTCTGCTTCGTTTCACCCATCATCCATCGTCATCTCATTACACCGTGTAGGGTAAACCAGGGTAATTGTAAACACTTTTCACTGATTTCAAACATATTTGAACATTACACAACCCTCAGTAACGGAAATCATGACAAATAAACATTGTGTTATTTTTAGATCTATCTTTTCCCTGAAAATGGGTTTAAAATAATGTTGATTTTTTTTTCATCTTTTAATTGCTAGTTTACATTTACCCGACCTGTTTACATTTATCCTTTGAGAGGGGGTAATTGTAAACACCAATTTTCGCACGGGCTGTCAGACACTGAACATTTGTTGTTTTGTTTCAGAAGAAAGAGATCTTTCTTTTCCCTGATAATGGGTTTAAAATAATAAGGTTGACTTTTTTTTCATCTTTTAATTGCTAGTTTACATTTACCCCACCTGTTGACATTTACCCTTTGAGAGGGGGGTAATTGTAAACACCAATTTTCGCACGGGGTATCAGACACTGAACATTTTTTGTTCTGTTTCAGAAGAAAGAACTGTACTCCTTCCAACTCCAATTTTGATCACTGGTACATTTTGCCCCTTTAACCTATGATATATGACGATATAGGAACTCAGTACCTCTCTTGAGCTTCACGATAACTGTAGTTACTATTTTTCACATCTGTGACAACCCTCTCTAAATCCTCTACAGTGTAGTTGGGTGGGGATCTCTTTGATTACTGAAAAGTACGAAATGTAACCATAGTAAAACATGTTTACAATTACCCCCAAGCAATTAAAACTATGGGGCAAATGTAAACACGTCAAAATTTAATAAACTGAGGTTATGGAAGATCTCAAAACCATTGTAATAAATGTTAACTACTATACATTACTCATAAAAATAACATATTCTTAAAAAATAGCACTGTACGTTTACTTACAATGTCAAAAATGAAGATGAAGCAAAATTCTTTCTGAACTTTTTTTTTTGTAGACTCTTACAAAACATTCGTTCACAACTAAGCAGTTACTCCTATATGGTGCCAAACTGCTTTGTAGGTTAGCCAACATGTTAATTTAAATATTCCCCCGAATTAAAATTTTTATATTGACAGTTTTGTATTTCTCACAGCATTTGTTTACAATTTCCCTCATCTACCCTAATACTTTTTGTTCTTGAATAGTAAGTGCTATTTCTTCATTTCTTATGTTTTAAACGTAAGGAAAATCGTATTTATTCAATTTTAACGTCGATTTTGTGACCAGAAAATTGACGCTTTGAAATTCACCTACTGTATGTAGAGATTATTAATTTTTTGGTCCTACAGAATTCTCTGTTATGGTTATTATTTGTTAATGACGGAGCTCAGTCGTAGAGCACCCAGTACGTAGACCTGGGGTCCCGGGTTCGATCCTCGGCTCCGGAGCGAATTGCTCTCCGTCATTAACAAATAGTCACCATTTAAGGCAGCGGTGACCAAAGCGGGTGTCGTGATTACATCGTGTAATCACAGACATTCAAACGGGTACGAGGAGTTTCCTGTGCATTGCTGTGTGTTTCATTCACGTACTGAATGCAAGCAGTGGCGGTATCATGTCGCTCTACAAACTCTGTCTCTACAAGCAGTAAGTACAAACTCTGTCTCTACAAGCAGTAAGAGGTGGTTTCTTAAAGAATGAGAAGGAGAACTCTTTTGTTGTTCTGTCGGACAAAATGTAATATGTTTACTTTGCTCAACTGTTCAATTAGGTGTATATAGAATCATCAATTGCCACGCTGAATAATGTATTATTATTGTTGTTATTATTATTATTATTATTATTATTATTATTATTATTATTGTTATTATTATTATTACAGACACACTTAAAATGTGTTTTTATAATTCTTCTGTACTTGCATGAATATTGATATTTTTAGATCTTCTCCCTAGAAGGATAAAATTATTAGGTTTTATCTCAATTTTAATCTTCTTAATCGTTATTGTAGAAAAACTGATTCAATATTCTGTGACAAGGAATTATTAAACTCCAGGAATTTACATGTCTTAAATCATAGCCAGGAAGAGAGAGATGATATAAATGGATGTAAGGAAGTCAGCTACCTAATGGGGTTTTAAATATCTCGTGCTCTAAGGCCTTTTAATAGAACAGAATTTCTAAAAAGAGTAATGCTTAAAATAGCTTAAATAACTTGTCCATAAGAAGTTTTTAATTTTGAAAAACTACGAATTTCTCGAACAAGTATCGAGAGAAGAATTTAGAAAATTCCTGATTATATTCAAGAGGAATAGCAAGAAAAATCATATATTATTCACTGGCTCTTGATGACAGCAGTGACATTACTGATACAGCAAAGCTTGAGATTTTTATCCGCGGGATTGATCAAGATGTTAGTACAGGAACCACCACTGCTTGTAGTTTTCATGCCAAGTACCTTTCCTCCGTCTCTTTACTTCATAGACTGTTTGTCGCATGTAATCACTGCAGTTCGAGTTTTGGTCACCGCTGATTTAAGACTATAAGGGCTATTCCATCTCAAATCTACCGAAATATAGAGAAAATTGACCTTGCTATTTTTAAATACAATGAAACTTTTTCTGTCCGTTGACAACGGTGATACAATGCTTTGTGCAAAGTTTGAGGCATCAGAACTTCATAGTGTTTAAATTAAAAATATTTAAATTTATCGTATTATCATAAAATTAGCAACTTTAATCTGTTGTGGCTCCGAAACCCTTTCACCCAATGATCAAAATCATGGTTTATTTTGATGCTGAAGAGTTAAAGTTTATATTGACATGTAAACAGTTTTTCTTTCCTTTTTTATGGAAATGGAGAAATTTAGATTTTTCTTCATTAAGACGCCTTTGCCAAGGAGAAAATATTTTAAAAATATATAGTTAGATTCCGCATTGAAAGTACAAATAAACACATATTTTTTACTGGTGCAACGTTAATAAGAAGGTATTGAAAAATCAAATAAAAAAAATAAATACTACGCGCGTGAACTAACCAGCTGACTGTGAGGCGGGATCTAGCCTAGGCAAGCAAGGCCAGGAGACATAAACACGTGATGTTTCGTCTAGTAGCATATAGCTGGGCTAGCTTTATCACAGGTTTTCATAAACACAGATGTAAAATGACGCCCAATGCTCGCTTATCTTCATCTCTCGGGCAGTGCGTGCTGTGTTGCGCCGTTCAAGTCTAGGCGTGTGAAAATAATTTATTTAATACCCCCGAAACTTATTGCCGTACCACTAAGCAAACAATGCCGAATCCCTCTTAATAATGCAAGGCTTTTTCTCAATAATTTTTTACATTTTTACAAATGGGCAAAAAGCCTAAAAGTAAGTAAAATCAGATTATCTGTCTCTCTGTGTACAATAAAAATAATGATTACTTCTTAACATAACCTACCAAATGTCAGCTTCAAAATGAGCTCTCGTTCAATTTTCTGCAGTAAATGGTTCCAGAGTTCTGAGCGCTGAAAAAGGCTTGTTTTTCTAAAATACGCTAAATTTGTCGCTCAACAACGCGAAAACCGTTTGATTTTCGATAGTATATTTTTGAAAATGCACTCTCCTCAGCACCTTGTATAAATAGGGAAAAAATTAGATTATAAAAAAATGCGAGGTTTTTTTACTGATCGATTTCATATGGAATAGCCCATAAAGAGTGAACTGAACACAATGAGTATAGAAGGAAGACAAATCTTCACTTTCCTACGAGGAATCGAACTCATTTACAGCGGAAGATCCATTTATTGGTGGTAGTTGTGGTGGAAGCAGGGAAGGATACAGTTTCTTTGTTTCGTTGTAGAACACAGCCAGTAATTCTGCGTCGAGACTGCCAGAGCATTCAGGAAACAAAGTGTCTGGAGGAAACCAGTTTTTCTTCCAAATAGTTCCATCAAAGGGTTTAACTCACAATCTCTCACAAACTAGCAGGCTGGCAGACCGTGAACAATGATGGCAGACCGCTAGTTCGTGTAGCAGATGGCTTGATAGGCGGGTCACGCAACTCGGATTCCTTTTCTTTAAAACTGTCACTAAGTTTCACTTGCATTGAGACAAACTGCTCCGTCGGAATGCTCTTACGTACTGTAGTTGCATGTCTTCTCTTCTGGTGAGGTGACGCAGGAGAAGCCGTAAGGTGGTTGTGATATAATAAACGTCTAGTAACTTGTTGTAGAGGTGTTTCTGTTGCTTTACCGAATCTTAGAGATAAGAACCGACGTATTAAAAGCTGTGAGAACTTTGTACTCGTATTTTGAGTTAACTGACACAGCACGAGCGTCAAACGTAGTCTCTAACAGAAAGATGATGAAATGGGGCTCTTTATTATTATTATTATTATTATTATTATTATTATTATCATCATCATCATCATCATCACCATCATCATCATCATCATCATCATCATCCTTAAAGATTAAGCCCCATTAGACCTATGACTTTTTTGACAACAGACTGGAGGATAAAAGCTTCTCAACCGAATAATAACAGACATTTCCCATATTTATTCCGTGTTTAATTTCCTCCCGAGTATCATTTCATTCATTTATTTTATTCCATAGATCTTACATGAGCAATGAAGCTTTAAGATGTGGAACATGTCAACATTTTACAATATTACAATTACAATTTTTACAAATTTTTATAGTTTTACAATTTAGTAATTTTCTACAATTTTTACAATTTTGTACAATTTTTTTACATTTTTTTAC
The DNA here is from genome assembly GCF_040183065.1 of Periplaneta americana. Taxonomy (NCBI): domain Eukaryota; kingdom Metazoa; phylum Arthropoda; class Insecta; order Blattodea; family Blattidae; genus Periplaneta; species Periplaneta americana. The sequence goes on from NC_091121.1 coordinate 193,179,167, forward strand.
ATTTTGGCGAGATGTAGTGAGATGAGATGAGGTCCGAGGATTCGCCAAAATATTACCCGGCATTTGCCTTTTCGGTGGGGGAAACCTCGGAAAAACCCAACCAGGTAATCAAATCAAAGGGGGTAATCAAATCAAACGGGTTGATGCCAAGGACTCGCCATAGACCATCCGGCTTCAGTCCCACGGCTGGGGAAAACCTCCGAAGAAACCAAAGTCCAAAGGGGGATCCAACCCAAGCCCGAACGCAGCTCCGGATGAGCAGCCCAGCGAGTCTGCCGACTGAGCTACATCGATGGCTCTACTAAAAGTATACAATACAAAGCCAATGAGATTATTAAATTTACAAACGCAAACGATCATTCATAAGTTGAGCTATATTATAATACAAAACAATTTAATTAAATTTAAGGCATAAACAATTCAACCAGTTGTGATATACAGAAATTGATAATACATATCATGCAAACTACTTCAAATTACAAACACAAACAATTTATCAGTAGAGCTATATAGATTACTATTCAATTTAAAGCATATACAATTCATCGGCCAAAACTATACAAATATATACAATACAAAGTAGCATAGTTTCATTAAGCTATATAAATTTGTGCAATTAATATCAAGTAGATTAATTCAATTTATAATCATAAACAATTCATCAGTTGAGCTATACATATTACCATTCAATTTACAGTAGGTCTATATACAATTCATCAGTAGAGCTACACAGACTAGTAAATTGAAGCGTGCATTTCCATAACGTTGTAAGTGCTGAAACCGGGAGAATCTATTTTTTTTTCACATATGTCAGTTGTAGGTGTCCTGTTTGACAATATTACGAAAGATTATGAAGAAAGTGCTGCTCCAAGTAATAAAGTAGTGCACTTTCAGGTTGTGCAAGTCACAACGTTGTATGGACTGTATTAAACTATTTTTGCTCCTACTGTAAACTTTACAAATTGACACTTACAACATTCTGGAAATGCACGCTTCATTTGTTAATGTTGCTCCCAGGTATTTGAATTTTTCCACCTCTTCAAAGGATAAATTTCCAATTTTTATATTTCTATTTCGTACAATATTCTCGTCACGAGACATAACCATATACTTTGTCTTTTCGGGATTTACTTCCAAACCTATTTCTTTACTTGCTTCAAGTAAAATTCCCGTATTTTCCCTAATCGTTTGTCTGTTGTCAAAAAATCTGAAAGTTAGAATTTATAAAACAGTTACATTACCGGTTGTTCTTTATGGTTGTGAAACTTGGACTCTCACTTTGAGAGAGGAGCAGAGGTTAAGAGTGTTTGAGAATAAGGTGCTTAGGAAAATATTTGGGGCTAAAAGGGATGAAGTTACAGGAGAATGGAGAAAGTTACACAGCACAGAACTGCACGCTTTGTATTCTTCACCTGACATAATTAGGAACATTAAATCCAGACGTTTGAGATGAGCAGGGCATGTATCACGTATGGGCGAATCCAGAAATGCATATAGAGTGTTAGTTGGGAGGCCGTAGGGTAAAAGACCTTTAGGGAGGCCGAGACGTAGATGGTTAGATAATATTAAAATTGATTTGAGGGAGGTGGGATATGATGATAGAGACTGGATTAATCTTGCTCAGGATAGGGACTAATGGCGGGCTTATGTGAGGGCGGCAATGAACCTCCTGGTTCCTTAAAAGCCAGCAAGTAAGTATTATTATTATTATTATTATTATTATTATTATTATTATTATTATTATTATTATTATTATTATTAATATAAGAGTGTGACACCCATAACGCGGGATCTAAGTCAGCACAAGATCATCATGATAACGCGTGACTTACGTATTTTACAGGAGGGATTAGAATCAACAAACGAGGTTTTCTTGTAGAAGTATATAGTGAGGATCACGTAAGAGTAGTTCCTAAAAGACTAATTTGGCCGTCTCTTCAGTGTTGCCAAATCACAATGCTACGTACTATAATAATAATAATAATAATAATAATAATAATAATAGTAATAATATTAATAATAATAATGATAATCATAATAATAATAATCATAATAATATTATCATTATTATTATTATTATTATTATTATTATTATAGTGTTAACAATAACAATGTCTTGCTTATTTACCACATCTCATTTTTATGTTGCGAGGTGTTTCCTAAATGGTTCAATATTTTATTTATGAAATATATTTTCCTCCTGGACTTCTAGCATATTATGTTGGAAATTAGGAGGAATTAATATGATCTAATAATACAATTTATTTTGTCAGGCAACATGAAATTTATTGCTTTCACTAAAGAGTTTACGATTTATGAGACCTAACCTAAAAATGTATTTACTTACTTGCATTTTCATCAGTTTCCTGTACTGTAAACTGAAATCATTGCTGCCAACATAACAGTTACAAAATAACTGCCAGTTGTAGTATTTGTCAGTACCCAAAATTCGAAACGAAGTTGGTAAAAGAAAATTCAACCTCAGAGCTAGAAAATCACTATAATTCACTAGCATATTTAGTAATAGTGGAAAAATGACTAGGTTTCACCCTTAGAGTATTAAGTAAGCTGATCCGGACTATAGCTTCATATACTGTAGTCATATCGCGACTTGGAATTTTTCCTGTCCTTTTTCGTGTCTTGAATTATAAAAGGCAAACAAAATGCAAGCCTTCATTTCTAAAATATTGTAATGATTAGAGGCGAATGAATTGTAGTAGCATGGCTGTCAGTGCAGAGCAAGGAGGGGGAGTTCTTATTACTGGGATCATAGCCTTCTGCTCCCCCTCCGTGTTTTAATGTATTCAGGGGAACGTCTGACACCGAGGGACCTCCCCTTCGCCGCACAATAGTTTCGTCCGTGAGATGTTTATTTCGTGTCCCTGCATTCATCCCTCCGACCAGTAAGATGCAATTTAAACCTTTCATATCCTCTTTTGGTTCCTGTATTTATATTAAAATTCATATTGAATATTCGATGCGCTAGAAGAACGCCTATAATAAAGGAGGACATACACGAATGTTCTCTGAAGAGGCATAAAGCCGTGTAGAAAGCGATACTTTCGCTTATTGATTTTGCACAAAATGGTTCCACGATCCGCCTTCCCAGAGGTCTTGACGTATGCGATATTTTATATCATATTCTAGTTACGGCTTAGGCCATAAAAGTAGCGGTCGACCTCTTAGCGACACGATATGTAACGTGATGACCAGTGACCCTGTGGCTTCTGTACAAAATCAGTTATATATCTGTACAGGGTGAAAGTGAAATAGCCTTGCAGATTTTCAGAGCGAATAGCTCATATTGCATGTAACAAAAAATGATTTTTTTGTAGGTTATTTTACGACGCTTTATCAACATCTCAAGTTATTTAGCATTATTCCTTAGAAAGAATCCAGTATATGGCAGCTAAATTTGTTAAAGGTAAAAGAGAAGATGGAAACGATACCATAAAAGAACTTAAATGGGAAACTTTGGAAAACAGACGTAGGAAAACTAGAATAACATCATTGTATAGAGCACATCTAGGTCAGAAAGCATGGGTAGACATAACGGCTCGGTTAGAAAAGCCAACGTACTATGGTAGGAACGATCATGATTTTAAAATCAAATGTAGGAAACAGAAAACGGATGTAGGTAAATTCTCATTTTTAAATAGAACTATAAATGATTGGAATGACCTACCTGCAGCGGTCTTTGAGGGCTGTCCTTCCTTAAGGAGATTCAAGAATAATTTAAAAAGTTGTGTATAAAGTGCAAATTAAAATTAAGGTGACATTTAACATTTAATTTTTTTAAGGTGACATGTATTTATTTAGCCTGACGAGTTACTTCCTTGGTTTGAATTGTAAATTATTTAAAAATAGCGTGTAAGAGGGTCTTATACTAGAAATGTTTAGTTTAAATGTAGTTCTGTTTATAAGTACAGTATGCATAAGGGTGTAATTATTTGACTTATTTGAACTGTTGTATCAGTGAAGCGAAGTGAGTCAGTGAAGTTATGGTTTTACAGTGCAGTGAATAGTTCCGATCAGTGATAATTTATAGCGTCAATGAAATGTGTTCTATAGTGTCAGTGAAATGTGTGCTAAAGTGTCAGTGAAATGCGTCATAGTGCCACTACAGTGAGTGAGATGAGAATAAAGTGAAAGACTATTGAAACTTATGTAGGGCCTGTACATAATAATGTAGGTTGTATTGTAAAATTAGGTATTTTATTTATGTTTTATTATTATTGTGTTAAATTATATTGTATTCTTATTGTATTGTGTATAAAATTGTAGGCCTATTGTGTATTGTATAATTGTATTGTGTATTGTAAATTTATTGTGTACTAGCCGTACCCGTGCGCTCCGCTGCACCCGTTAGAAATAAATATAAAGTAATTACATAATTCAAATAGGACGTTTGATCCAGGGAACATTGGTGTTTGATAGAAGGATAAATCGTTTAATATGTTACTTAATTTAAATTGCATCCAAATAATTAAAATGCGATCATTTTGGTCCAGAGACACTCATTTTGTGCAATGATAATTCCTTTAACCTGTTTCTTAATTTTTATTACATGCAACCATAGTTTAATGAAGATTGACATCATTTAGATTTAATGTGTATATTTTATTTTACTTGTTATAGGTTTCCATTGAATTTTAACTCTTGTTTTCTACGTATTCAGTAAATGGCGCTTGGCCCACTATGGTTCTGAACCCTTCAAATAACTCAAATTATATTATATTATATTATATTATATTATATTATATTATATTATATTATATTATATTATATTATATTATATTATATCAGAAGTTACTGTAATAACATTATAGCATTATGTCCATCTAGAGAAACTACACTTTCCAATGGTGAAATAATAATTAATTATACAAATCGGTTGTTAATTTAGCTTCCGATATTACTTCATACAAACACAGAAACATTCTCTGTAGGCTATCTTTCATAGCTTTCGATTGTTGCTGTCAAAGGCCCCTTATAGACGAAGTCATTTGTTTTTTAATTCATTACACGGCCTTGGATGGCAGTTATTTTAATTTTAAAACTCATTTATCTCATTAAATATCAGTCCTATAAAAATTTTTCAAGGAATAAAACTTATCGCAAATTATGTTTAAAGAAACTTTTGTTATGTAACATTTTTCATAAAAATCAATAATACGCGAGATATTTCGATTTATTTAATTCAGGCCCCCTTATAACCCCCCTTTTAAATAATGTATTTTGAATGCCATATAGCCTAAAATCTAAGTTACAACAAACTTAATTTATATTCCAATTTTCACCGGAAAAGGTAACAAACATACAGACAGACAGACAGACATACAAAAAAAAAATAAAAAAAAAGCGATTTTCGGTTTCAGGGTAGTTAATTATATATGTTAGGACCAATTATTTTTGGAAAATCGAAAATTACCAGAATAATTTCGGCTACAGATTTATTATTAGTATAGATTGCTTATCATTTCTTTATTGTGTATTGTTTATATTGTGTATACCACTGCCACCGGGTGCATGCCCACTTGCAGTGTAAATAAATAAATACATCATACATATTGGGAATTAATTCAGTAGCTTACCCGAAACACGCTATGAAATGTTTCATATCAAATAATTTTTTCTCGAAAAGGAAGCAAAAACGAGGGAAAATGTATTAAAGTTTGTTGTTTGAAATATCTTAAAGAATAATCCCATTGACCTTACATACGGTTCATTCTATACATCTATAGCAGGACGCAACTTATGTCCCATGCTTTCCACTAAAGTAAAGACATTTAAAAAATGCTGCTGCTGTTCTTCCATTTTGAACAAGGGACATACAGTATATTTTCTAATTATGATTTGCATCTTTCTCATTCCATTTTTCATACTCTCGTAATATTAATTATCCATCGTTATCTGTTCATTACTAAAGTTTTCCAGTTCAGCCTGATCATATTTTGATCGACAGTAAACTGTGTAACCAATTTAATTCACGAGAAAACAGCTAACGATAGTGTGAATAAAAAGCAAACGTAAATAACCCATTAATAGTAACCTTGCCTGATTCGGACATCTGTGGACTCTTGATTTCTTCTCCGCCGGAGTTCATGATGTCAGTATGAGAGAGACATTATATGATACGTGGTTAACTTGACCAAAAAAGGAATTTACGTGCGTTATGTAAGGTTACAGAATATTGGACTTAGATCTTCTAAGTTCAGGATGCAGCATGATCAGTTGTACACCACGTGGGTAAGTCTATCCAGTGGAACGGATATTCATTGAGAGCTGACACGCCTGGTTTCCGTTTCGATTGAATATCTACTTATTCACGAGTCTCTTGTTATGTGGAATGTAGACTTAAATAATTACACAAATGCAAATTTATGACATTCTTCTTCTTATTTGGTACTAGCCGTACCCGTGCGCTCCGCTGCACCTGTTAGAAATAAATATAAAGTAATTACATAATTAAAATAGGACGTTTGATCCAGGGAATATTCGTGTTTGATAGAAGGATAAATCGTTTAATATGTTACTTAATTTAAATTGCATCCAAATAATTAAAATGCGATCATTTTGGTCCAGACACCACTCACTGGTGCAATGACAATTCCTGTAACATGTTTCTAATTTTTATTACATGCAACTATAGTTTAATGAGCATTGACATCATTTAGATTTAATGTGTATACTTTATTTTACTTGTTATAGGTTTCCATTGAATTATGATAATAACTTAATTTTAACCCTTGTTTTCTACGTATTCAGTAAATGGCGTTTGGCCCACTATGGTTCTGAACCCTTCAAATAACTTAAATTATGTTATATAATGTTACATTACATATATTATAATATATATTACATTATATTATATCAGAAGTTACTGTAATAACATTATAGCATTATATCCATCTAGAGAAACTACACTTTGCAATGGTGAAATAATAATTAATCATACAAATTGGTTAATTTAGCTTCCGATATTACTTCATACAAACACAGAAACATTCTCTGTAGGCTATCTTTCATAGCTTTCGATTGTTGCTGTCCAAGGCCCCTTATAGACGAAGTCATTTGTTTTTTATTTCATTATACGGCCTTAGATGGCAGTTATTTTAATATTAAAACTCATTTATCTCATTAAATATCAGTCCTATCAAAATGTTTCAAGGAATAAAACTTACCGCAAATTATTTTTAAAGAAACCTTTGTTATGTAACATTTTTCACAAAATTCAATAATAAGGGAGATATTTCGATTTATTTAATTCAGGCCCCCTTATAATGCCCCTTTTAAATAATGTATTTTGAATGCCATATAGCCTAAAATCTAAGTTACAACGAACTTAATTTATATTCCAATTTTCATCGAAATCCGTTCAACCATTATCGCGTGAAAAGGTAACAAACATACAGACAGACAGGCAGACATACAAACAAAATTTTCAAAAAAGCGATTTTCGGTTTCAGGGTGGTTAATTATATATGTTAGGACCAATTATTTTTGGAAAATCGAAAATTACCAGAAAAATTTCGGCTACAGATTTATTATTAGTATAGATTACAGCCCAAGTGGGCCTTAACCTCCTCTAAGGCTCTCTTCCATCCTTCTCTGTCCATCGCCAACTCCCTCCAATTCGTTATTCCTAATCTATTCACATCCCCTCGTAGGTCCACCATCTTGTTCTCGGTCTTCCTCTTAATCTGGTTCCATCTGGGTTGTTATTGAAGACAATCTTCACTTTCCTTGTTGTTTCCATCCTTGTGACGTGTCCCAACCATCTCAATCTTTGACATCTTATGTGCGCCTCCAAATCCGATTCCTTGTACAGTTCGTATATCTCATTATTATATCTGGCTCTCCAGCCATCCACTGTTTCAATTGCTCCGAAAATCCTTCTTAAGATTTTCCTCTCAAATACTGCTAGTTGTTTGCATGTATTTTTATTTAGGACCCATGTTTCTGTTATAATGGGTCTTATTAGGGTTTTGTAAATCTTGATTTTGATTTCTCTAGATGTTATTTTATTTTTAACAATTGGTAAAAGTGAATAATATGCCCTCTTAGCCAGATTTATTCTTCTTTGTACCTCGTTCCTTAGATCATTATTTGCTGTCCAATATTGATCCGAGATACGTAAATTCTTTTGTGCGAGATCGTGCGTATTTGCTTGGTTTCCGCACAAAACCAACCCGCGGTAAGCCTAAAATTCCACATTCAGCATTCCCAACCTAACACACATAACAATTTCCCTCTTCTTACCGCTTAAGTGACATATTGAATTTACTGCTTTTATTTTTAGAGACGTTCAATATAGTAATAATTATAAATTGGAAACTTACCATTGCAATTTCACCTAAATTGTACTGTTAATTATTGTTTTTAAATATTTTAAAAAATTAAGTAAACTCTACAACTCTACTAAAGTTACTGCATTTGTGTTGCATGCAACATTAAGGAAGCTGTTTGTTTTAAGTTCGCATTTATAGACTGGGGGAAAAAAAAAGACAGACGTATATCACGGCCTGCTGGAGTATAGTAAACACAGAAAACATTTTAAAGCAACAATGTTGAAGATAGATATTTTTGTTTTGCGACTTTGCCATCATTGAACAGAAACCAAGATGGAGATTTCATTGCAACTAATTAGAAATTCCTCTTTCAGGTATGTAATAAACGATCTTCGCACAAAATAACTACGTTTCGCTTTTTCAAACTTTTCCTCGAACATGAAAACTTCAACATACCGCTCTTGTAACGCATATTACTATTACCTTTTCAAACTTGTATGTTCCCATTTTAACTTCCTTCACTTGATCATTTTGTCTTTTGGTGTTTGACATAAATTTAGATTTCTTTGTATTTATTTTAAATCCCAACTTCTGAGTTTCCTTATCCAATGCTATCAAGGCTTCTTCAACATTTTGTATCCTTCTTCCGGTGATGACCACATTATCCGCATAGTCTAAAATCTGTTGTGTCTTATTAAAAATGGTTCCATTAGTTTGCACTTCTGATTTTATTATTGCAATGAATTTATGACATTGTCGTACCTGATTAATGAATATATTTTGATTGAAATGAAGTGGCATGAAGTCGTCACTTAATACTGCCTATGATTTACGAATACTAGAGGATTCCACGTTAAGGAAAAAGCATTGAACATATGGGGCTATTCCATCAAATGACCGTTGCCATAGAAACGCCTACCTACCACATAGCTTTTACAATGTATTAGGCAAGGCCCATAAAAACCAATGTTTTTTCTTGAGTGACGTGAACACAAATCTAACAAAGAACAGGTAATAGGAGGACTGAATTTAGTACACGAGGAAATTGTGCTTGACTAAATTGATAATGATGTTTTTTTGTAAATTTAATATTTGTTTCGAGTAAATAAAAAATTAGTCACGTGAAACTTATTTGATATGATTTTGACTGTAAGGGGTCACTGATTTTGACAGTAATATTTTCCATCATTGGAAGTAAGATAGGAAAGTTGGGATCGAAAGGAATTTTGTATAATTGTCCTTACAGAATGTGGCATCTAGTGAAGTTGTCGAGTTCACCAGTAGTGGTTTCTACGAGCTGCTGATAGTTGGAATGACGTGCATGACGCCTTGTCTGTTTATTTTTCACTTACGAGCGCTAAATGATACTACCGTTTCCACATTAAGCAGCATTTAGATACGTAACGTACTTAAATTAGCCGCAACCTTGAATTTACATTATTTTTGTTTACAGGAAGGAAAAATTACGATTTTATACTGCATTTGAAGGTCTCTGCGGAATTCTTAAGTTATGAGTGAAGGAAGCAGTGATGGTTTGCGATTCTAAAGAGATTTTAATCGGCATTATCATCATCGAAAGGGAGAAGAGACATTTTCCCTTACTCGCAACTTTAATCAATTCATAAACTCATAACAAATGTTCAAAATGTTCTCCTCTTGCTTCCACTTTCATTGTTATGAGTTTCTGAATTGATTAAAGTTGCAACACTTGCTACCAAGCTGACAATATCTAACAGATGTTTCATTATGTTCTTTCATTAATAACTAAAAAACTAAGGATTTTCAGACATGTGTTTATATGAACTTTTTTCTTTGTTTTAGTGTGAGGAACATGCCCCTCAAGGTTTGTCAAAGTATTTCTGAAATACTCTTTATACTAAAAAGAAAGTAACGTAATAAATGTGACTGTTTTTCAGAAAGTTGTTTCTCAAATCTGGGCAGAGTATTCGATACACACAGTGATATCATTTTTAAGTCCAAGAGATTTTCACGCTTCTGTTTTGATAGCAATAGGAGATGAGAAACTTGTTTTGCAGAAATACGAGGTTGAAAATGTTATAACAATTTAAGAGTTTATTTTGCTAGCTCTAGGTATTGTTTTAATACAAAACAGGTTTATGTTTTGCGAAAAAAGGTCTAGTTTCAATATTCCATCAGCAGATACATATTTCAATGAGTTTTTCCCTCCTTTTCTCCTGGAATTTCAATCACTTGAACTCAGCTGTCTAAGAACGTATTCAGTATCCGTCTATGACTGTCATAATTGTTTAGAGTTTCTTCTGGAAAATGCTTCACTGGTTTTGAGTAAAATTACAGTTGTTTGCAGTTTTATATGGGTTTCTATTTTTCGAATGGGGTCAAGAAGCGGTATGGTAGTGGAGAGGGGAATCGCAAACAAATGGGTCGCGCCTTCAGAAAATTTGGGAACCACTGCTCTAAGGTATTCCGAAACATTGGTAAATTATAACATAACACTTGTAATCCTAATCACATCTAGATCTCTGTGGAAGCCTGCAATGTCATCAACTAAGTGAAGCATTTAATTGCTTTTGAAGGTTTATCAAAAAACCTTGCCGGATTTTGTGATATTTTACGAATTTTTCTGTGTCTCACGATTTTAAATAATGGCATATAGTGTCAGAAATTCCCAGATTTGTGTTTGTAAAATAATTCTAATTGTTTTTTTTTTCATTTCAGGTAAGTTAAGCTTTGGATTTGCCGTCAGCTAGCTTATACGTACCAGTAGGTGAGTTGAAATTGAAGTGAACCTACTGAAATGTGCTGAAATGCAATTATTGTGCTTCAGTTTCTCAAATAATTTGGTAACACAGTTAAGTAATGATAAAACATCTGAGATTCTCATTGGTTGATTAAAATGTATGTCACTAAAGTCGTGTTTCAGAAGTGATACTTGACGGAGTTCTTAGCAAAAACTTCCAACGTAAGGGAAGGAAAGACAGGAGTTGTAAAATTTAATAAATAGAAAAATAATAATGGAGGTGATTAGAACATACGAGTGACTATTTTATGTAAATGTGTATAAAGTCATTAAAAATATATCAATTTAAACCGAACAATTTATAATTGAAATTAAATGTTTTACTTGTGACATTATTAGCAACAACATGATTAAAGAATTAAATTGTTACGAAACGTGTATTACTTTTAATGAGAAAGTATGTGTCATCTTCGTGACGTTCGTTTTTCATTCAGATGCGAACGAAATATCTTCTGCGCTACGATCCCAGAGAGACTTATGCGTACTGGACATACACTGTAATTACTAGACTTCGTGGAATTGCCACGAGAATCGCAAGGTTTACTGCGCACGCGGTATAGACTGTATGAGAATGGGGCGTACAAAGGATGGAGTATGCCTCTGATGTAAACACTGAGCAGTATACTGCGGTTACAATAAAACCTGTATCCTGCATTCAAGAAATATAATGAATGATCTTTGAAGTAGGAAATGTCTAAACATGTAAATACACAATTATTTTGCAGTGAGATATATTAACTTTTAAAATTTAATGTAAGATACTCACATCATCCTTGAATATGTGCATTGCAGTGAAGAGTTACGTACATTTTGAGCGACTACAAAGTAACCTCCTCCGATGGTCACTTGAACAGTTTTTGTTTTGTGAAAATGTACGTTCAACATCACACGATGTATTTATTTTATTTTATTGGGTTATTTTACGACGCTTTATCAACATCTAGGTTATTTAGCGTCTGAATGAAATGAAGGTGATAATGCCGGTGAAATGAGTCCGGGGTCCAGCACCGAAAGTTACCCATCATTTGCTCGTATTGGGTTGAGGGAAAACTCCGGAAAAAACCTCAACCAGGTAATTTGCCCCGACCGGGATTCGAACCCGGGCCACCTGGTTTCGCGGCCAGACGCGCTGACCGTTACTCCACAGGTGTGGACCAACACGATGTAATACGTACATATTTGAAGAACGGAAATCACTACTTTTTAGTACACCAACTTCAGATGTCTTGTCGTGACCTGATGGTACATCATTTATAGTACGAAGTTGTGAATAGGCAGAATTTTTAGCAATAATGTTTCTCAACTTACATTTCACTTTTTCTGAAATTAGTGAATTGTTATTTTGGATAACGGTTTGTGATACTTTATCCACTATATTAAGAGCTTATGAGAGTTGTAGCTTAGACGATTCTAACAAGATGATACTTTTGGACACGAATTTAAAATTAGAATCAATGGACAGAATATCTTCCAATAGCTGTTGAGAAGGCAATGGTTTTATAGCTCCAACAGCGGAACTGTCTGTGCTATCCAATGCATCAATTACCTCCAGTATTTTGCCGTAATATTCTGCATTATAATTAACAGCATCCAACCACGTTCCCCAACGGGTCAAGACTGGCAGCGGGGGTAAGGGTATTCCAGGGGCAATTATTTGGAACAGCAAGACTCTCATTGTAGTATGTTTGATTGAATTCTTGTCTGCCCTGAACAAATGTTAAGCTTTGACTATTCCAACACAGCAATGCAAAAACAAGTGCTTACATAGGTATACATTAACTGTAGCTGCTCTATCTATTTGGACCGGTCACAACTCTTAACATGAACTGCTTATACTACGAGACCGGGCGGTCGCTGACTTCCTCTATACTACCGTACATCCGCAACCTGATAGCATGCTGCGTGTGGCAATTCAACGAAGTCTAGTAATTACAATTACACATCCCTTGAAATTCTTTGAGTCGTTCTTTCTAATGCCACCTGTATGAATTTCGTAATGCGCATAGTTACAAAATTATAGCAGTTTATAATCATGGAATGTTTTTGTGGACACAGTCTACTGTAAACCGAAGAATGATGGTGGGTTGAAATTTGTAAAGTTGAGAGAGAAAAGCGAACCCTGGAAAACCCTTAAGGCCCATTCACAATGAAAATTAAACATAACCGTAACATAAACACAGAAGTTTGCAAGCTTATGCTTACGTGATTCGCAAACAGTACACAATCATGAAGCGCTGAGGTATACGACAGAATATGAGGAAATGGCGTCGTTGTTATGTTTCCATGGTTACCAAGTATCTTTGTGGTTATGTTTATGTTCCCATCGTGAATGATGGTATGACTTCTTGATTTTACCGTAACGTTTACATTTTTAAGTTAACGCTTACGTTATGTTTAATTTTAATTGTGAATGAGCCTTTATTATCCGATCTTGGTCACTATCAGTGTCACTCTAATTAATGCCAGGGATGGAGCCCGTCTGTGCTCCAACACTGAGCTGGGTGGTTTCTTTGTGGCTTGTTATACATTTGAATTTCATGAAGTTAGGTCTCGTGGGAAGATAGTGCAATACAACAGCTTCCCTTTATGTTCTGTGCGTTGATAAGCATAGTTATAAATTATAGTGTATAGGACTGGCTGTTGTATTTTTCATGTGCATGTATGGTGCCGAATATCACAGCGAGTGACAGAATGTACACTGTACAACATGAAATTTGTCCTCTGTATAAAAATATAAATATATTTTGTGATGGAAAAAAACGAATCTGCAGTTAGTTTTTGTCCAGCACGTACTGTTTTTCAAAAATAAAAGGTTATTTAATGTTAGTGAAATTTTGCACTATTTTCACCTTATGGGATGCAACCTGTCACTGAAAATACACTTTCTTGATAGGCACCTGGACTTCTTTCTAAAAAACCTCGGTGCTGTAAGCGATGAACACGAGAAGTTTCATGAAGAAATATCTACCTTCGTAAAGCGCTCAGTTTAAGGTGGAATGCAAGTATGCTGGCTGAATATTGCTGGTCACTCATCAGAGAGATTGCAGAAGCTGTGTACAAACGCAAAAGATAAAAAAAAAAAACATTTTAATTTGTGAATTTTGGATAAACAAAGGTTGCTTTATATGGTAGTGTAACAAATTTGTGTAAATAAGTGAAGTGCGTGTATCATAAAAATGGTATGTGTTAGAAAATTTTGATTTTCAGAAATGAACTCAGCACATCTCATTTACGGTAGTTAACCCTCGACCCCGCTGGTGAGAAGCATCGTTAGCTGATGACGGTATTAGTGTTATAGTATTTATTATTAACGCAATAAAGTGCTGTGAGAGCAAGAATATTAATTGATATAGACACATGTGAGGAATAATGTTTGCGCTTATATTGATAAAGGTGTAATTAATCAAACAGCTAAATTCAAGTAGCCTATAAGCTAGTTCGTTATTATAACTTGGAGGTTATCTGCAATCTCTCTCCTCAACACCACACCGAAAGGTCAGCCAGTAATATTTGTGAGGCAGTTCGGCTGCTATGAATTTGAGAACCATACATAACATTAGGTGTCGGGATGCACGCAAGCGTGCATAGCACAGTCTGTTTTATTCGTACTTGTGGTTTGCGTACCGGCACAGTAATTTCGAATAACTATGCAACTCGAAAGGCACATTATTGGCCGAACAACGTCAGCGTCGGCTATGCAGGGCAGAGTCCGCAGAGAAGAGATCATCTCCCAGCCATTATAAAATATTTATTCTATACAGAGTTCCATCACCTTTTCCTCCAGAAGAAAAGCAATAATAATAATAATAATAATAATAATAATAATAATAATAATAATAATAATAATGATAATAATAATAGTAATAATAATAATGTATTATATTTAAAACTTACAATAATATTTATTATTATTATTATTATTATTATTAAATATTTGGACTCTCACTTTGAGAGAGGAACACGGGTTAAGGGTGTTTGAGAATAAGGTGCTTAGGAAAATATTTGTGACAAACAAGCAAACATTCTGATGGGGGCAGAATAATAATAATGTATTATATTTAAAACGTACAATACTATTTATTATTATTATTATTATTATTATTATTATTATTATTATTATTATTACTATTATTAAATATTTGGACTCTCACTTTGAGAGAGGAACACGGGTTAAGGGTGTTTGAGAATAAGGTGCTTAGGAAAATATTTGTGACAAACAAGCAAACATTCTGATGGGGGCAGAATAATAATAATGTATTATATTTAAAACTTACAATACTATTTATTATTATTATTATTATTATTGTTATTATTATTATTACTATTATTAAATATTTGGACTCTCACTTTAAGAGAGGAACACGGGTTAAGGGTGTTTGAGAATAAGGTGCTTAGGAAAATATTTGTGACAAACAAGCAAACATTCTGATGGGGGCAGAATAATAATAATGTATTATATTTAAAACTTACAATACTATTTATTATTATTATTATTATTATTATTATTATTATTATTATTATTAAATATTTGGACTCTCACTTTGAGAGAGGAACACGGGTTAAGGGTGTTTGAGAATAAGGTGCTTAGGAAAATATTTGTGACAAACAAGCAAACATTCTGATGGGGGCAGAATAATAATAATGTATTATATTTAAAACTTACAATACTATTTATTATTATTATTATTATTATTATTATTATTATTATTATTATTATTATTATTATTATTATTAAATATTTGGACTCTCACTTTGAGAGAGGAACACGGGTTAAGGGTGTTTGAGAATAAGGTGCTTAGGAAAATATTTGTGACAAACAAGCAAACATTCTGATGGGGGCAGAATAATAATAATGTATTATATTTAAAACTTACAATACTATTTATTATTATTATTATTGTTATTATTATTATTACTATTATTAAATATTTGGACTCTCACTTTGAGAGAGGAACACGGGTTAAGGGTGTTTGAGAATAAGGTGCTTAGGAAAATATTTGTGACAAACAAGCAAACATTCTGATGGGGGCAGAATAATAATAATGTATTATATTTAAAACTTACAATACTATTTATTATTATTATTATTATTATTATTAAATATTTGGACTCTCACTTTGAGAGAGGAACACGGGTTAAGGGTGTTTGAGAATAAGGTGCTTAGGAAAATATTTGTGACAAACAAGCAAACATTCTGATGGGGGCAGAATAATAATAATGTATTATATTTAAAACTTACAATACTATTTATTATTATTATTATTGTTATTATTATTATTACTATTATTAAATATTTGGACTCTCACTTTGAGAGAGGAACACGGGTTAAGGGTGTTTGAGAATAAGGTGCTTAGGAAAATATTTGTGACAAACAAGCAAACATTCTGATGGGGGCAGATAAAAAGGTTAAATTTGTTTCTTTCATCATGTTAATAATACAATTTATTGTACGAAACATAAGAAGAGATTTAGTCAACTCACGCACAAAACATCCATCAAAGTGTACGTTACGAATATTCTAAATTTCAAGTGCTCCAATATTAATTGTGTGTTTATCATCGAACAAACAATGCAAAGAATCTTCAAGATTTATTTATACTCAACAATACAGTGCAATTAAGGTAACGACTAGTTACCCCAACGAACAGTCACGATAAACATTCATAAAATTAACAGTGTTAAGTATTTAAATAACGTCATAGAACATTGACCACATGTTTTAATTGGTTGTTTTAACAATCGATAGTATATAAGTGTTTTATGGTCCATATAACCACTGTAAACATATATGGGTATAGTATGTATATTCACACACACACACACACACACACACACACACACACACACACACACTCACTCACTCACTCACTCACTCACTCACTCACTATCCAAGACCACAACATATGTACCCTATTGGCCAGGTTTAAATTTAAATTTAGTATCATAAATACATCTGAAGATGGTACACTGAGCTACCGAAAACGTTAATGTAAGACAATAAATTATAATTGTAATACAGAGAAGCAGAGACGGTCTAATTGAATTTTCATTACTTATTAGCTTATCGGAACAATCAATACAAGATGAAACAATTTATTTTGTCAATAGCAATAAATAAATAAATAAATAAATAAATATATACCATTGAAAAACGCGGAATTACAAACTATTGTATGTGTATTGTAATTCTTAAAGTTAGGTACTTACAATAGTTCGAAAGAATTTTTCATAATCCTATGAATGTTAGAATTATGAATATAGCAAATTGTTGACTCATGCTATTCTGAAATACAATTGATAACTTCTGAAATACAAATCACTAATCTGAAATACAAATGACGCTTTCTGAAATACAATTTACGAATCTGAAATACAATTGACGGGTTCTGAAAAACAAATTGGGCTTTCTGAAATACAATTGACGAATCTGAAATACAAATGGCGCTTTCTCAAATTAAATTGACCAGTTCTGAAATACATGTGGAAAAGATGTAGTTTCGGAACCATCTTTAGAACTCTTTTCTGCAGCTTGGTCTTGATTTACTAGTTTTGATCTGTATCTACCCTTGTCTGCGATAAATATAATGCATAATATGTAAATCGCATCTCTTGTTTTTCTGCCATTACGATGATAATGATGATGATGGCTGAGTGAATGATTGCAGTGCTCCGTTGCGCTCGCAGTGACCGGGGTTGATGACCGCTGCAGTTGGATGCAAATTGCCATTCTGTATGTAGGTCGTTGTCTGGTTCCTCCCTGTAGTGAACTCCGGACTTCCATTCACAATTCAGAACTACTTAGTCATTGATCTGTTCTATAGAAAAGGCGTAATCGATCACGAAATTTAATAATACTCTCAGTGCTACAGAAAGGGCAATGTGCTGTTACGTAGTCTTGCATTTGGCCTTTAGAGACTTATAAACTGGCGTCCATAAAGTCTGTTTATTTCTTGGTATCCACCGAGGTTAGCAGACGTATTCAACTACGTTGTAATATGTAAGGAACTCTACATGATATAGCATTACATGTACTCTTAGAGGAAATTAAACTTGCAGAGAGACGCAGAACTAAAGTGGGGTCAGGCGGAGTTTATTTCTGATGTTTCCTGAAAACATGATGCGAAAAATGTGCAGTCTTGAACAGCCAACATTCGCATCTTTTATTGTTTGTGTTTCCATAATAGTAAGCTATTCTCCTGACAATTTTAATCTCGTGATTTTTCCAACGTTGCTATAAGAGTTTGCTTCTCTGACGTTTAGTTTTGAACCTTGTTTTTTTCAAAGGCTATATAATTCGAGTAAAGTAAAAATTAAAGTAAATCCATGGCGCTACAGCCCTTTAAATATAAATGTGTTATATCTTTGATGGGCGATCATAAGAGTACAAGTCAATTTTTGGCGAAGTTGAGATATGTACAGTTTTGTCATCATCAGCTCGATATCTATGTCTGGTAAAAAGAGTACAAGTCAAAACCTGCTGTAGAACGCCGCATTCTCTGATGCACATAACAGTATCTTCAAAATCATGTACGATGTTAAACAGTTTTTTTTGCTCTCCTGTAAAATAAGGTTTTTTGACTTGTACTCTTATGATCGCCCCTCAAAGATACATTCTTGGGCCTAAATTACTACTATGATTAAATAGTGTAACAGTGTTGCATTTTGGTTCAAACAATCTTAAAGAATTCACACCTTTTGTTTCATAACTATGAGAATACAATTCAAAATTATTTCGATTTTTATGTATGAATTTTATTAATACAATATAATAAATTTGTCTTGTGTTAAGTACATTAAAGTCTAAAAACAAATTTTGAGATGGAAAATCAATAGGTTTATGAAGACATATTTTAATTATTTTCTTCTGTAATAAATAAAGTGGATTAAAATTGGATTTAAATGAGCTACCCCATCCTATAATTCCATATATATTTACCGATTGAAATAAAGTTAAATATATTGTGCGTAATAAACTTATTGACAAGTAATTCCTCAATAAAACAAAATAATATACTATTTTACGTAATTTATTACAGAGGTAATTAATGTGTTGGTTCCATTTTAAATGATTATCGAAAATTATGCCTAAATACTTAACTTCAGAGGACTCCTTAATAATCGGACATTTACACTGTATAAGACAACAATCAGAATTATGTAATTTAATACTTAATGTAGAGTTGGTTGGCGAGTTGGTATAGCGCTGGCCTTCTATGCCCAAGGTTGCGGGTTCGATCCCGGGCCAGGTTGATGGCATTTAAGTGTGCTTAAATGCGACAGGCTCCTGTCAGTAGATTTACTGGCATGCAAAAGAACTCCTGCGGGACAAAATTTCGGCACATCCGGCGACGCTGATATAACCTCTGCAGTTGCGAGCGTCGTTAAATGAAACATAACATTACAGTAACATTAGATGTAGGAGGTTTGTTACATTTTTCAGATAATAATAATGGAATAATCGTGGTTTTATTTTCGTTGATAGAAAGATAGTTTATGTCAAACCATTTTTTTTAATTAATTTAAGTGCATTATTTGAATTATTATATTGAACTAAATTATTTTAGGGTATGAAAATATATATTCTAAAGCGTGAAAACACGCCCATTCCAGGCACCCGGTGGCATGGCTTCGGCTTTAAATCACGCCAGCGCCAGGGAAAGGCGTAATATTTTTACAGAGTACGTGTAACGATTTCCTTAGGCCGCTGTCATCCGTCGACCAGGAAAGACGGGCGCGAATGTGAACTCGACTCGCCCGATTTGAATAACGTTTCGCAGTTTCTGTCCTTGAAACCTGACGTTATAATATGACAAGATAATTTTAATTTCACCGTAATGATACCTGACAGCGCGTTGGGAGATGTAAATGTATTCAAGATTACACGCTGGAATATGTAATGCGCCGCTTAAAATGATTGCAATTCTATAGCTATGTTGTTCGTTGTGACATTCAAACGGACATGCATTAAACATGCCTTGATTAATGTGGTTAATATTACTTGGTCTTTCACTACCGACAACCCTTCATTTGTCGATTGTGATGTATATACGTCCTCCTACAGAATTAGTTCCTCTTCTAAATTCGTCTTTTTTTCTTAGAAATGGCCAGTTTAATGTTATGTATATAGTTCATAGGAAATAATAATAATAATAATAATAATAATAATAATAATAATAATAATAATAATAATAATATCTATAGTTCGTGCATGGTCTCTAGCCATTGTTTTCTGCAGCCGTCTCTTGTTTTTATTGAAACTAAATATTTTA
This sequence comes from Periplaneta americana, assembly GCF_040183065.1. Classification (NCBI taxonomy): domain Eukaryota; kingdom Metazoa; phylum Arthropoda; class Insecta; order Blattodea; family Blattidae; genus Periplaneta; species Periplaneta americana. The sequence goes on from NC_091121.1 coordinate 193,199,506, forward strand.
ATTACGTAATAATGAACTGCGACCGAACACGAGCGCTGCTCATTCGGTCCTCAAATTTTGTTAATATTACTGTACCTTCTACAGGGTGCTCTAAAATTCCCCTTACAAACTTCTAGGACTTGTTAAAGGGACTGAGTAGAAATATTTTGAATTGGAACCCCATGTCCGGAAACGTACCGTTTCCGTGCTACAGCCGTTTGAAAGCAAGCACTGCCTGAACGTACGTCACGTGTCTCAACAAGTAATAGTTTCGCGATTCGTCCGCCTGCAGCGTTACATGATGAGGGATGCTTACGTCAGATCATGTGATGTCAATTGACGTTTATCCTACCTCTCGGTTCAGCATAACGGCGCACCTCCTCACTTTTCGCTTGCTGTTCGGGAACATCTGGACCGACGATTCGAACAAAGATGGATAGGCCGAGGTGGTCCAATTGCATGGCCTCCACGATCACCGGATTTGACTCAATTGGACTTTTTCCTCTGGGGTCGCATGAAGAGTTTGGTTTATGAGACTCCTGTAGAGACAGCAGAAGATCTGGTGGCACGAGTTGTGGTCGCTGCAGGAGAGATTGCAGATACACCAGGTGTGATAGAGCGCGTTTACCAAAGCATCATTCGTAGGTACAATGCGTGCAACGAAGTTGGTGGTCGCCACATCGAACCGCATTTGTAGTGGATTTGAGTGTTAACCATCATTTGAAAAGGACAAAAACAGTTTAAGTTGAACTGTAAACAAAAGTATTTGTGACAAATGATTCAGTTTCCATTTTGTTCCTGTGGTTATTAATGAGTTGAATTGTAAAACAAGTGATGTACTGGGTCACGCCTCATAATTACTTGTAAAAGTGGTCGCGTTAAAAACATGTTTTCAAACGGCTGTAGCACGGAAACGGTACGTTTCCGGACATGGGTTCCAATTCAAAATATTATCTACTCAGTCCCCTTAACAAGTCCTAGAAGTTTGTAAGGGGAATTTTAGAGCACCCTGTATTTATTTATTGGTCTGACCCAATATTTTGGATTTGCCCTGCGACATAAAAAATTTAAAATGAAAAATTATATAAACAGGTTTCAGACAAAAGTGATTAAGACATAAGAAAAAAAAAACCAAGTGTAATTTAAATTGAATGTACGCCATAAAGATGCTGACGAAATACCGCTACAGAAAATTTTATAATGGTGGTGACGATGGCCTCTTGAGGATCTCTCGTCAGCTTGTATTTTTCCCTCCACTTTACAAAGGCTTTCGGAATGGTACCTCTCGCTCCAAAGAAGAGAACCGGTAACTGTGATTTTTTCAATGTTGTATTTCGCTGATAGGTACTGAATCGTGGGCTCGTAGATTTTCTTTTTCTCTTCGTTCACTTCAGATGGTTGAGTGGCTGAGATTACAAATCTGATCATAGGATCAATTATTTCGGCTGTCTGTTTATTCCTATTTATAGCTATGATATCGATCCTACGATTGTTCCCACCATCAGCAATACAATGAACTTCCTCGTGCACGTCTAGATTTTTGGATCGAAGTGCATCTGCGATCATGAACGTATGATGTTGTGAACTATTAATTGTATTATTTTATTTCTATTTCTGTTTTGTTGTAATTATATTCTGTATTCTGTATATTTAAATTTAAATAATACATAAATAAATAAATAAATAAATAAATAAATAAATAAATAAATAAATAAAATAAGTCAACTGTCCCAAGACAGGTCTGAACTTCACAAGTGATACCAACATATCACCACTTATGAGGCAACCATGCCAGGAGATAATGAGGTACGGTGACCAAATGTATTGATGTGGGTATAAAAATGATTGTAACCGGGAATAATCTTTGCAACGAAAATGCAACAACATCACTTCCGATTAGATCAGGGTTGGGCAGAATTATGCACTCTGTGCTTGCACGGTGTACTGCGAGAGAAGTGTGCTTCTAGAGTGCACGAAAACCGGTTGCGGTACGTACTGTTTGTTTCAAAAGAAAATGTTATTCTACCAAACTAAATAAGAACACAAAGTAATGAAACACTTCCTTAAACACAAAACAAAACATGTCTGTTGCACATTCATTCATATTACTCAATTTCTCAAGATTTGGAGAAACTGTATTAGCACAAGCTATGCGAAGAACTGCCGTTAAAAGCCCATCATTTCTTGTTTGAGATTTGTTTATTTTCGTAATAGAAAATAACTGTTCACATCTATAAGTGGAACCAAATAAACACAAAACTTTCTCACACAGCTTATGCAGATTGGGAAAGCGTCCTCTTGGGAATCCGTCATAAAACTGCATAAGACTCGACCTTGAATCATATTTCGCTCGCATCTCTCGATCACATCGCAAGTCAATCAGTTCACACTGTAATGCATGGGGGACGTTATCAATAATCAGCTGGAATCGGAACATGTAGCAAAAATATGCAAATTCATTTCCAGGCTATCTAAATCGTGGAACCTTGATGTAAATTCCTCTAATAGACCGGATAGAATACATGCGTACATTTCGAAATTTTCATTGTTCAAAATTCTATGCGCTTAGATAAGGATGGGAAATGATATATTTCTCCCTTTTGCATATCAATAACAGCAATTTCTCCTTAAAAGCTGCAATTCTATCAGCAAATTGTGTATTAAGAATTTCTTTTCCCTGAAGTCCTAAGTTTAGCTCATTTAAAAGCTGTAAGATCTGTTACAGCTGCTGGCACACTACAGCGCTCGCACTTGGAACTCACCGTGCGCACGGAGGGCAAATGCACTCAAACGCCCATAGCTGGATTAGATGTATTATTGCCTGGGGGGGGGGGAATAAATAAATAAAAAAACGTATCCAACTCTCGAAGTTTTTCGTCTGGGTATTAATTGAACGCTCGGACTATACCTTAACCAGATGACTACTTCACGTTAGATTCCCGGTAGTTCGCGAGTTTGCGCAGAGATCTTCATAGGTATGGTTGTTATGCGTTGACATGTATAAACATTTTATAGGACAACAAAGTACATTTGTGAGAACCGCGCGACTTACCTGACCTAGGAGTCCATGTGGAGAAGAAAGATGACAAGTGAAAGTATATTCATATGAAACGTTACGACCCGTTAAAGTGCCACAAGTTTCAGGAATCTGACACTTGTCAGTCTGAGTCGGATATGAGTAATGAGCAGTTTCATGTCTCGGAGGCACGAGTTCAACGCCCGAGATGAACAGGTTTCTTCGTGCTCACGTTCCTGTACCCTCCCCCATCTGATCACGATCGGATTGTTCTGCGGGTGTAACACGTTACTGTATATGTGCCAACTTCTGTGGTGAGACGCGTACAAAACTCGTTACAGTTTCATAAAATGTTTTGTTCCTATCCCACCATTTTAAGACACGATATCAACATTATTATCAGCACTACTATAGAGTATTCCACCTTAAGAAAAAAGCATTGGTCTTACGGGTCTTGGCTGGTGCACTGTTGCCGCAAGATGCCTCCGTTAGTAGAACGAGTGAGGTATAATTAGTATCTCTATCTCACTCTCTTACTAAAGGCTGGTTCACAATAAACTGGGAACAGAAACGACGAGAACGGAAATATTGTTGAAATGTATTTAAATGTGAGCATTCACAATTAACTATTGTGAATGCTCACATTTAAATGGATTTATTTTAACGTTATTTCCGTTCTCGTTCTCGTTGTTGTTTCCGTTCCCGGTTTATTGTGAACCAGCCTTAATACGTACAGCGTTCAAGCAAGTTTATCGCACAACATAGGTGCGTTGAGTCCGTTGAAATGATGAAACCTATTAATGCCATAATGATGCCTGCAAAAACATACATTATATTTTATACTAGCCGTACCCGTGCGCTCCGCTGCACCCGTTAGAAATAAATATAAAGCAATTACATAATTAAAATAGGACGTTTGATCCAGGGAACATTCGTGTTTGTTAGAAGGATAAATCGTTTAATATGTTACTTAATTTAAATTGCATCCAAATAATTAAAATGCGATCATTTTGGTCCAGAGACACTCATTTGGTTCATTGACAATTCTTTAACCTGTTTCTTAATTTTTATTATATGCAGCCATAGTTTAATGAAGATTAACATCATTTAGATTTAATGTGTATATTTTATTTTACTTATAACCCCCCTTTTAAATAATGTATTTTGAATGTCATATAGCCTAAAATCTAAGTTACAACGAAGTTAATTTACATTCCAATTTTCATCGAAATCCGTTCAGCCATTATCGCGTGAAAAGGTAACAAACATACATACATACATACAGACAGACAGACAGACAGACAGACAGACAGACAGACAGACATACAAACAAAAATTTCAAAAAGCTATTTTCGGTTTCATGGTGGTTAATTATGTATGTTAGGACCAATTATTTTTGGAAAATCGAAAATTACCAGAAAAATTTCGGCTACAGATTTATTATTAGTATAGATACATTATAACTAGACTTCGGATATTTAGGCCATTAACCAGCTTTTAGACACTTCAACTAGGCTCCATAATGATCGAAAGTAAGCATTAAAATAAGTTTTAGAGACCTAAAACGTTACTGCAATTACAAATAATAACTAATAATAATAATAATAATAATAATAATAATAATAATAATAATAATAATTCATTCGTAGTGTTCTGCCCAATGACAAGAATTTCACTGCAAATCCAGCATTCTCCAGTCTTTTCTATTTTCTGCCTTTCTCTTTGTCTCCGCATATGATCCATATATCTTAATGTTGCCTATCATTTGATATCTTCTTCTGCCCCAAACTCTTCTCCCGTTCACCATTCCTTCCAGTGCATCCTTCAGTAGGCAGTTTCTTCTCAGCCAGTGACCCAACCAATTCCCTTTTCTCTTTCTGATAAGTTTCAGTATCATTCTTTCTTCACCCACTCTTTCCAACGCAACTTCATTTTTTATTCTGTCTGTTCACTTCACACGTTCCATTCTTCTCCATATCCACATTTCAAGTGCTTCTATTTGTTTCTCTTCACTTCGTCGTAAGTCTATATTTCTGCCCCATGCAATTCCACACTCCACACAAAGTACTTCACTAGTCTCTTCCTTAGTTCTTTTTCCAGAGGTCCTTTTTCTATTAAAAGCTTCCTTTGCCATTGCTATTCTCCTTTTGACTTCTTAACAGCAGCTCATATTACTGCTTATAGTGCACTCCAAGTATTTGAATAATAATAATAAAGGCGCTGTCTGCAGGACCTTCTTCCCATCGGTTCGACAGAGATTAAGACAGAATAGGATAATAATGACGCCATCAATTGCAGCTATGGTAACTGGACACGGCATACTAAAATGGACACGGCATACTAAAATCCTATCTCCAAAGATTTAGGATAATAAATGATGCCACATGCTCCTGTCTTCAAGAGGCCCAAACTGTGGATCATGTAATATACAGGTGTAGAAAACTTCAGCAGCAGAGGGACATCTTCAGACATCAAATAGTAATGAATCATGGAAAGTGGCCAGTTGCTCAAGATCAACTCATTTTGAAACACTACAAACAATTCAAAACATTCATACAATCAATAGACTTTAACACATTATAAACATGAACACAAATAAGTACAACACTTTGTAAACATGAATCCAAATAAGCATACAATTATAAGATTTTAAATTGTGGATCTGTGATGTACAATTCAAATATGACTCCGTCTATTGCAATAGTGTATTGTTAAATGACTGTGAACATGTATGTAACGTAAAAATAACATATAAATATATTAAACATAGTATGTAATATTGCAACACTTGTAAAAAATTTTTCTGATAATGCATTTAGGCATAAGCTTTGTAACTGGCGAGCGGATTGATTCTGTATAGTACATAGATAATTTAATTGTGGATGTGTAATGTGTATTTGTAATGTATTAATTAATTGTGGATTTGTAATGTACTTAAGCATAAGATTTATAATTGCTAGTTGATCATATATTGTGTAGAGTAGATAATTTTTATTTATTTTAAATTTTGGATATGTAACATAAACATAGCATGTAGTATTGCAAATATTGTATGCAATGGAACATGCTGTTTTAGCACAATAAAGAAAATAATAATAATAATAATAATAATAATAAAACTGTTATTTTATTTGGTTAAGAAGTGCTTATAATACAAAATTAAGATTATGTGCAGCACACTTTTTCCGTTATTAAAAATGTTAAGAAGTGCTTATAATACAAATTTAGGATTATGTTCAGCACACTTTTTCCGTCATTAACTTAACATATAATCAAACAAGAACCTAAGATATATACCTAATGCCTTTGTTGTTTTGCTGCCAGTTGAATTTTGTGTTCTTATTCAAATTGTACGTGTTTTAACAGTGTGAAATCTTAGCCTCAACTGTACCACCCCTACTTGTCTGTTAAGTTTTTCAGCGGATATGTTCGGCAAGCGAGCGGAAGACTATTCCATCAATTTAGCTGTTACCCCGTTATTCGTAAATTAAATATATGGTAATTTGAGAGGTGTAACACAATTTTAGCAAACGAAATCGATCTAGTTCTCAATGAAACTATGTCCTATGAATTAAATGAAACTAATTAATTCCCAATTCTCAAGAAAAATACGTATAAATAGTTGATGAAACAGCCTCCATATCTTCAATGCTATTTCCTTAAAGTGGGATCCTCTCTACCACCACCCTCATATAATTCTCGTTATTTAATTTGTAGAAAAGAATTCTTTGATGAAAAAAATAATTTTGTCAGCTCTTTAAATGCCATATGCTCGTACAACCTTGATTAAAAAAATGAACTTGTTTGTAATCAGAATTGAACTAAATCCGTTTGGGTATGAAAATATACATTCTAAAGAAGTGAATAGCCAATAAAAATTGTTTGAAAAATTTTCACGATTTTCAGTGGAATCTCCCCTTAAAATTTCACTAGCATTTAAAAGAAGTGTAATTCAAATCTTGCTTTAAAATAGACACGGTTCCTTAATAAAATAAAATTAATCTGCATTTTTGCTGCTTGGAATTGATTCCTGGTCCATTGGATATGCATGATAGATGACAGCAGAGGATGTATTATACACTCGTGTCATAGATGGCGTATTATTGGTGTACTGAATGTTAGTATAAGTGATGCGATGTATTGTGCTGTGAAATACCGTACGTCCATTGTTTTAAATGGAATGTGAACTCTCACCTTGTGAATTGAAAGATTTGTGCTTGTTGTGACAGGATGATTGCTGTTATGAATAAGTACTTCAGCTGACGTATGTGCAGGGATGTCCATGCCTGTATTTCAGTTTCGTGTATACAGAAGCCCGCAGGGAAATTCGTTTTGTAGCATATGAACAATTCTAGATTTAGTGGAGTGAAACGCATTCAGTTTTTCTAAATTCATTGAAATGTTTTTGAAATTGCTTTATACTGTGACTCACGCAACGTTCAACCATAACAGTTGTGTTCACCATGGTCGGATGAGAGCTACAGTACTGCATAAATTCATATGCTTCTAGTAGGGAGGTGAGGCCATTAGAGCGGGTTTTACTAGGGAGCCAGTATAGAGATGATACGCAACTCCTATGGGTGTTGAACAGACATGAATTTCCTGCAGAATTCTGAAGAGCACTCAAGGGATCTTTGAATCTCACTTATTTTGCGTGTCTGTGAATATTAATGGATCGTCACACTTTTAAAATTGCATGAATTCTTGAATCATAAATGATGGCAAGAAAAATATAATCATAGGCTGACAGATGGACCATCCTGTCTCAGCCTCTGATAGAACGACATGCCATCCTTGCGCGAATCTTAGCCTGTTTTTACTATTATTTATTTATTTATTTATTTATTTATTTATTTATTTATTTATTTATTCTGGTGTAGTTAAGGCCATCAGGCCTTCTCTTCCACAACACCAGGAATACAAATACAATAATAGAAATAAACATAAACAATAATCTATATACAAAGTAAAACTACACAAGAAATAAAGAGAAAGAGAAAAAACACTATAAACAAAGTAAAACCACACAAAAATATACACAGGTTGCAGTCACACAAACATTAAATGAGTGATTAAGTATAATAATTAATTGTATCCTAATTAACTAACATAAACAAGAAACTTGAAATTTTAATCTAGATTAAAAAAGAAAAAGAAAAAAAAACACAAATCAATACTTCTAGCAATACCTAAAAAACATTAACTAAGACAAAAATTTTCCAATTTAATTTTGAATTGTGATAAAGTCCGGCAGTCCCTGACGTCATTAGGTAACGAATTCCAGACGCGAGGTATTTCTACAGTATAGGAAGATGAGTATAGATACGTTCTATGATGAGGGATAGAAAGAAGTGCTTGATCTCGGTTTCGAAGAGTTGTAAGAAATCGAAAGCGCGATAACAGTTAATTCGGAGTAGAAGTATGCATGATTCTAAAGAGAAGAGACAGTGAATGTATTGTTCTTCGTTCCTTCAGACGCACACATGAAAGTAACTGGAGGGAAGGTGTTATATAATCAAATTTACGAGTATTGCGGATGAATCGTATACACGCATTATGAACACGTTGTAGTCTCTCAGCTAAGAGTGAACTTACATTAGTTAGCAAGGAATCGCAATAATCAAAATGGGGCATATAGATGATATGAAATGAGGGGTAGATGTAGATTGTTGGTGAAATGATAGAGGGAAATGGGAGTACTCCGAAAATACCTTCTGCGACGTCTGATCTTCGAAAACAAATTCCATCACGACCTGACTCGGGATCGAGCCCGTGTCACCTGGATGAGAGACCAGCGCGCTAACACTTCAGCCACAGACGCTGTGGGCGTATCTATTATGTTCGTGATAATCATTGGGTCACCAATAAAATGCATACAGGAAATTAATTGGTCACACACGCCTTCACGATTTATATACCCACATTACAACTTTACCCGCAAATCCTTACTTTCAGAGTTATGATGCAAAATGTCGTATCTTGCTAGGTAACAAAAACATGGACCAATAAGTCTTCGGATGTGTAATGCTCGCCTACATAGCGACTGCGTTAGATGTTTGTTATTCGTACACCCCTATTACGTACAGGTGATTTCGACCTGATAATAATAATTAAGCTGCGGATTTACGCCTATATTAATCCTTAACCTGAAGGCGGAAGATTTTACGTTAGAGATCCATTTTAAGGCATTGTATTATATGTTAATTCTATAGTGCCTATAATTACCTATTTCACTAGTAAATGCCTATTTGCTTATAAATGCCTAAAAGTTGCCTAAATATCTGTATTATATATTATACTTGAATTTACTGACCATTCTATCGATATTTTTTGAATCTGTAATTTTTTTTTTTCCTAGCAGAGGGAAGTGTTATAGAACTATCCATAATTCTGTGTGTTACGTTTTACTGCCAGCAGAGCGCGGAGAAATCGAATAATTTTAAATCAACCAATAAGAAAAAATATATTTTGAAAGCCCATGAATCATTGTGGTAGTTGACTAGGGCAGTTGTTTTAAACTGTGTATCCGTTTTGTGAGTTTGTGAATTAAGTATTGAGTTGAGTTTTCTGCTGTGATACGTGAGGTATAACGTGGAGATATGCCAAAGCAAAAGTCATCAGAAGCACTGATTGGAAAATACATTGACATTACTGCGTTCCCACTGGTTCGGTCCCCAGCTGAGACTGGATCCCTGAATTATAGCCCCATCACTTCATGTGAAGTGGAAGGGAGTTTCTCCCAATTTAAGAACACTCTTGCAGACAATAGACATCAGTTCTCATTACAACATTTGGACGAATACTTAGTTATTCACTGCCATAATGACATTCCTATAGAAAGTAGTGTATAATGCTACACTATGGTCGTGTTAGCCGTTAAGAATTAGAAATTTGTTAGTGCCTTTTTAAATGCCTATTTTAGAATTTTGAATGCCTATTTTGACTGCCTATTTCAACTGTTTTAGTGCCTAAAAATCCGCAGCTTGATAATAATATTAAACTGCCTCCCATTGAGGGTAGCGCTTACGGACTCAGTATATCCTCAAAAAAAATAATATAGGCTACATATGTAAACATAGATATTAAATTTTAAAGAAGGGAAACAAAGAAAAGGGTGTGAAAAATTACAATGCTATTATTTCGTACGTAGGTATGTACTGATCTTAGAATTTTACAAACCCCGTTCAACTCATTCCGAACGGTTTCATAGCTATTTTTATGTCACTGCTGTAGTTATGCTACGTTCAGAATTTGAGTGGCATAAACGAGCGCCTTCAGACGATCCCAAAGGTAGAAGTCTGGTGATCTGGCTGGCCAAGCAACTGGAGTTGCATGATCTATCTTACCTTACACAACTAAAGCCTACTGAACTAATGACAAAATGAATGTGTACCTACGGGACGTGGTGACTGTAGGAACTGCAACAGTGCCATAAAACTAAACATACCTACGTACAGTAAACAAAGTCCTATCAGGTCGGAATCAACTGTAGTGGGGTGTACGAATAGTAAACATCTACCGCAGTCGCTATGTACGCGAACATGACACAGTTGAAGGCTTTACTGCCCCATGTTTTTGATGCCTGGCAAGATATGTAGCTATACATCATAACTAGGGGGCGGATGTTGATGACATAAAAATCTACTTAAAATGATCATTAAAATGCCCTTAAATTAATAGAAAAATGACATAAAATTAAAAGAAAATGACATTAAAATATTCACCGTATCGCACCACAACTTGTTAAAAATCAGTCACCTTGTTTCAATGACTGTCCTGCAAATCTAGGAGAGAGGAGGCAACTTCCTGGAATTTGACTAAGATAAAGGAAAAGAACATGCAACAAAATGAAGGTTTTAAGGGAAAACTATAGATTTTAATGAGGGTTTACAATGTGTTTCAATCAGGGGTGATCCATGTCAGTGCCTTCAATCTCCATCTCCTCCTTCCGCGCTTCAATTTGCTACCAGATCTTCCAGATGAGGGAGTGTGAATGACAAAACAAATTGTGGGGGCAGCGTGCATTCTTGCAATCTTTGTGTTAAAAATACTGACTACTACAGTAGACATCCCTTGCGAACCATGTTAGGGACACAACGTCCTGTCCAGGACGTATTAAAAGTTTCCCTCCTTCCAAACATAAATTCTAAAGTCACCCTCATACTTATAAAAGAACAATAGCGGTCAAAGCCCTCACTTAAACTAAGCTGCTGTCAAGCATTTTATATTACTTCCGTTGTGTGAAGTGAAGCCTTCAGTAGAATGAGGGATGGACTTCAGAGTCTGTTCCAAACTATAAAACTGAAACTTCACTGTTATTCACTTATGCTTATTCACTATGCTTAGAAGATGATTTAACAGACCTATCGGTAAAGAAGAAAGTAAAATGCATTCCAAATGATCTAAAAGTTCTTCAAAGTATTAAAAATGACCAAAAAATCCCGAAAAAAAAATATAAAAATGACCTATTAGTTCAGAAACCAAAAAATGCAATATAATACATTACTTGTTTACGTTGATATTAACATAGAAAGGATTTCTACATTAATAGGCATAGTCCTAATGTGAAAAATAAGAAGATGACTTTTCATCAACATCCGCTCCCTAATCATAACTCTAAAAGTAAGGATTTGCGGGAAAATTTGTATAGAACATTTTAGTTTTATTTTTACTTCTACATTACACCCACAAAGTTTTTACAGGTATTTATGAATCACCCTGTATTCCATGTCTTCTTCATCTTGTGAAAATATAATTTGGTCGTCTACAAAAAAAAGGGGACGTGTAGAGTGTAGTTTGATTGCTTTCAACATTAAATACAACAGGGAGTGATCAGTTCATTTTCATCGGCTGTGAACAACTGCCACACGATTAATCACCCCTGTTGCAGTTGTAGCTGAAGACAATGAGATTTAGATAACTGCACATTGACTGAGCGCCATCGCTTGTGCACTGCATGTGTTACTTTTATGTGCTTACAATTGATTTAAATCTGTTCGCTTGGAACATATCATTTAACGAAGAACCTTTGATGGTGATATATTACTACTACACCCTGGATGGATTGAACACGTTTTTCTTTATAGAACCGCCAGTACTTAAATATTATACAGTATTTGGTTTGTTCCCCAAACTTATTAGGCCTACATTCCTGGCTAAACGATAAGTGTGGCTTACGTCCCTATGTGAAATGCCAAAGATTCGGTTGTCAACGTAACTAGGGAATTCTTGTTTTCTTTTTGTCTTTTGTTACCCTGGATAATTCGCCGCAAGAATTTCATGGAATAGGTTTCCGGATTTGTACTCGTATGATACGAGAAATTGTAAGTGGCCGGGTCTCTGCTCAAATAAAAATCGGACATTCATTCAAGTAATAGAAAACGGAGTCAAAAAGAGATTCTGTTCTTGCATTCGGTTCAGATTTAGAAATAAATTTAATATATTTATCATAATATAAATGTAAAAAAAGAAGTGGGCTTAGGGCTCGTATATTTTATGAGTGCAATAAAGAGTCTCCCATACATAATTTTAAATTTCAGTTGTAGATAACACCGAAATGTCAGAAACTATCTTCCTAGATGAGAGAACAAATTATTTTGAAATTAGGAGTAGGCCCATGAAGTGGATGGTGGTGCTGGTTGTGATGATGATGATGATGATGATGATGATGATGATGATGATGATGATGATGATGGAGAAGTAATGAGAAAGGAAGCAGAAGAACTCGGATATAACATGGATATATCTCACTCAAAACAAAATCCATTTCTGTTCATCGAGATTTCAACATGGAAACCTGAAACGTGTTTGTGTGTCTCTAGGAGATTATAATATAATCTAACATATTATGTTATATCCAGTGGCGACTCGTGATATTTTTTATATGTAGGATATGAGATTGACGACCAATGACCAAGACAGAAACTGATATTAATAATATATATTAGTAATAATAATAAAATAAAATAAAAAGGCATCCCCGTAACAAGCCATGAAGGCACTTGGGGGGGCATGGAGGTAGAGCCCCATGCTTTCCATGACCTCGGCACTAGAATGAGGTGGTGTGGTCGGCACCACGCTCTGAACGCCTTTTACCCCCGGGAAAGACCCGGTACTCAATTTTATAGGAGGCTGAGTGAACCTCGGGGCCGTTCTGAAAGTTTGGCAACGAGAAAAAATCCTGTCACCACCTGGGATCGAACCCCGGACCTTTCAGTTCGTAGCCAGCTGCTCTACCAACTGAGCTTAGTAATAATAATAGTAATAATAATAACAACAATAATAATAGAGCATGCAATGTAGGCCTATGTTAGTCTTTGACTCACCATTCTGGAACTGCCAATTTATTTGTAGTGAAGTTCGATTCTCCTCCCATTATAGTTGCAAAGATGGCTCCTAAGCCATTGTACTGCCCGATATTTACCGATGCTCTGTCGTACGTTTGCGCAATTAATTTCTTGCTACAGTTAAATTCTTCTAAATGATCAAATACAACTTCAGACATTCTTTCGGCTCTCCTGTAATCTGAAAGTCCTGTTAATTCTTGTGTTTATTATAGCTTATTTTATTTATCTTTATGTAATTTTGTTTTTTATTTATTTAATTTTTTATATTATATCATTTTAAATTATTTATTATTTCGTTTATTCTATTCTTTTAAAATGACCAATGAACGGCATTTAAGAAGGCTACAAGGGTACTTGAAAATTCCTGTTGTAGTCTCTGAGAGAATCTCCATTACCTAGAAAGAAGGATCTTAGTGTTATGATACGCGGTCATATCCTCAAACGCGGTTAAACTCAAGCCATACCCCTCCCTTCGCACTCTCCCCTGTCCACTAACTTCACAGATAGAAAAAAACCGTTTGCTTTAAGATATTTGGATGTTTCGTCGGAAATTATTTCTGCGCTTTTCAGTGGCGACAACTCACGACAGAAAGTGGAAGCTCAAAGGAAATTATTATGTCGGGACGCATTGAAAATCAAAATCTGTAATTAAAATTAATTAAAAGCACGAAATTAAACTCTAGGATCATCCTCATATCCTTCATGGAGGAATTGCCACTGGTTATATCGGTCGAGTTGTCACGGATGTTACATTTTTACTGTTTTCGAACTCAGTATATTGAAAATGAAAATACTTTTGTCAACTTTCGTTATTAGAATCAATTTAGAAGATCAGTATCACTTTAAAAGGAAAAAAGTTGTTGAATAAAATTTATTATTATTGCAGAAAATAAAGAAAAAGTTCCGTCACAGACGTTACAAGATTTGTGAACTCACTTCACATCTTATTGATATAAAAAGTCTCTGCCTCAAGCAAAAGTAAATTCATTCTCATAGTGTTCTTCTGAAAGCTATGCAAATCTCATGACATCCAATTAGTTCGCGAAAACATAATCGGTAAATATTTTATAGCAGTTTATTGTATATCACGGACGTTACATTTTGTTACGAATGTTAGAGATGAGGTAACTCTTTCATTTTTCCAGTTTCCTCTTGGTGATTATAAGCCCACTTCACTTAAAACCAAACAAAATCAATTATTTTGATCTTGGCCAATCTTGCTCCGTTTCTCTTGTTAGCTGTGGTGTTACTCCATATTTGTTCGTTGCTCTGTTGGGTGTTGAAGGTTGTAGACTGGCCCCAAAGAACACTGGAAAATTCGAAAATGTAACAGTTAGGCATTCTCTACTTGTGATGATCGGGTAGTACAGGGATGTCAAAGCGCCTGTGTTACGTGCTCATACCAGAAGCATGTCTCTGATTGAGCTTCTGGCTGATATCCAGTGTTGCCAACAATTGCTCACATAATCCCGCTAGATAGCTTTCGAAAACCCGCGTTTTTCTAACAAATATATCTAGATTTTAATGTATAATTATTATTCAATTTTACAATAATAATAATAATAATAATAATAATAATAATAATAATAATAATAATAATAATGGTCAAAATAGAGCATCCACCCGCAAATATAACGACATCCGCTCGCCAGTGTAACGAATTTTGCACACTTTTATCATTCCAATGTGGCGCTATTAAGCAATTTTGAACATTTTTTTCACAGCCACAACATATTTCAGTTCTTATTGCACTAATTATATAATATGTTACCTTTAAAATCCGATAAAACCAGTTTCAACTAGTAAAAAGTAGTTTTAAAATGTATAGAGATAGATAGAAAGCGTATTTTCGTAAGATCTAGAATCAATGACATGTTAGGTTTGATTTGTTTAGGTTTTTTTATTTTTTTTTTTATTTTATTTATTTATTTTTTTAGGATTTAGCAAACAAAAACCTACAGAAACCAAACCTAACCTGTCATTGATTCTGTATCTTACGAAAACTCGCTTTCAATTTATCTATATTGCTTAAACTAGTTTTTACCAATTTAAACTGGTTTTGACGGATTTCGAGTTTTAACGGTAACATATAATATGGAATTATCACTACATTAACACATCCATTATTTCACAAAACACACACTGAACGAATTAAATATTATTATGAAGGCTGCTTTTAATGCTAATATGAATTTCATTTCAGAAACTTTAAAGATTAAAAACCGCTAGTATTCCCGCTAAGCGGGATAATATAATTTTATCCGCGAGACGGTTATCCAAAACAGCTAGATTTAGCGGGAAAACCGCTGTATTGGCAACACTGCTGATATCCTAGATCATATATGTAACAGATAACTCCTCGCTGGGTTAAAATCGGCAGCACTTTGAAGAGAACAACCGCCAGGATCGCCACCCGTCCGCCGTAAACAAACACGAGATGGCAGCACAGTCGCTAATGCAATTCAAATGGGAATTATGACGTGACTCCTTATGTAACAACTAGATGACAGCATAGTAAATCTGACAAAAAGTTGTTAACCTCGAAGTCTGTAAGCCCGACATATATGATCTAGGCTGATATGTACAGTCTTAGAAAAAAGTTTTGTTGCACCGATACTTTCACAAGTCCCACAGAGGAGACAGTGTGCACGGTTAGAAGACGAGCGACCTGGTTCACAAGAGAGCGACTAGTTGAGATAATAAAATTAGTTTTGTTTCGTTGTATGCCTGATCATGTGCACTGCCTCCTTTTTGGGATTTATAAAGTGTCTGTGCGGCAGAACTTTTTTCTAAGACTGTACACCTATTAGGCTATTATTAGACAGTACTAGAACTCCTACCACGAGAAAGTCTCCAGGAAATGAAACGAAGCGGGGTGATGCTGTGAATGAATGTTGATGTCATAAGGTCACACACGTGGGTACTCGTATCTCTATTGGCTAACTATCACAGCACAAACCATAACACTGATATACACATTTTTATCCATGACCATAACGAAAAGCATGCCTTTACTAAATACTTTTGCGTTTGTAAAGTAGGCTTTTATTCAACATTACTTTATTTCACTAGTGAGATAAAGACTTTACCTCACAGTTTGAACTTTATCTCACAGTTCATTAGTATTTTCCTAGTACCCGGGTACACACGTATACGTTTCCATTGAACTATTACTCAAGAAGTTAATATATTAGTTACTAGATGTCACTACCTCTACTTCTTTATTACCATTTCTTAAATATACATACACTCAATCTCCTTCTCTTTTCTCTATCTGCTACGTCGTAATATGTACATTACATCCATATCTAATATGCATCTTTTTAAAATTTTGTAATAATTTACCTTTTGGGATGCGAGGAGACTTGAACCTGCGAAGTTGGGTTTATAGGATTTTAAAACAACACGCGTTAGCCAACTGAGCTAAACAGACACAATGTTTAATTAAGTTTTAATATTCCTCTTAAGTTTACAGAAGTAAAACGTGAAATTATTTTAATCACAATAGTCCCGTGAACACTTCTAAATAATCCCTGAAACTTCAAAAAGGCGAAAATACACGTTTAAAGTGAAAAAATATATATTAAAATTATATAATTAGTTATAATTTGTTATTTATCCAACGCCTTAGATACCATTCTTTACTAATCATGGCCTCCTACATCATGACCCACCTAGTACACGTATTGATTCTAAAATCCATGCCATGGTATGTGATTACATGAGGACTTATTTTCAACATATTTTCTTTTATAAAACATAATTTTTCGTTATGGTCATGGATAAAATTCCGAATGGTAATTGTGAGATAAGTGCATCTTTATTGCACTCGTGTAATTTAAGCACTCGGCTGACGCCTCGTGCTTAAATCTTTCCACTCGTGCAATAAAGATGCACTTACCTCACAATTACCATAAATAACTATTATACTATCCTAGTTACAAAATTAGATCACTGTTAATCTCTCCATACAGGAAATAACATATGCAGGAGAGCGCATGATTTTTAAACTGACGTTATAACTCTAATTTTATCTATCTACTTCGCTCCAATAGATGACGCAATAGTAAGCACATTCCTTTCACGGTTTATCTCCTGGTTGATGAACAGTACATCTCACTTGACGATGTGTGTCAGAGGAAGAACAATAATTGTTTAAAATATGTAGCTAATCGGCGATGTGGAGGGAAGGAACTGCCACCCTACCCCATTATCTCCTGGCGTTGCCTCATAAGTGGTTCATTGTTGGTTTCAGTTGTAAGGTTCAGACCTGTCTTCGCCCAGTTGAGTAAACAACTAGAAATCCAACAAGGTTCACTTTTCAGCAAGATAAAGTGCTGTACAATCATTGCTTAAGGGGAGAGGATGGTATTTTTTGGTGAAAAATGAATGAATTAAAAAAAAAATTCTTTAAAATACTCTGTGATATGTGTGGAAAGCATAGCATAACATTTTGTGGGTATTTGTGGCCTTATCGGATGTTGAGTCGCCATTTTTAAACTTCCTACTTTATGGATTTTTAAATCACTCGCCCACTTTTATTGTTGTTTCTGGTAAATTCAATTTTCAAAAAAGAATTTTTTTTTCTTTAAAATACTCTTTGATATGTGTGGAATGCATTGCATAACATTTTGTGGGTATTTGTGCCCTTATCGAATGTTGAGACGCCATTTTTAAACTTCCTGCGCTATGGATTTTTAAATCACACGCCCCCTTTTATTGGTTTCCAGTAACTTCATTTTTTTTTGCTACATTGCCAGACAAAAATGGATATAATTTCTGAACTATTAAATATACATGCATGACATTTAGAACACACATTCTTTAGACTATTAGGAAACGTTTCTCTGTAACAGAATTTTGTTAATTGATTTCATTTTAAAAATACGTCTGTTTGTTTGCAAGAAAGGAAATCAGAAAAGTGTAATTAAATTTCAATTGTTTATTTTACAAACGTAGGGACCAATATAAAAATTCCGTTACAGACAGTTTGTAGAACATGCTTTTGCAAATACATTGCAAAAAACTGTTTGAATCTATCTTTAAAGACGGTTTAGATATATCGGTTTTAGTACAATTCTGCATTGGGTACATTTTTTTTTTTTCAAATTTGCTACAGCTATATATACAAAAAATTAATATTTTACACCAAATAGGAAAAAGCTTAAAAAAATACCATCCTCTCCCCTTAAGGAAATGTACGGGTTCTTGAGAGCACGTAGTGCAGGCACTTCGACATCCCTGGGGTAGTGTACCGTATAGTCTATATCTATATCTTATTGGACATTATTCATAATTCGCTGAATGGCTTTGATAGTACAACAAATTTTACGCATTCATTTCTCTCCTTGGGAGACGTTACATTTGCCCTCTTATTTACAATAAGAAGCTTCAGTTTAATGCACTATTCATATTATATTCTACTTTATAGTCTATTTATTGCTATGTAGGATTGTAGTCCCCTTCATAATGTGAGCGTAACGTCACAAATGAATGCGGCACATAAGCATGTGACTACATGTAATTTAGTCGCCAAGATAGTTCTGTGGTAGGGTGTCTGCCTGCAGAGTAACCGGTCCAGGTTCGATTCCCGGCGGGATCATGCTTTGGTTAGGTGGCGGTGCACAACTTCTAATCACCAGATTGTGAACGAATATGCCTGGGTTAAATCTCAAATCTCTCGGCAGTGCATATAAAGGGGAGGCATATTATGTCACTATTGACAGTGATTCTTCTGTCTGACAGGGACGTTAAGCTTGGCGGACCCTTGGTGCTATTCAACAGGAACAGGCTATGTGTCAGACCCGGGTTTACCCTTCCTTTCTCATCATCATCATCATCATCATCACTACCACCACCACCACCACCACTACCTACACTACACTTACACATACACTCACCTTAGTAGCATGGCCCGTCGCCCGTCGAAGTGATGTAGCATGGCCCATCGAAGTGGAGTGCGATCACATGAGGCATTGTGTCACTCGTTGTAGTGGAATGCGAACACGAGGCATTGCGTCGCTCGTTGTAGTGGAGTGCGAACACATGAGGCATTGCGTCGCTCGTTGTAGTGGAGTGCGAACACATGAGGCATTGCGTCGCTCGTTGTAGTGGAGTGCGAACACATGAGGCATTGCATCGCTCGTTGTAGTGGAGTGCGATCACATGAGGCATTGCGTCGCTCGTTGTAGTGGAGTGCGAACACATGAGGCATTGCATCGCTCGTTGTAGTGGAGTGCGAACACATGAGGCATTGCATCGCTCGTTGTAGTGGAGTGCGATCACATGAGGCATTGCATCGCTCGTTGTAGTGGAGTGCGAACACATGAGGCATTGCATCGCTCGTTGTAGTGGAGTACGAACACATGAGGCATTGCGTCGCTCGTTGTAGTGGAGTGCGAACACATGAGGCATTGCGTCGCTCGTTGTAGTGGAGTGCGATCACATGAGGCATTGCGTCGCTCGTTGTAGTGGAGTGCGAACACATGAGGCATTGCATCGCTCGTTGTAGTGGAGTGCGAACACATGAGGCATTGCATCGCTCGTTGTAGTGGAGTGCGATCACATGAGGCATTGCGTCGCTCGTTGTAGTGGAGTGCGAACACATGAGGCATTGCATCGCTCGTTGTAGTGGAGTGCGATCACATGAGGCATTGCGTCGCTCGTTGTAGTGGAGTGCGAACACATGAGGCATTGCATCGCTCGTTGTAGTGGAGTGCGAACACATGAGGCATTGCGTCGCTCGTTGTAGTGGAGTGCGATCACATGAGGCATTGCATCGCTCGTTGTAGTGGAGTGCGAACACATGAGGCATTGCATCGCTCGTTGTAGTGGAGTGCGAACACATGAGGCATTGCGTCGCTCGTTGTAGTGGAGTACGAACACATGAGGCATTGCGTCGCTCGTTGTAGTGGAGTGCGAACACATGAGGCATTGTGTCGCTCGTTGTAGTGGAGTGCGAACACATGAGGCATTGCGTCGCTCGTTGTAGTGGAGTGCGAACACATGAGGCATTGCGTCGCTCGTTGTAGTGGAGTGCGAACACATGAGGCATTGCGTCGCTCGTTGTAGTGGAGTGCGAACACATGAGGCATTGCGTCGCTCGTTGTAGTGGAGTGCGAACACATGAGGCATTGCATCGCTCGTTGTAGTGGAGTGCGAACACATGAGGCATTGCGTCGCTCGTTGTAGTGGAGTGCGAACACATGAGGCATTGCATCGCTCGTTGTAGTGGAGTGCGAACACATGAGGCATTGCGTCGCTCGTTGTAGTGGAGTGCGAACACATGAGGCATTGCGTCGCTCGTTGTAGTGGAGTGCGATCACATGAGGCATTGCATCGCTCGTTGTAGTGGAGTGCGAACACATGAGGCATTGCATCGCTCGTTGTAGTGGAGTGCGATCACATGAGGCATTGCGTCGCTCGTTGTAGTGGAGTGCGAACACATGAGGCATTGCATCGCTCGTTGTAGTGGAGTGCGATCACATGAGGCATTGCGTCGCTCGTTGTAGTGGAGTGCGAACACATGAGGCATTGCATCGCTCGTTGTAGTGGAGTGCGAACACATGAGGCATTGCGTCGCTCGTTGTAGTGGAGTGCGATCACATGAGGCATTGCATCGCTCGTTGTAGTGGAGTGCGAACACATGAGGCATTGCATCGCTCGTTGTAGTGGAGTGCGAACACATGAGGCATTGCGTCGCTCGTTGTAGTGGAGTACGAACACATGAGGCATTGCGTCGCTCGTTGTAGTGGAGTGCGAACACATGAGGCATTGTGTCGCTCGTTGTAGTGGAGTGCGAACACATGAGGCATTGCGTCGCTCGTTGTAGTGGAGTGCGAACACATGAGGCATTGCGTCGCTCGTTGTAGTGGAGTGCGAACACATGAGGCATTGCGTCGCTCGTTGTAGTGGAGTGCGAACACATGAGGCATTGCGTCGCTCGTTGTAGTGGAGTGCGAACACATGAGGCATTGCATCGCTCGTTGTAGTGGAGTGCGAACACATGAGGCATTGCGTCGCTCGTTGTAGTGGAGTGCGAACACATGAGGCATTGCATCGCTCGTTGTAGTGGAGTGCGAACACATGAGGCATTGCGTCGCTCGTTGTAGTGGAGTGCGAACACATGAGGCATTGCGTCGCTCGTTGTAGTGGAGTGCGAACACATGAGGCATTGCGTCGCTCGTTGTAGTGGAGTGCGAACACATGAGGCATTGCGTCGCTCGTTGTAGTGGAGTGCGAACACATGAGGCATTGCATCGCTCGTTGTAGTGGAGTGCGAACACATGAGGCATTGCGTCGCTCGTTGTAGTGGAGTGCGAACACATGAGGCATTGCGTCGCTCGTTGTAGTGGAGTGCGAGCACATGAGGCATTGCGTCGCTCGTTGTAGTGGAGTGCGAACACATGAGGCATTGCGTCGCTCGTTGTAGTGGAGTGCGAACACATGAGGCATTGCATCGCTCGTTGTAGTGGAGTGCGATCACATGAGGCATTGCGTCGCTCGTTGTAGTGGAGTGCGAACACATGAGGCATTGCATCGCTCGTTGTAGTGGAGTGCGATCACATGAGGCATTGCATCGCTGGTTGTAGTGCAGTGCGAACACACGAGGCATTGCGTGTGGCTGGTTGTAGTGGATTGCGAACACACGAGGCATTGCATCGCTCGTTGTAGTGCAGTGCGAACACACGAGGCATTGTGTCGCTCGTTGTAGTGGAGTGCGATCACACGAGGCATTGTGTCGCTGGTTGTAGTGGACTGCGATCACACGAGGCATTGCGTGTGGCTGGTTGTAGTGGATTGCGAACACACGAGGCATTGCATCGCTCGTTGTAGTGCAGTGCGAACACACGAGGCATTGTGTCGCTCGTTGTAGTGGAGTGCGATCACACGAGGCATTGTGTCGCTCGTTGTAGTGGACTGCGATCACATGAGGCATTGCGTGGGAGTGTCAAAAAATTAGTTTCATAAATCTAAAACGTTCTGTAGAATTCGCAGCGTTGGCCGCCAATCTGTAAATCACATAAAAGTAAATATTAGCAAGTATCATTATTAACAATCGTGTATTGTGGGTCCCTATCAACACGGCATGGCGCGTCCTCAGGTTGCGGATAGAGGAGACGACTTCCAGATATGGAGGGTAGCTGCGAATATATTGAATAAGTAGCCGTGGACAGCCGATAAGGGGTTGTCCTCCAGCTTGGGGGTTGGGCGAAGGGCTAACAACCCATCACCGTAAAAAAACAGCGCACGGGTACGGCTAGTTTTAAATAAAATTTGCACGTATCGAAATTGCTTATCTCAATGCTGAAAGAGCATTTTTAAAAGTAGCCTACTTACGCGGGATGCGGCAGAGTAGTTGGGTTGGAGGCGTCTCCTGCCGCCCACACACCCTCGGTAAGTATCTTCGGTGTTAAAGGTCGTTTTCCCTTACTAAGCGTGAATTTGTATCGCTTGACGTACAATGCACGTAAAACTGGTACTACATACCTCTTCATTTTTAGCATTAATGTGCAGTGGTTTCCATGGATGCGCTCTGTTTGTTTCTTTCCACAATAATGTAAGCCAGACGTCATAATGAAGCTTCCACACCTGAGCGCATGGCAACTTGTTTTAATACGATGAAAGAGTAATGGAACGGAGAAAATCTCCGGCGCCGGGATTTGAACCCGGGTTTTCAGCTCTACGTGCTGATGCTTTATCCACTAAGCCACACCGGATACCACCCCGGCGTCGGACAGAATCGTCTCGATTAAGCTCCAACTCTTGGGTTCCCTCTGGTGGCCGCCCTCTGCACTACGTCGCTTATTCCGTCGGATCCCGGCCATCTAGTCACTCATATCGAGTGCACCTCAGCACATGTGTGGACTTCGCTCCTACGTTCATAGACATCTTTGACGTAGTGCAGAGGGCGGCCACCAGAGGGAACTCAAGAGTTGGAGCTTAATCGAGACGATTCTGTCCGACGCCGGGGTGGTATCCGGTGTGGCTTAGTGGATAAAGCATCAGCACGTAGAGCTGAAAACCCGGGTTCAAATCCCGGCGCCGGAGAGAATTTTTCTCCGTTCCATTACTCTTTCATCGTATGATGACGCAGAATATCTGCATGGAGATATCATATGTACTTCGGTACATTAAAATAATATATATGATATGCGTAAATCACTTCATGATTTAAGACGACGCTTATTCCGTCGGATCCCGGCCAACTAGTCACTCATAACGAATGCACCTCAGCACATGTGTGGACTTCGGTCCTACGTTCATAGACATTTATGACGTAGTGCAGAGGGAGGCCAATAGAGGGAACCCAAGAGTTGGAGCTTAATCTGAGACGATTCTGTCCGACGCCGGGGTACTATCCAGTGTGGCTTTGTGGATAAAGCATCAGCACGT
The DNA here is from genome assembly GCF_040183065.1 of Periplaneta americana. Taxonomy (NCBI): domain Eukaryota; kingdom Metazoa; phylum Arthropoda; class Insecta; order Blattodea; family Blattidae; genus Periplaneta; species Periplaneta americana. The sequence goes on from NC_091121.1 coordinate 193,223,242, forward strand.
AGAGCTGAAAACCCGGGTTCAAATCCCGTCGCCGGAGAGAATTTTTCTCTGTTCCATTACTCTTTCATCGTATGATGACGCAGAATATCTGCATGGAAATATCATATCTACTTCGATACATTAAAATAATGTATATGATATTCGTAAATCACTTCGTGATTTAAGACGGCGCTTATTCCGTCGGATCCCGGCCAACTAGTCACTCATATCGAGTGCGCCTCAGCACATGTGTGGACTTCGGTCCTACGTTCATAGACATCTATGACGTAGTGCAGAGGGCGGCCACCAGAGGGAACCCAAGAGTTGGAGCTTAATGGAGACGATTCTGTCCGACGCCGGGGTGGTATCCGGTGTGGCTTAGTGGATAAGGCATCAGCACGTAGAGCTGAAAACCCGGGTTCAAATCCCGGCGCCGGAGAGAATTTTTCTCCGTTCCATTACTCTTTCATCGTATGATGACGCAGAATATCTGCATGGAAATATCATGTACTTCGGTACATTAAAATAATATATAACTTGTTTTAAGTTCACTGGTGTTTGTTTTCTCTCAAAATTACGAGATAGCGATATTTGATTCCTATCTCATGTCTAATGGGAGAAAATAATGGGTCTGAGCAGAATTTAAGGACAAAATATTAATGAACCAAGCTGTACGGGCTATTGTTTATGGCAAAGCGAAAGATTGCTGAGATTCTGCTGAAAACACAGCAGTGGTGTGTACAGAAGGAAATCTATGTCACAACACAAAAAAATTGTGACAGAATTTTCAAAGCTCTGCTTTGACTGGAACCTTTGGTTTCAAGAATTTCTGCACATTGAGATAAGTATTTCCTTAATCTGGGCGGTTTAAAATCCCTCATTATAGCGAATTTTTCTTCTCTAAAAACCATTGTTATTCATTTAAATAAAATTTGCACGTATTTGAATTGTTCTCTCAAAATGTTGCTAATTCTTGTTTATATACGTGTAACCCATCCTGGTCCTTATTGTCATTCCGAAAAACTAGCAGGCCTAACCCTATATTATACAGAAGTATAGATAATGTGATTGGTATGGACATAGGAACAGTGTTGCCAATTTAGCGGTTTTCCCGCTAAATCTAGCTTTTTTGGATGACCGCCTCGCGGATAAAATTTATATTATCCCGCTTAGCGGGAATACTAGCGGTTTATAATCTTTAAAGTTTCTGAAATGAAATTCATATTAGCATTATTGGCGGCTTTCATAATTACATTTAATTCGTTCACTGTGTGTTTTGCGAAATAATGGATTTGTTAATGTAGTAATAATTCCATATACGTGTATATGTTACCGTTAAAACTCGAAATCCGTCAAAACCAGTAAAAACTAGTTTAAGCAATAAAATAGAAAGCGAGTTTTCGTAAGATACAGAATCAAAGACACGTTAGGTTTGGTTTGTGTATGGTTTTTGTTTGCTTAAAAAAAAAAAAAAAAAAAAAAAAAAAAAAAAAAAAAAAAAAAAAAAAAAAAAAAAAAAAACCTAACCTATCATTGATTCTAGATCTTACGAAAATACGCTTTCTATCTATCTCTCTACATTTTAAAACTACTTTTTACTAGTTGAAACTGGTTTTATCGAATTTTAAAGGTAACATATTATATAGTGCAATAAGAACTGAAATACGTTGTGGCTGAAAAAAAAGTGTTCCAAATTGCTTAATAGCGCCACATTGGAATGATAAAAGTGTGCAAAATTCGTTACATTGGCGAGCGAATGTCGTTATATTTGGAGGTGGATGCTCTATTTTGACCATTATTATTATTATTATTATTATTATTATTATTATTATTATTATTATTATTATTATTATTATTGTAAAATTGAATAATAATAATAATAATAATAATAATAATAATAATAATAATACATTAAAATCTAGAGATATTTGTTAGAAAAACGTGGGTTTTCGAAAGCTATC